>NW_027528977.1:11580531-11594160 GCF_008692635.1 Crocuta crocuta | reverse complement strand
ACCCTCTCAGTGAGTCCTTTGCTCTTTCTGTGCAGGAAAATCAGAGCCTGGGCCCTGCACTGGGAACCTTGCTCCAGCCCCAGTGCAAGCAGGGTTTGGGAGGGTGCCAGCGAGCTGTGCCCAGGGGCTGGGAAACAGAGGTGCCTCTGAGCCCAACCATTTGTCTAAACCAATTTTTCCCTTTTCAATCCCTATCCCTCACGCAAGGGAGTTTCCGATCCGCTTCCCTCTCAAGAGGTGGGTGGCTATTCCCATTTACCAACTGGGGTGGAGAAGAGGGGGAGGGGCAGGGCCAAAGCTGAAAAGAGTTGCAGACTCATGCCTCAGATCATCCAATGCTGGGTCATGCGCCCCCAGATGTGCATGGTGCCAGGCAGATCTACTGAAAAGGAGGTAAACATATCAGTAATGGTTTAAGAACCAGTAATATCCAACCCTTACTGAATGCTGGACATTTCCATAGGACAGACGAGGAAACCCAGGAGATGAAGGGATTTATCCGCTGTCCCCTGAGAAATACAGGGCTCAACCCTGTTTAAACCCAGGGCAGCTCCAGGATGCCGGAGATGGGATTACTACAACCACTCATTGTGAGCGCGGTGCCTAATGCAGCCACACTCTGTGCTACACGCGGGTCTGGTCAGCCTTCTCACCTAGTCCTTCATCAGCAATCCTGTAAGCAGGATACTAGCCTGCCGCTTCTCAAGGTTACTGAGGCCCAGATGGATGGCAAATGCTAAGAAGCAGGGCCTGGATTTGAACCTAGGGCTAGAGAAGAAACGGAACTCATAGCTCTTTCCCCTTTTCCAACCCTCGCATCTGCCGGAGAAGAACAACCGGAAGGCTCCAGGAGTGGGCCCACCCCCCTCTAGACTGTGGGACCTTCCACTCCCATGGAGGACATCCTTGTCCCGGGCACCTTGTCAAAGTAGGCCCGCCCCACAGCAGGTCTCAGGCCAGCTTTGCTCCTGCCTGCACCCCGACTTCCTCATCTGTAAAATGGGAAGCTAATGAAAGCTCAGGCTTCAGGGAGCCTTGTGGCATCTGCAGAGCTTTGGCAAAGGACCCTTCTCTCCAATGCCCACTGGGGCCCCAGCTTGTGATCTCAGTGGGCACGGGAAGTAGGGAAGTAGTAAGCCGGTCGGAGCGTCCAGAACTTCAGAAGCATGGAATTTGTCCCCCCAGACAACCTCAGGAAGCAACCCTGAATGCCAATCTACCCTCCTCCCCGCTGCCCAGCTTCCAGCTCCGTAACTCTGAAAATGATCTCTTAAGTGCCTGGAAGTATGCCCACCCCACTAAGGTCGGATTGCCCTCATTCCTACTTTTTAGGACACAGGTAAGAAAAAATGCTCAGAGAGGAGCAGCCCTTTCCTCGAGGTCACACAGGGAATGATGCGGGGCGGGGGTGGGGGAGCCGTGTTGTGGAATTCCAGGCGGACATTGGCGCCCGCGTGTCTGCCCGCTTCTGATACCGGGTTCGGGAGAATAGGCCGCTAACGAGAGGCCCATTAGGAGGAATTGTCACTCCTCTGGGAGCGAGGTTGTCCCATTAGGGCGAATTGTCATTCCTCCTGGAGCGANCCGGCCCGTCTACAGCCCCCTCCTCCGCCCCTCCCCCGCCTCCTCCTAGCTGCCGGGAGCCAGCGTTCGGTCCTGGGGGTTGCAAACGCAGAGTCCGCGCGTTATCCACCCCAGTTTGCAAGTAGCGTTTTTGCCCTGGGACCTGCGGTACGCGTGCGCTGCTGCTCCACTCAGGGTTCCTAAACGTGCTAACCCCCCCCGGGAAGTGCAGGGACTTGGGGGGATGAGGTCTGTGTATAGGGCCCAGTGCTGATGCTGCGCGTGGGGATCCCCGGGTCTCCCACTTACAACCTGCGTGACTTTGGGTTGCACGCTTAGTTCTTCCCGGTCTTGATCTTTTCCCTGTAAAATAGGGAAAATAATCTCCGCCCGGAGCAGTGTGTTGGAAGAAACAAATGAGATTCTGGAGGACAGGTACTAAACTATCTTGCAGAGTTGACGCTTCGTGCTGTGTTCCCTTTGAAACCCCACTTTCCTGCCTACAAATACTGCAGTCACGCCAACGTCACCAGGAACCGGCCGTTACTAAATGTCCCCTAAACGCCAAAGTCAGCCCTCAAGCCCAGGGACTACACCTAAACGACACCTTTAAGGCTACGCACAATTCTCAGCCCCGGAGATTTTACAAAGAACCTATCGTGAACTCCGTGAAAGCTGGCGATGAGCCTCGTTTCGGATATCCAGCAGAGAGAAAGCATTCGATAAATTGCTACTGCTTTTGATATATAATATTTTGTATTGATCCCCTGCACCTCCTAGTGACGTTCTGTAGCCTATTTAATTTGATTGCTATAAGAGCCAGCCCAGGTAAGGATTCTTATCTCTCATTTTAGAAATAAACAAGCAGGTTGAGAGAGGCGAAGTACCACATCCAAGGTCCCGTGGCCAGGAAGAGGTGAATAAAACGTTCAGACAAGGCCGCCATCGCAGAAGCAAATGCACAGAAGGGGCTTTCCATCAAGGGCTAGAGTTGTGTTGAGGTTCTGCCTTTTCACCAGCAGAAGTGAGACCCTTTCCTGAATTTTCCCCACCCCAGCAGGGAGCTGGGAATGGGGAGCACAGGAGACAAGGTGAGCAGGCTCGTCGCCCTCTGGGCATCTCTCCTGCTCATTTGATGGCCAGACCTTGGCATCCCGGATTTTTTTTTCTCTTCTGAATGCCACTTATTTTGTTTTGTCTCTACTATCTTCCTTTTTCTAGCTTCATAATTTTATTTCTCTGTCTGGACATCAGGACCTAAAAGTAGTAAGGGGAAACTCGGCTTCTGTCCCAGAAAAGTTCATGAAAAGAGCTATAGAAGTATTGATTTTTCCATTTTTCCCGGGAATGAGCCTGTATGCCCCTAAATTGACAAATATGAGCAGTGTGTTTTCAGGAACAATTATAAAACAGTGCCCTGGGTACAGCCCAACTTGAAAGCTGAACCCTTTTGTACACTTTGGCAGCTTAGGGCTAAACGAATTTCAGGTTTGCTTCCAAAATATATAGCCTACACCTTGCCGGGTACCTCTAGAAGGCACAGAACTTAATCTGGATTTACCTGTACTGTATTTGAGATGCATATCAGCCCAACTATCATCAAGTATGACTCAAGGGGAAAATGCATACATCTCCAGATAGTTTAATTTTTTTTTTTTTAACTTTCTCTGAGCTTCCAGTTTGGTGGGGGTGGGGGTGGGAGAACGTGCTCAGTGGGAGAGGGACCTGGAGGTTTTAGAAGACTGTGGTTAGGACTTATTTACTTTTTAGCCTTTTCAGAACAGTTCTACTCAAAGTGAATTAATTGGCCAGTGCAGACTGATTTCCCCCCCCTAAGATTCAGATCATGCCTATTCAGGGTATCCTCGCCAGCACAGTTTCACCCCAGGCAGATGTTTAGGGTGAAGAAAGCAGTGCTTCAGAGAGCCGGTATTGGGGGGGTCAAGTCTCTAAGATTCTTGAACTGGGAGATAGCCTCCAAGCCTTGATCATTTCAGTAATTAAAAACCATGTCCCCTCCTTCCAAGGCGCTGGGAACTGTTTAGCAAGCATCTGCTGTGTACAGGCCCTGAGCTGGTAGATTTCTATTTATCTCATCACTCTGGGTTAATCGTTGAGATATAGGGAAGAGTAGCTGCAGCCTGGAGAAGGTCACTTGAAGCGCTTAGGTCTTGGACGGGTGGCCTGCGGAGGGATCCAAGGCCTCTGCGTACTCTAAGCTCCCTCTCCCCTGTCCCTGGGCCGGTACAGTCATCACTAAGGCTTTGAGATGTAATTACCCAGGGTATAATTTGGGGCTGGGTGGGGATATCTATGCTTTTTTTTTTTTTTTTTAACCAGGTGCAATGAATAAAATGTGCTTCTCAAAAATGTACACAGGCCTGGGGTGTGCAAACGCAGAACCCGGTATTTCTGAGATTTGCAAGAGGAAGGGAAGCACTAAGTACTATCAGCGCCTTTTCCTTCCTCCTCCCCCTTGAAGGCAAACACTGGCACCAAAACACATGACAAACATAGGCTCAAACAAACGCACGAACACACAATACACCTAGTCTTGGGGAAAAGGTCGGATCCGGGTGTCGCTCAAAGGAGATTCAAGGGAAAGAAAACGCGCGCGGGTTAGTTTCTAAGCGTGCGCTGGTTTTGTTTCGAGTGGAAGAGATGGGGACCACTGCTTTAAATTTTCCAGTCGAAACTATTTGGAAAACCAGTTCCTGACCGTCTTCGGGCTCCCCACGTCCCTTCTTTAGGGGAGTTAACAGTAACAGCTTTCGCTGTAGGGCGTTTGCCAATAGCGAGATACTCTTAGAAGCGCCATGTCTGTATCATTTCCTTTAGCAGGGATGCCGGCCCGTTTTCAGTGCTGGCTCCTAAAACTGTAAAGTTAGCCCAGTTTCCACGCACAGTAGGAGCTTCACAAATGTTTGTGCAGTGTGAGTTGCCGATTTTAAACTTGCTCTGCAGGTGGGGGTTGGGGAAAGTGGTACGGGCGCGAGATGCCTTTTTAAAAAGGGGTCAAAAGAGAGAAGAAATGGGACTCGGCGAACTTCCTCTTTAAATAATCGGCCTTAATTACGCCATGGACTTTTCAGTTTTGGCGTGATTATAACCCTTGAGGGATCGCCTAATAACAACTCTGCTGACTGCTTCTGTAATTAACTCCTAATTTATTTCAAACAGGAAAAAAAAAAAAAGGCCCCAGCCTCTTCCCGGAGAGCCAATCAGACGCGAGCGTCTGTGGCGTCAGCGCCAGGGCCGGCGCGGATTGGCTGAGCCGAGTCTCCCACTTCCCCTTGGAGGAAAGGCACGGCTCCCGGCGCGCCCCTCCCGTCTCCCCCCCAAAAAAGTTTGAGTCGCCGCTGCCGGGTTGCCAGCGGAGTCGCGCGCCGGGAGCTACGTAGGGCAGAGAAGTCATGGCTTCTCCGTCCAAAGGCAATGACCTGTTTTCGTCTGATGAGGAGGGCCCGGCGATGGTGGCTGGGCCGGGCCCGGGGCCTGGGGGCGCGGAGGGGGCCGCGGAGGAGCGCCGCGTCAAGGTCTCCAGCCTGCCCTTTAGCGTGGAGGCGCTCATGTCGGACAAGAAGCCGCCCAAGGAGGCGTCCCCGCTGCCAGCCGAGAGCGCCTCCGCCGGGGCCACCCTGCGGCCGCTGCTGCTGCCGGGACACGGCGCCCGGGAGGCTCACAGCCCCGGGCCGCTGGTCAAACCCTTCGAGACCGCCTCGGTGAAGTCGGAAAACTCCGAAGACGGAGCCGCGTGGATGCAGGAGCCCGGCAGATACTCGCCGCCGCCGAGTGAGTGAGCGTCCGNGGCGTGGGGGGTGGGGGTGGGGTGCTGGAGAGAGCCAGCGGCCGGTGTCTCAGGCTGGGGGGACGGAGACCCCTCTGCACTCTACGCCCGGGAAAGCAAGCCTAGGAGCTCTGGTCTGGCATCCGCGCGGCGCGTGTTCGCGATCCCCTAGCTGTGCAAAGTATCCGCCACGACTGAGGAATCGCTGGTCTTTGAAGGGCGAAACCTAGCTGGGTTCGCCGGGTCGCTGGGTTATCGGTTTCTCCAGTCCTCGGCCCTGCGCTCCAACCATTTTGCTTATTTTTGTTTCACCGTCCGGCGGGTGTCTGTCCGAAGAATGCAGGGGAATCCACGTTTCATGAGCACTCGAATATGTGCCAAGCAGAGGCGGAGGTGCCTCACCTCCTTTCAAAGTTCACAGCCCAGCGACTTGTGCCCTCATCGTAAAGACAGACTGGCAGAAATCTAACACCCAGTATTGGACAGAAGTCAGTATCGCCCCCCCTGGGTCCCGATCCCAGGAAGGGATGGCGGCAGAGACTGGTGCCGAGGCGAAAAGTCTGGGTCGTCCCCGCAGCCAGTGCCTTCGCTGGGAGCGGGCCGGGGTCAGGCGCGCGGGGCGAGGGCTCCGCTTGGCTCATAGTAATAATTAACAGCATTCCAGCAGCGCCTGAGAGTTGACAAAGTGATGCTCATTCGTTCACCAGATCCTGATCATCGCTGGAACCCCGAGTGTAGGCAGAGGCACAGGGCCGGTGGTTATCCCCTTTACAGACACCGGGCTTGAGGAGGACTGAACTTGTTTGACCCAGGTCACCAACAATGGCTGAAGTAGGCAAAGGGCCCTGGTGTCCAAACTCTGCTCCTCTGTTTGGTGCCCTGAGCACCTTTGATCCCTTTCCCCAAAGAAACCAAAGGGAGGTCTCCACACCTGTACCCCGCTTCCTGCCAATGAGGCCAGCGGGCATGCAGGCCCAGGAGAATTGATTTCCCCTCTAGCGTTAGCCATTTATTTGGGGGAGCCTGGGTCCTTCTGAATTTGGAGAAGTCATTCCCTGTAGCCTCTTTTATTTTCATCTCCTAGCCTTTAAGATTTGTCTACCCCCAGTGCACCTTTAGGAGAGGTGAGAAAGAGAGGGGTCTGCGGAGGGACCTTTCCCAAAGCCTGGAGAACCACACCTTTCTCCATTTCCATCAGTCAGCCCTCAAGACTCAAGAGGCACAGTATTTTGTGAACAAAACAAGGCCACGTACCCAGGCCTCAGTGTCTGTCCCCTCTGGCGTAGCTCTCCACCCTGTTAGAAACTCCGAAAGATTCAAAGGGTGTGGAGATTAAGGACTCAAAGAATTTAAACTCTAGTTTGCACAGTGCTTTATAGCACTTTTCGCCACATTATCTTATCTGATCCCTGTCGCTGCAGCTGGCCTGCAGTAACAGACAAGGACGTTTCAGCAGAGTTCAGAGGAATCAGCACACCCTGAGTTTGGGCTTGGCCAAAAAACCAAAAAACAACCTTGGGAATACTTAATGATCACCCATCTGGCAGTAGACAGGGCCCCGGGCATTGTAAAATTTAGTAGTCGGAGCCACACTGCAGGGTATTTCCCCATTTTATCGATGGTGAAACGGAGGCTCAGAAAGTTTAAGAAACTTACATTCGTTAGACAAGTATTGAGTGCCCATGGATTTCTAGGCCTGGGTCAGTGTCTGTGAGCACATTAAGGATTCGGGCCTTACAGAGAGTGGTGTCCAGAGATCAGAAATCCTCACTTCTTTAGACCTTCAGGTAGTGGGCTGGCCAGTTCCCCACTTGCTCTGTAAACAACCCCCACCCCGTCCCCAAGGTGATGAGCTTTCCTGCTAGAGGGTAAGGCAGCTTTGGGCTCTGGGTATGACCTTCTGGAGAGAAAAATCCGAGATGCTGGAGAAAGGATTTAAAGATGCAACAAGAAGTGGTTCCTTTGGTGCTTTGGGCCTGGAAATTGCAGTGGGAGCCCCAGGGGCAGGAGCCTGGGGCAGGAGGGAGCCTCCTGCCTTGGCCAGGCTTGTTATTGGGAGGAAGTAGGGTAACTGCTGTTTTGGTTTGTATAACCGCATCCATCCTTTGGCTGGTTTAGAATGGGGCCGCAGGGGTGGGGAGGGTAGCGAGGAAGCCTCTTAACTTTATGGCAATGATACTCCTGTGCAGTCCCTGTAGTCTAGGTTTTAGAATTCAAATGCAGCCTCTGGGAGCAGCCTGGATGACTGATCAGGGCCCAAAGTTCCTTCCAAACAGCGTAGGACCAGGCTTAGGCACTAGGAGCTTGGTGTCTGAGTTGAGACAGCTGAGGTCCTCCAGAGTGCTAGGTCAGGTTATTAAAGGGTGGAAATGGGTCCCTGAGTCCCAGAAGGTGCTTTGTTAGTTTATTTGTAAATTAAGAAGTAGACGTAGGGGCCCCTGCTCTCCGGCTTATTTAGGGATTAGCCTATGCAAAAATCTACACTTCTGCGGTAGTTTCTTGGCCATCCCTCACCCAGATTCCTGGTTTTGATTGATTGTAGAACCTGCTGCTTTCTTTTCCATCACTAAAATGATGGTTCAGAATGTCACATTAGGACAAATCCATTCCTTGTTGGAAGCGGAGGTTGGATGGGACTTGTTCATATCACCCTCAAGTATGAAGTGTAAACTCTTCCTTGGGCCAACGAAGTAACTAAACAAGAAATGTGACATTCTCTCCCCACGAGTACTTTGGAGTTACTACTGTGGCTACTTCGGGAAAATTAGCATAGCTCGTAAAAGCCAAATGCAGAAAATTAATTGTTTAGCATTGTGCCTCTCAGCTCCATACTCTTGCCCCCGCCTCCCTTTGAGGAAAAGAAGCCCCAAGTCAGTTGATACTCTGGAATCACAAGATTGCCCAGTCCTATAATTGAATCCATTTTAAATATGGAGTCTGGATGCGGTTGGCCTACCTTTGTTTTGCTTGTTATTCCCTCTTTCTAAATCCTGGCGACAAACTAATCATTTACACATTTGCTCTAAACCAGAGAATGGGGAGAGATGAATAAGGTGTCATCACATGCTCTCAACTGAGGCAATATGATTTCCCCTGACATTTACATTTATGAGCGAGCTAATTTCTCCCTCCTTATTAGTAAACTTTATATTACACAGAAGCACCCGGCCAACAAACTTATCCCACATTCAGATCTGTAAAATGATGTTCAGGTTTTATAATCTGCAGACTGGATGGAATGACAGCTGTGTGGCTGTTTATCGCACGGGGCTGCTTCCAATCCAGAGATGCTATTAATTTCCCCGCAGACCTTATCTGCACGATTATCCTACATTGATATATACGCAGATGCACTCCAACTTTTCCCCGGTGTGGAGAGGGGGCCAAGCGCAGCTTATAGGACCTTTTCTTCATTTTTTTCTTCTTACGGGATTATCTCAGCATCTTAGAGAAGTGAGGATTATCATGGACCCAGCCCGCATTTTAAAGACCAGAGAAATTAAGCTCAGAAGAGAGGGGGTTTTGTTTCTCAGAGAACACTCAGCTCCCTTGGCCTAGGAAGGCTCCGGTCATAGATGTTCTATTTTTCCATTATCCTTTATGCTGTGGTTTCCCGTATAGTTAGTTCTGTGCACTGTTGAATCCCCAAACTTTCTGTAAAAAGACTCAGTTTTTTTAAAATAAAGCAATTTATCCATTTACATATGGTACTTCTCCTGCAGTTTTGACGGAGGGCCCTTTCTCAAAGATGGAGAGAGGAGGGCCTGTGCGGGCCAGGCCGGGGTGGGCACACCTGGAGAGAAAGCCACTTCTTTTGCTAATGCACCCCCTCTCTGTTCTCTAGGACACATGAGCCCCACTGCCTGCACCCTGCGGAAACACAAGACCAATCGGAAGCCACGCACCCCCTTCACCACGTCCCAACTCCTTGCTCTGGAGCGCAAGTTCCGCCAGAAACAGTACCTCTCCATTGCAGAGCGCGCAGAGTTCTCCAGCTCTCTGAACCTCACAGAGACCCAGGTCAAAATCTGGTTCCAGAACCGAAGGGCCAAGGCGAAAAGACTGCAGGAGGCCGAACTGGAAAAGCTGAAAATGGCCGCCAAACCTATGCTGCCCTCTGGCTTCAGCCTCCCTTTCCCCATCAACTCCCCCCTGCAAGCAGCATCCATATACGGAGCGTCCTACCCTTTCCATAGACCTGTCCTCCCCATCCCGCCCGTTGGACTCTATGCGACTCCGGTTGGATACGGCATGTACCATCTGTCCTAAGGAAGGCCAGCTCCATAGACTCCACGATGGATGGATGTGTGTTTAAATGGGTCCCCCCCTCCAAGAAGGCAGTAGCAAGCCACTACTCCTGCTCCGCAAAAGGGGCCACCGACATAGTTCGAATTTCTTTAGGCTGGAGGCACCGAGTCCCATTTTCTTGGTGCCATCTTCTAGATGCCTCCCCCCCCTCCCTTCACAAAGATTGGCTCTGATGGTTTTTATATATAAATATATATGTAATAAAAGATAATACATTTTTTTATACAGCAGACGTAAAAAATTCAGATTATTTGGAAAGGCAAAATTTATATGCATAGTATCTACTTTTTCCCCTATATATCACCTTCCTAAAAGAGTCTACGTCCATTTGTCTTTTCTCAGAGGAGGCCCACCTGATTTGCTACAATTGCTGACAATTTGGTGATTTTTGATGATATGATTGCCTTGTGCTTATGGAAAACAAAGATTAGAATTAGAAACACGCATAGGAATGAGATAATGGAGAGACTCCTCAAAATGACAGGGACACATCACGTTTTGGCATTTTTACATGCGTTAAAAAAACTGATTAGGTGCTACCATATTCGTCCCTATATTTCTCCCTCTTTACACATTGTTACAGATTGTTAAAGTTTTAACTTTTTTTTTGTAAGATCATTTAAAGGGGGTTGGGGAGATGAGATGAGTCCTAAGGATACCTTGGGGTAAGGTGGGGCTTGGAAGTACTTCCTAATTCCTCCTCAGGCTGTTGCTTAACTCCATTTCAGATAATTGGAGAGTACAAAGTTAAAGCCTGTCGGCGGAATTGATGGCTTCTGTGAAATACTAGGTACGAGAGTCAGTCCTCACACATTGCAAAGGTGATTGGGGGGCGGGGAGTGTAGTTAATTCTCTGCTTTTAAAAAAGAATATATCTTGTAACCATTACCTATACGCTAAATATTCTTGAACAATGAATAGATCCAGAAAGAAAAAACAAATCATGCTTTCTCTGTGTGTGTACCTATTGTATGTGCTAAACTTATTAGAAAAATTTATATACTTTTTAACATGTCGGGGGCAGAGGGTAAAGCCATGTTTTGACTTGCTAAAAATGGTGTTGTCAAACAGCCCATTTACTCCCCGGTACTTCATCTATCTATCAATCTCCTCCCACCCCCGCCCCCACCCCACAGTATACTTTTATCCCTTTGAAAGGGTTCCTTGTATATTTTTATATATTTTATTGAAGAGTTATTTCTTATCTCTTATTCCGAATTAAATTAAACATTTGTTTTATTGCAGTAAAGTTTGTCCAAACAATTATTTTAAAGGGTGTTCTCTCTTCTTAGCTGGCTTCAACAGCAAAATGCCACCAAGGTGGGGGGAGGGGCTGGTGATCTTTATTATGACGTTAGCGGGAATCCATGAAGAGTTGTGCCCAGATTCAGCCTCGGGTCGGGGAGTCTGTCGAAAATAGGGAACCAAGTACTTTGAGATGTGTCCTCTGGCAGCCTGGGTCCCTCATGGAAAAGAAGTGGAACTGCTCTTCAGTTTTCAAACTCTAGCGAAAGATGAGCTTAGAAGAAGCTGAGGGGTTGAGAGATCTGAGAGGTTGGTTAGCTGATCAAGGGAAAATCTTGAACTTGAAATCTCCCAGCTCCCAAAAGGGCAACCGATTTAAGACTGGGGGAAAGGGACCTAGAGCTCTTTGCAAATGGGGATTGTAACGAGATGCATTCCCCCGGTTGGGAGGTGGGGGCGGTTGCCTGATGCCCTTTCAGGAGTGTGTCAAATCGCATTCCGTTTACCATTCCTCACTCCTTCCAAGGAGATGGACCCCGAACAAATGCTCTTTTCGATTTGAAGGGGGGAAGGTGGTTCATTCAAGTCCCGTTCGCTTTGCAGCCTCCCTTTCCACTGGGTACAGAACGGGGTCAGGCTTGGGTTTTGAGGCATCACCATTTAAAAAAAAAAAAAAAAAAATCAGTGGGTGAGGGAGGCAGAGACGGATCTTAAATTCCCTTTTTTATTGCACAAATAAATCCGAGGTGGCTACTGATGAAACCTTCCGGAGGTCTATTTTCGGATGAGCCGCTCTGGTGGCCTTGGGGACGCGGGCAGAAGGGAATCGAGAACTTTCACGCCGCGGATGGAAGCTGAGTGGTGGGGAGAGAGACCCCAGGCATCGATTCGGACCGGCGCGTTCCGTCTCACGGTCTCATCGCGCCGACGCCCGGTTTGGAAGCGGGCGCCAGAAACTGCATTTTCCCGCGGGGCGGACGCTCGCAGGGGTCGGGCGGCGAGTCCGAGCTGTCCCAGCTCCAGCGCCGAGCGCGACCCGAGCCCACGGACCCGCGTTCTCGCCGCTGCACCGCTGCCCTCCGGAGCTGAGCCCCGGGAGCCTTCCCCCAAACCTCCCCAGTGTTCGCCTCTGCCATCCGGACGGGCCTCCCCAGCCCGAGCTCCTAATCCCAGCCCGGAATTCAACCGTCAAGTTGGGTCCCTAATTAGCCCCGTCCACCGAGTTTCCTCCCCGGCGCCGCTTGACCCCGCAGCCTCGGGCGGTCTCCACCCGGGCTGGGGGACCCGGAGACTGCAGCTCCGGGTTAAGACAGCTTGTCCTCTGGAGAAGGGGTTCGCAAACCAGGGTGCGATTAAGAGGATTGCGACCCGCGTGGCCAGGGGGGTGGGTTGGAAACGGTCTGGGCGACTGCGCAGTGCCCCGGTCGCCCCAAATCCCAAAGGGAAACTGAGGCCCGGAGAGAGGAAAAACAATGTGGCCTTGGCTCAAGCATACACACCCCCGGCGCTACCAGGTGGATGGGGGTACCGAGGTGAGGATGCGGCAGGGCGGCGGGGACTTCGACCACAGCCAGAGTTCCCGCGGCCCCGGCGGTGCGCCTGGCTCCGGGGCTCCCTCCTAACCTGCCCCGTGTTCGGGTGGGCGGTCGCCACGGTCCCCACCTCGGTCAGGCTCGGTAAGCCAGGAGTTCCAAAGGCCCAAGTAACAACCTGCTGCGGCAGGAGGACCTTGACTCAGCAAGGACCCGCGAAGCGAAGATGCCAGTCATCTCGTACTTTCAACCAAACTTTTCTAGAAAGACAGCTCTGCTTTGAGGAAAGAGGGAAAGAAAGGAGAGGAAGTCACATTTATTGAGCTCCTGCCAAGTGTGGACAGCAGTAGGCATTTTCTCGCACATTTCATTGAATCGTTGCACGTCCCTTGCGGATGTGTTATTGGTGCCATTTTATAGATGAGAAAACTGAGGCTCAGAGAGGTTGCTCACGGAGGTCACAGACCCAGTAAATGGCGGCGGCAGAATTCAGGCCTAAGCATGAGCCTAGTGGAGGGCATGAGGGCCTGCAGAGGACGTCTTAGACCTAAAGTTGGGGTTTCCAGGACTCTGCAGATTCCCAAACCCTGAGAGCTCATCTCGGGAGCATCTCCCTCTAGCCCTTTCTCCACCTCACTTTGGCCCTAGAGGGGTTTTCCCACTGAGTGCCTGCTTCCCTATCACCGGGGAGCCGGGCCCAGCCTCACCCCCCAGCCCCCAGCACCCCTGCAGAGGCAATGCTGGGGCAGGGCCGGCAGGAGGTAGGCAGCGAGGGCCTGGCTGGCTGAGAGCAAGCACTGGCAAAACGTCTGCCTGACCTGACTGAAAAGAGGATCCTTGCCTTTGAGCAGAACCTTGTCTGACCGAATGAAAACTCCCACGGCCATTCTTTGCTATAAAAGCGGCTCATTTGCCACGGGTTGGAGAGGCCATCCCCAACCCCCCACTCCCTCTCCATTGCTGGGTTTGGAATAAACATAAACCTCATTTATAAAAGAACCCACGTCACACACACACAGGCGCGCACACACGCGCACACACACACACACACACACACACACACCCTCCCTGAAATCACAGGGCCCAGTGGGTGAAGTTGATTGTGCCTTGTCCTTCTGCAGTGTAAAAAAAAAATTTTCCAAATCGGTGATGCTGTAGGCCTCTTTAATGAAATTGGTAAGAAAGCAATGAAGA
>NW_027528977.1:11575375-11580478 GCF_008692635.1 Crocuta crocuta | reverse complement strand
CTAGAAACTAAATAAAAAGCAGTAAAATTACTTTCCAAAATAGCCCGCTTCAAAGCAGAGCAGAGTACCGGGCTTCGGGAATCCGGAGTCTTGCCTTGATAAGGTTCATAATAATCAAATCCAAACTCCATCCACCTCCTCTGACTCTTTCCAACCTCCTCCGGACCCCTCTGCATTTGTTGATGAAAACACTTTGATGTCCCGAGTCCTCCAAACAATTATTATTATAATTTTAAACAACCTGGTATTTTCCATTACTAACGGCTCGGGCTTTGAAGTTACACCTCATAATTTCCTAAATTAAATAAATCATTTTAAGTTTGCACTGGGAGGCTTTTAATAGCAGAGAAAGGAATATCATTATCTTATTGAGACCCAATTGTGGTGGCTCCGGCTTGGCTGTAGCTAGGGGCAAAGTAGGCTCACTCTAACAGACATACTTTATTAACCTCCCATAACTCTTGAAAGAACATTTTTATATTTTCTTTGATTTCCCCCCTCCCTCTCTTGTTTTAAAGCTGTCCCAACCTTTAATTAGTGCCTAATATGAAAAGCATTATTTTTTTAATGCTATGTAATTTACCAGCGGCAACAGGCCAACTTAACAATTGTTTATTAGACTTGGTTTTTCACACAGGGCAAAGAATGCCTCTCCAAACCCAACTTTTCATGGGTGGTTGCACTAATTAATACAGTGTCTGAGACTCCTAGGGGGTTTTTAATATTGAAGCCTATGGGGGCGGAAGGGGGTTTTAGAAGTCCAGCTCCTGCCGACGACGTTCTCGCGCTGATTTCTTTCATGCTGTTTTGATCCTGTCTGTGGAGTCAGCACAGACAGAAACTGTGCCCTGGCTCGGGCGACTCGGGGACCCCGAGGCAATGGCCCCCCGGGGAACCCGGGCACCTCCACTTGTGATTCATGGCCTGTGGGGCCCAGGCTTGGGGTGCAGGGAGCCCACTGATCACTCTGGGCTTGGGGTGTGGACCCCCTCGTCCAGCCAGGAGGGAGGGGGAGCTGGCTTGGGGCTGGGGTTGGGCGGGAGTCCGGCCGCTGGGGGCAAATGCCAGGGCTCCCGGGCGCCAGGTGGTGCTGGGCTCCGCGGGTACAGAACTGGCAGAAAGGGAGGCAGAGCCCTGGAGGGGAGAGGGGGAAGCTGGGGAGGGCCCCAGGCCAGCAGGGCCCCCTCTTCCTACTTCTCTCTTCTTTCTCCTCTGTCTTCCCCAGTCTTTGTCTCTCTCTGTCCCCATCTCCTCTTCAGTTTCTCCCCTCCCCTGTCGCCCCCTCTTTCTTGTCCGTTTCTTTGCTATCTCTTTTATTTCCCTCTCCCCAACTTTCATTCTTTTTCCTGGTCATCCCACTTGTCATCTTTATTTTTTTCTTATCTCTACCTTCTTACGATCTGTACAATTCCTTTTCGTGCGCTCCTCCTAAACTTTTTTTTTCTTCTTCTTTCTGCCACCTTGCTCCCCTCTTGCGTCTCTCTGTATTCTTTCCGTTTTCGATTTAGTCTCATTCGCACTGTCACCGACTTCTCGACCCTTCTGGGCCTCTGTTGTCCTTCTTTCCCCCTGGTTCCAGCGGTCCTGCGGGATTCCCGGGGTCCGCCCTGGGGTGGGTCGCCCGGCTCCCCTGGGCGCTGCGCCCTCGCGCAGGCGGCCCCTGGCCACCAGTCCCTGCTGCGCCCTTCCCTCCCCCGCTGCACCTGGAGAGCGAGCCGGGGAGAGACCCCTGGGCGGGGGGACGACACATCACCCGTTTTCTCTCTGACCGCGGGCGTCGCGGGCGAGAAGGGCAGCGCCCGGCGGAGAAGGGCCGGGTCCCCCCCCGCCGCCGGCCGCCCGTTTGATGTCGCGGGCCCGGCAGGAATGCGGCCGGGTTATCAATCACCCAGCTGGATCCCGAAGGTCTCGGCCTAATCACATTTAATTGCTCGTGGAGGCCCACTCTCGCCCCGGGCCGGCCGCCGCGCTCAATTACTCCCCAAATACCTGCCATCAATAAATGCGCGCTGACACCGGCCCGGCCCGCTCCGCTGGCCCTGGAGACCTCAGTCGGCCAGGCGCCCGCACCCCACCCCCACCCCCGTCATTAAACTTACACCTCGACGCTGGAGGAGCAAGCCCAGCAGGTAACAGTCCCCTATTATTGAGCGCTTCCCAAGGGCCAGACACGGGTGCCTAGCGATTTACACGCATCAGTCAGGTGGGGTCTCAGCACCGTCAGGGGATGCGGGTACCTTCTCGGTTGGAGTTACGGGAACTTAGGTTCCTCCGTTAACGTGCCCGAGGTGGCAAAGGTAAGCAGTGGCCCCACTGGGATGAGACCTAACTACCCGGCAATTCCACAGGTCTCGAGTGAAAACACGAGGCAAGAGTGCCTCCCAGAGGCGGGAGATTTACCTGGGCCCCGTGCTAAGGTGTGCAGACCAGCACCTTAGGCCAGGTGCTTCTTACGGGATCTTCCTTATTCCTCCCCACAGCTTTGTGACGCATCCCCACTTGTCTTGTCCCCATCTCCCAGATGAGAGGACATTGGCACCTGAGACCCCATGTGAGCTGTGAGGAGGTTGCCCACGGACTGAGGCCCCTGGCGTGTCTGCGGTCTGAATGCCACCCTTCACCCCCATTTTCTCTCGTTGCCTTCCCAGAAACCTTGGCATTCAAAAACTGTGAGCTCTCCCACGTTCACAGAGCAGAACAGTAAACCTCAGACAGCAAAGTGCCCAGAGAGGTGACATCGCAAGGCTGGAATCACACAGGGCTGGTGAGCTTGGGGCCCAGAAAGCTGGGTGCAGGGAGCTATTTACACCATATTGTCCTGCTTCTGTCAAGAGCCTTTACTTAAAAAAGCACATCATATCTATATTTTATGTAGTTTACCATTCAGGGGGAAGTAATAGCTATCCATTTATTTATTATTATTATTTTTAAATGTTTTATTTATTTCTAGGAGAGAGAGAGAGAGAGAGAGAGGGAGACAGCGTGAGCAGGGGAGGGTCAAAGAGAGAGGGAGTCACAGACTGAAACAGGCGCTAGGCTCTGAGCTGAGCTGTCAGCCCAGAGCCCGACGCGGGTCTCGAACCCACGAACCGCGAGATCATGACCTAAGCAAAAGTCAGACGCTTAACCTACTAAGCCACCCAGGCGCCCCAGTAGCTATCCATTTAAAGGAAGGTGAAGAGGGGAGGTCACTGACTTCTTACTGCATGAGGGCAAATGGCCAGGTTAGCTTAGGTAGGTTTGCAAATAATATTGACATCAAATGTCCAGTGAAAAAAAGCAGGAGATATATATATATATACATACACACACACACACACACTATATATATATATATATATACACAATANAGTATATGTAGTATATACTATATATATACTAGTATATATATAGTAAGATAGTATATATATATAGTAAGAGTTATGTTACATATATTATATATTTAACATATCAGATACCATCAATTATAATACACATTTTATACTTTACTAAAAACAATTGCCAACTATGATGTAATGTTTAACCACCTAGAATTTTATTTTGTACTTATTTTAATAGCTCTTCTTATTAAGAGCTCTTCTAAATTAAAAAAGAAAAAAAGGACAAAGGGGCAAGAGTCATCCAAAGTTAGTCTTTGACTTTTTTTATTCCCTTTAGACCCTTCTTTGATCCCTTATTATATTTATAAGATATAGTCCAGTGTCCAAAATACTCATATCCTCATTTGGCCCTCAAGCTAATAGGTGGGACATTATCAGTATCCCCATGTCTTAGAAGAGAAAAACGGTGCCCAGAGAGGTAAGGTGACTTCCCTGAAATCACACAGCAAAGGAGCAGAGCCAGGCTTGGTGACTAATTATGGTTCTTCCTACCTGGGGGAGGTTAAGTCCTCCCAGGACTGGTCTGGCTCACTGGTTTCTTCTTTCCCTTTCTTTCTTCCTTCCTCCTTTTTCTTTTTCTTTCTTTCTTTCTTTCTTTCTTTCTTTCTTTCTTTCTTTCTTTCTTTCTTTCTTTCTTTCTTTCTTTCTTTCTTTCTTCTTTCTCTTTCTCTCTCTTTCTCTCTTTCTTTCTTTCTTTTGACTCAAAAAAGTGTACAGGTTCCTGAAAGGGGTTTCTGGGTTGCAGGGCCTGATATAAAAAGAACCCTTTTAAAATAGCAAACCTCTCCCCTATTTTTGTTTCCACGCCGAGAATGCTTGATGACGGAAAAACTGACTTTGTAAAGAAATTGTACATAAGACGCTAAGTGCCTCCTGAAACCCCATCGCTGAAAATCACCTGAAAGGTGGTGGTGATGGATGAAGCACTTATTGAGGTGAAATTGGCCAATTTAGGGAAAGTCTGAGGGCTGCGAAACGTTCATCCCTCCTCCTTCCCACCGCGTCAGCCGTTCACCCCGTCTAGTCTTTCCAGTTGGCTTTCTCTTTGTTTAGCAATGGGAACAGAGAAGAGCCAAGGAGACGACAGAAAAAGTCCCAGGGGTGGGTGTGGGGAATAGGATCTCAGACTTGAGAATTCCAGGAAAGCAACTGGCCAGTGAAGTCATCCTGAATGGATGTGGGGTGGGGGTGGGGCAATGCTACCCCCTCATCAGTGCCTTCCCCCAGGTGCTGGCACAGGGCAGTGTGTGGTGGTCCTGCCTTTAGGACCAGACCTCCGGACGTATGTTATTCCGAGGGTTAGGGACATCTCTGCCCTGCATAGGTATCACCAAGGCACGGCCCACTCTGATGACAAGGGAAAACTGATTTTTCCCTTGCAAGTAGCAGGCGAGTGCCAAGAAAATTAGATCTTAGGAAGAAAGAAGCAATTAGAGCGGGCAGAAGATTTCCCAAGTCCGGGCCGATGAAAGCTGAGCCGCCTCAAATGTCTTTCTCAGGGGCAGTAAGGCCCAAATTTCCCTGCCCACGCAATCCCTGGCTAAGTGGGCACTGGAAAGAAAGTGGCAATCATGTGCTTTTTAGAGCAAATTAAGTAAAACTGAAGTGTGATGAGTCTTTGGGGTTCAAAATTGCAATATTAATAGCACACAAACTGAACCTTCCTCCTCCCTACATCGGTGGCAAGTGGAGACTTTTTACCCAGGTCTCAGCACACACCAGG
>NW_027528977.1:11534374-11575359 GCF_008692635.1 Crocuta crocuta | reverse complement strand
CCCACTGCCACCCCCACCTCTGCCCAAGGGCCTGTCTGAACTTCTCCAAACAGAATTACTCAAATGCACTACAGCTAAGAAGAAAAAAGACAATGTTGTTCATCTCTCTGGGTCACAGCCAGGCTAAATGAGCACTTCCTACATGCCGGGCAGGATCGAGTCCTTTACCTCATTTCATGTTCATCTGTGGAACAACCCAGTAACGTATCACCCCCATTTTGTAGATAAGGAAACTGAGACCCTGAGAGATTACGTTATTCGTCTGTCGTCTCACCGCCGGGGAATGGCAGAGCTGGAATTTGAACCGGTGGATTCCAAGGAACATGCTCTCAAAAGTACTCTTGCAGAGCGTCCACCATCTCCAGGATGAAGGGGATGGTCCTTGGGCCCATTGGGTTTCTGAACTGATTTAAAGTAAGTTGTCCCCCTGAAGCCAAATGATGTATCAGGTTAATACCTTAAGCTGGAGGGGGTAGAATAACAGTGAAGGACCACACTGTAGCATCTCAGTGCAAAAAGGAATTTTGTGAAGATGTGGTACCAGAACATACGAGCGGAAGCGAGTTGCCCCAAGTCACAATCACAGCTGCAGCTATGCAGAGGGCAGTGTTGAAAAACATAAATGGCAAAAGAAAAGAAAAGAAAGGGGGAAGAGTTAGATTTCTAGTTTGCCTCAGCTGATCGGAGCTCAGATGGGCCTTAGAAATTTCGAGTCCTTAGCCACCTGACATNTCCAAATCAAAAACATGTGTGTATATTATTTGATCTGATCAAATCATATTTTCCCAAGCTTAGAGAAAGTGTGAGTAAAAGCTTTTTTTTTTTTTTTTAAAGAAAACTTTGCTATTTTTATTCATCTTGTAACAGGCCTCTTGGTAAAAATAGTGTGCTGGCTGGGCAATGACAAGTTTCCAGCTTCATTGTATTCCCTTCTGAATAGATTGCTCTGCTAAGTTTTCCTTTTCTTGATATTTTGGTGCTTCCCCTAGAGACCACCGAACGAGATACCTGAGTTATGTAGTTCAAGTTCAGACAAACCACTGACAGCTCTCTGGGTCTTGACCGACTCCTGTAAACCAGGGCAGGAGTCAGCAAGGGGGAAAGACAGGAAGGAAGCCCATGAAGGAACATGTTTTGTTCCATCTATTTCTGAACCACAGATCTAGCGCTTAGAACAAGGCATGGTCCAGGTAGGTGCCTGGTAAGCACGAAGTTTATTGAATAGGGGAGGTGAATGTTTTACCAAACGACATACCAGTTCTGGGAACCCCAGGCGGGGCGGGCGGTGGGGGGCCAGGGAGGGGCTCTGGGTTTCACTGATTCTGAAAGTTTCAGAAAATGTCATGAGTTCCAAATGAGTTCCAACTTTTAAATAGTGGGTTCAGTTCACAAGATGATAAAAATGATTTGCATTTGGCAAGATGGGTCAGGTAGTGCTATCAAGGCGGTTATAAAGAATTTCTGATCGGTTCGAGTCTCTGATGACTAGTTACAGAAGGATATTAAAGGAACTTTCACGACCTTGACTGGTGTGTTCACCAGACTCTGTAGAGCCAGTGGTACATGTCCTTATATTTCACGGGCGCAAACACATTTAAAACCTCGCATTAAATGAAGCCCTCCTGAATTATAAAATGGTCTAGGTGGATGTGGGACCCTTCTTTAGAGTTCGTTTTACAGTGTGGTCCAGAGGTTAATTAATGCGCCCGCTGACATGAGTGCAAGGGGCGGAGTTCTGGCTCCGAGCTGCAGCTAGTTTGGAAGGCGAGGAGAATGTCCAGAAAATTTTCTTTTATTGTCTTTAAGCCTCAAGTTTCTCTCCTGTAATGTGGGACTTGTGGTCCTGGCTCCTGTAGCCCTCAAATGTGTTTTTCAGAGGCGTAATTAAGGCATAATTAGCTTTCTAGAGACCCTGAGATCTGTGATAGGATTTAAAGCAAAAAACTTCTAGGAATCAGGTGGGAAACTTAAACAGTGGTGGCTTCAGAGTACAAAAAACAGTCGTCCCTACTATGCTGGACTGCATTCCATTCAAAGTCTGTTTAGGGGGTCGGGGACAATGACTTTCTCGGAGACATAACAATGCTAATAATGCAGGTCACAGAGCCCAGACCTGGGGGTGCAGTCAGCCTTTGTGAACTTTATCTTGATTTTTGAGGTTCTTATAAAGAAACCTGACCTTTCACGTATTACTAATTCATAGAATGTAAAAATCCTTCCCCCCGCCCCGCCCCCTGTGCCCAAGTCTGACAGTTGCCTTACACTTATCAGAGCCCAGATTTCTAAACTCCAGGCCAGCGTGAGGTCTCCCGTTCCAGGGGCTTCATCACTTTTTACAAATATGCTGCAGGCCGTTTGCTGGTGGGTTATGAAATATGATCGTAAATTAAAACTAAACGGCCCACATAAAATAAAAGGACAAAGAGCACTTTGTGATGTCGAGGGCTCTAGTTTGATTGCGTCGGGTCACTTATTTGGGCGTTCAGAGGATTTCAAGGAGCTGGGTAAGCCCACTACTCGAAACAGAAGGCAGGCACCGTCACCGCAGAGCCTGGCCCCAGAGCCCATTTCAGAATCAAGGAGTAAGCGGTGACCTGTAGGCACTGCTTTACAGTTTAAAAGCTCTGTCACCTACGTGACTTCGAGGCAGACAGCATTACAGGGAAGAGGAAAGAGAGGCTTACACCCAGGGGTCGGGTCATAAGGTCCCCAGAAGAATTGAGACTCCTGCTGCAAACAGAAAATGCAAACTGAGGGACCTCAGATTTATTTTTCAAAGGAATTAGGGGTAGGTCAGTCCCATCTCTGGGAGACGGGTGGTGTGGGGGGATCATGGGGTGAGATTTGCGTAGCCTTTAGGAGTGGAGCCTGGCAGGTACATGGTGGTGGCGGGTGTTTACTGCAATTGCAACTCTTGCAGTAAGATTGGCGTCTTACATGCCCAACGAATTTACAAGCTCGCCAGGCAAAGCAAGCGAATCCTAAAGTAGGAACACACTCCACCACCCTCGGGGGCTGCCAATCACTCTGTTGTGATTTCTTTTTAGTTCCACTATATGTATGAAAACGGAGGGGTGAAAAAGGGGCCCTGGATGGCTCAGTTGGTTGAGTGGCCGAATTCAGCTCAGGTCATCATCTCACTGTCCTCAAGTTCAAGCCCCGCGTCAGGCTCTGTGCTGACAGCTCAGACAGAGCCTGGAGCCTGCTTCAGATTTTGTGTCTCCCTCTTTCTCTGCCCTTTCTCTGCTCGTGATTTCTCTCTCTCTCAAAAATAAATAAAACATTAAAAATTTTTTAAAAACTGAGAGGAAAGGTATAGAGAAGAGTGTTATTTATGATGAGTCCTTGTCATGGAAATTAGTTCTTTTCCTTACATGTACTTCTTCCTCTCTTCCTTCTTTCCTCCCTCCCTCCTTCCTTCCTTTCTCTCCCACTCCTCTTTCTCTCCCTCCTTCTTTCTTTCTTTCGTTCCTTTCCTCCTTCCTTCCTTCTTTCTTTCCTTCCTTCCCTTCCTTCCTTCTTTCCATCATAAAATATCCATAACATAAAATTCACTGTTCTAACCAGTATGTGTACAGTTCAGTGGCCTTAGCCACATTCACAATGTTATGCACCCATCACCCCCGTCCATCTCCAGAAACTTCTCATCTTCCCAAACTGACACTCTGTACCCAGTTACACACTAACTCCCCGTTCCCCCTCCCCAGGCCACTGGTAGCCCTCATTTCTACTTTCTGTCTCTGTGCATTTGCCTCTTCTACATTCCTCATGCAAGTGGGATCATTCACCATTTGTACTTTTGTGTCTGGCTTATTTCACTAAGCATGTTTTCAAGATCCATTCAGATTGTGGTTTATCTCAGAATTGTCTTCCTTTTTAAGTCTGAATAACGTACCGTTGCATGTGTAGCATCCGTTCATCCACTGATGGACATTTGGGCTGCTTTCACTTTTGGCGAGTGCGAATACTTGCACTGTTACCAATGTGGGTCTGTAAATATCTGCTTGAGCTCTGGCTTTGCAATTTTTACCCCCTTAACCTACTTCACCTACCACCCAAAGCCCCTTAAAAAAATTTTTTTTACATTATTTATTTTTGAGAGACAGAATGAGACAGAGCACGAGCAGAGAAGGGGCAGAGAGAGAAGGAGACACAGAATCCGAAGCAGGCTCCAGGCTCTGAGCCGTCAGCACAGAGCCCGTTGCGGGGCTCAAACTTACAAACTGTGAGATCGTGACCTGAGGTGAAGTCGGACACTTAACCACCTGAGCCACCCAGGCCCCAACACCCCCTTTTAAAGTATATGTTAATGTGGGGATTTATGTCTGTCTCCTCTCCAGGCTGGGCAAGCCCTTTGGGGTCTTGTCTTCAAGAAGCTTCCAGTTTGGTGGGGAAAGAGCCAGGGACTTACACGCTGACTGCCTGGAGGTGTGCGGTACAATCACCTCTGGACGCTGAGGAGCCCTGGGAGGTAGCAGAAAGGGGAAACCGAGTTGCCAGGGCTGATGCAGTGGCTTCATGGAAGGCAAACTTCTAACCATGTCTCGAAGCACAAACGTCTCTTTACAGGTAGAGGGAGATGAGGAGGAAGAGCACAGAGAAGGACAGAACAGGATGGCACAGAATCATGCGGGCGGCTGGACAGATGCCCAGGAGCAGCAAATAGGTTTATAAGGGGGGATCGACTCTAGGTCAACACTCCTAGGTTCAAATCCTCCCCCCACCAACCTTGGGCAGCGCACTTGACCTCCCCGGAACTTGATTTCTTCATATGCAGCTTGTGCGGTACCATAGCACTTATCTTGGATCATGTTGTGGGGATAAAATGAGATGACATATAAAAGGCTACTCAGGCTGGGTGGTGGAGAGAGCACCCTCAGGGCTTGGAGATGAGCCTGGTACCTCACAGTAAGGATTCTGGTCCTTTCTTTGGGCATCAAGTAGCTGCTAAAGCCTTTCAAGCAAGTGGTGACAGGGCCTTGTGGATTTTACTGCAGGAGAGGAGTGGGGTACAGACAAAGGGCTAACCTAGATGTCTCCCCCGGGGTTATTTTGGATAATATGCGGAATGAAACCACACCTCTCAGTGTTGAGGCAGGTGGGAGTGACTGAGCAACACTTTCAAAAATGACCCATTTTGCTCATGAACAGTGGGGCAGAGAGTACTTTTAAAAATTCGGGGCTCCTGGGTGTCTCAGTTGGTTAAGCGTCCAACTTCGGCTCAGGTCATGATTTCACGGTTCGTGGGTTTGAGCCCCGCGTCGGGCTCTGTGCTGACAGCTAGCTCAGAGCCTGGAGCCTGCTTCGGATTCTGTATCTCCCTCTTTCTCTGCCTCTCCCCTGCTCATGCTGTCTCTCTCTCAGAAATAAATAAAACATTTTAAAAAATTAAAAAAAAATTACCTAGCACTGGTCATCTCTCATTGTCTTCTCCAACACCCCACATTGCCACCGCGGTAATGGGCACAGAGAAGCTCCAATAAGCGTCTCACAGATTCGAAGAACTCTACCACCACACCTTCTGCCTTCCCTTCCTTCCTCCCTCCCCCTGCAAACATCACCTGGCGCCTTTCCCTCTCCTTATGAGGAGGCGATTGGTGATCGTCGGAAGGAGTCTGGGGTGGACAGGAACCCGTGCCAGTTGAAAACATAGAAACAAAACGCCTGCACCAGGAATCTTCAGACCCTGGGCTTTTACAACCTCTGAAAGACAGGCGGCGGCTCCCCCACCAAAGACTTCCACTCCGCCTCAGCTTTAAAAGTCAGTCTCATGAAAGCCTTTCCAACATGGCATTTAAAATCATCCATCCAAAAGATAACTAAATCATGGCCATTCATTGCTCTCAGCCCATCACACTGCAATGAAAACATGTATTTAACTGAGAAAACACTGGGCCTTCACTCTCTCTGGCCTCTGTCTCCTTTCTTCTCCCTTCCTTTGACGGCTCCAAATGTTATGATTCATCTCAGCACTGCCCAATGCAGCAATGAATTACAGGCCCCCAAAGATTTCCCAACCCGGAGGGGTCCGGGGAGAGGACGTCCTTCAGTTCCTCCTCGGCATTCTCTCTCCGGCCAACTGTGTTTCTTCCTTGACTCCTTTTGATCATTCCTTATAACAGTAGCCAAGCAGAGGAAATTAAGCTTTTGTGTTTCAACTAATCCATGACCCTGGATAATTTGTAAGAGACATCTATGAGGGGTTAAAAATGAGCCTCCAACTGCTTGATGTGGAGATGCCCCAGACACACCACGGCTCCCTTGGTGGGATCACAGAATTTCAGGGTCGGGTGAAAGGAAGGCAGGCCACGCAGTGCCCTTTGGGAACATCGGCCCTGGTCCTACTTTCTTGGTGTGAAATATGGAGAAACTTAGACCCAGAGAGGGGAAGGGACCTGCCCTGGGCCCATACGGGGATTTTGTGGTTGGTCTGGAATTTACTGTGGGGCTTCTGACTCCCTGTACCTAAGAGGGCTGGATAATTGAGAACAACGTAGCCCGGGGTTATCTGATGTTAATCCAATGGCCCCTGTCAGGTGAGCATTCCATCGGTCGGTCCTCAGAGTCCAGGCTTCAGGCCAGCATGTGTGCTGCCTTCGGAAGCACCAGCAAGCCAGTCAAACACTGCAGTACAGTTTTGTTTTTCAATGGCCTTCTGAAGGGGCGAAGGCTCCAATGTCAGGGCTGAGGTGTGAGGCTCTGGGGTCAGAATGTGTGTGCTTGGTGTCCCAGGGCTGTGGTTAGTACTCACCTCTACGGTTGTTGTAAGCATTAAATGAGCTCGCTATGGTCAAGTGCTCAAAATGGCGTCTATGGTCAAGTGCTCAAAATGGCGTCTATGGTCAAGTACTCAAAATGGCGTCTATGGTCAAGTGCTCAAAATGGCGTCTACTTCTAAGAAATAGGAACAGTTGGCTGTCATCCCCTAAGATGTCATCCCCGCTGCTCCTCCTCCCTGTCTTTCTACAGAGTATACCTAAGAAGGACAGCTACTACGTACTTATAAAAGCCAGGACCTGTAGACCTCATTTCAGCTTTCTGCACCGGGCTGAGAGGCCCTGACCAAAAGATATTAAATGAGAGTGTTATAGACACTGGAGTACGAGTCCCAGCCCCACCACGACCCCACTATGTGACCCTGGGCAAGAGCGTTGGCTCTTTCTGCCTCAGTGTTCTTTTCTGTGAAATGGAAATATTGGTCCTGGCCTGTCATGTGAGGAGCACTCAGTCAACCGGGATTTACAGATAACTTACTCGGTGTCAGATAACGGACACTCAAAGAGATCCCACCCTTTTGCAACTCACATTCTAGCAGAGAAAACAGACAATAGAATTAACACTAGCAAATAAATGGACACATTCTTTCATTATGTGAAATCAGCCCCAGCTGGTGCGAGAGTGTGGCCATCCCCTTACATCAGAGGCCCCGAAGCCCAAATGTCTCCTCTAAGTGACAGAAGCTGATATCTGCAGTGGTTCTCCCTCCATTTATTATGGACATTTTCAAGTGTATCCCAAAGAGAGAAAACAGTATAAAGAACTTCACTTACCATCACCCTGTTATTAACTCATTCCCAAATTTGTTCCATCTAAACTATTCCCACACACTTCTCCTCTTTCCCAGGGCTATTTTGTTGTTGCTGTTTTAATTTTTTTAATGTTTGTTTATTTTTGAGGGAGAGAGACAGAACATGAGTGGGGGAGGGGCAGAGAGAGAGGGAGATGCAGAATCGGAAACAGGCTCCAGGCTCTGAGCTGTCAGCACAGAGCCCGACGCGGGGCTCAAACCCACGAACCGTGAGATCATGACCTGAGCCAGAGTCTGTCGCTCAACCAACTGAGCCACCCAGGCACGCCTCCCAGGACTATTTTGAAACAAATCTCGGACATTATATTATTAAACCCATAGGCATTTTAGCATGTATCTCTAGAGATTAAAAATTACTTAAGAAAACATATGCAAAATGTTATTATCCCATCTAAAAATTCACAATAATTTCTTAATATCATTAAAAATCCAGGCAATTTAATATCATTAAAAATCTGTCTCCTGTTTTTAAAAAAATGACAGTTTCTTGGGGTGCCTGGTTGGATCAATGGGTTAAGTGTCCGACTTTGGCTCAGGTCATGATCTCGGGGTTCATGGGTTCGAACCCTGATCGAGGTCCCTGCTGTCAGCGCAGAGGCCAGAGTCCACTTGGGATCCTCTGTCTCCCTTTCTCTCTCTCTCAAAAATAAATAAACATTTAAGGAAAGACAATTTATTGAAATTAATATGGAAATAAGGTCCATACATTGCAAACTGTTGATATATCTCTCAAATTTACTTTAATGCCTAAGCTTCCTTCTCCCTCTCTTTTGTTGTCTTCCAATACATGTATTGAAAAACACTAGGGCTTTTGTCTACATGTTTTCTCACAGTCTGCATCCCTGTGGGATCATACAGCAGGCTCCTCTGTCCCCTGTAACTTTTTTCCCCCTAATGTTTATTTTTGAGAGAGAGACAAGAGTGTGCAAGCAAGCACAAGCAGAGGAGGGGCAGGGAGAGGGAGACAGAGGATCTGAAGGGGGCTCTGCACTGACAGCAGAGAGCCTGATGTGGGGCTTGAACCCATGAACTATGAGATCATGACCTGAGCTGAGGTCAGACGCTTAATCAACTGAGCCCCCCAGGTGCCCCTGTCCCTTGTAACTCTTAAAAACTGTTAGTTAGGGTGCACCTGAGTGGCTCAGTCAGTTAAGCACCTGGCTTTGCTCAGGGAAAAAGCTCACAGCTCATGAGTTCAAACCCCGCATCGGGCTCTGTACTGACAGCTCATAGCCTGGAGCCTGCTTCAGATTCTGTGTTTCCCTCTCTGCCCCTCCCGCGCTCATGCTCTGTCTCTCTCTCTCTCTCTCTCTCAAAATAAATAAATAAATAAATGTTTTAAAAAATTTTTTAAATAAAAAAAATTGTCAGTTAAATCTCAAGGTCTGATCAGATTTAAGTTCAATTTTTGGAAAGATGATTTTATGGATGACATTATGTTCTTCCATCACGGGGCACTCAATAGCTATTTTTCAGTTTCAGTAATAATCAGTTCCTAGATTCATGACTTCCATAGAGGCTGTGAATCAGTGACATCCTAATTCTATCATTTTCTATTTATTTATTAGCCATAATATGTCCATAAAAAGAAGCTTCTGTCCATCAATTATTTGCTTGCCCATGGTTCAGTTAGTATGGAAAGGCAGGAGGAACGTTTGATCCTTTCTCTTTAGTTGCCATTTTTCAGAAGAATGAGTTACTCCTATAGCCTTCTTCAAAGGTCAACAGGTTCATACTTGAAACACATTTTATGTGTTTTAGTCTGTCCCATTATTTTTTTTTGAAGCACCAATGGTCTCTCTTTGGCCAGTGTGAGCTTTTTAAAGTTGGCTTCTTTTTAATACAGCTTCAGTAATCTTTGAAAGTTTCCTTGCTTTCTGGTAAAAGATGGTCCAGGCTCATCTTGTATGTTTCCTGCCTCAGATATGGGATCAGTCATTTCTGTAAAGGTGTGCTGGTCTCTTTGAGCGGGCAGTGGTGTTCAAGGCCACATCGGGGTAGCAGAGATGCTCACTGCTAGCACCAAGTTTATATAGGGCTGAACAGGACTGATACGTCATGGGTCTCTAACCAGACTTGGGAGACAGGGATAGAGGACGTAATTAGAGAGGTGTTAAGTAGTAGGAAGTGCAAGTTCAGGGTGTCATGTCAGTGCCCTGGCAGGGTCTGCTCCAGGACGAGGGTTCAGGAGAGGCTTCTAGGGAAAAAGGAGGTGGGGATGGGCCGTAGGGGTGGGATTAGAGGAGAAATACTTCTTTCTCAGCCAGAAACTAGATCTTGCACCCACGGAGGGAGGGTTAAGGGAATCGTGACACTGACATGTAAGTGTGACCTACTAGATGATACACCTCTAGTGGTGGGAATCAGAACACCCAGCCTGGGGAAAGAGTGTGCTTCACAAGAATCCCTTGAGGCAAAGACTACTGTTACTCCCATTTAAGAGTCTGTGGTTTATGTGAGATTAAGGAATTCACTGAAGGTGACCTCGTTAGCAATTAGTAGAAATGGGATTTGAACCCAGGACTTTGGGATGCCGGAGACAAGCCTCGTAATTGCTCTGCTGGGAACCTAACACCCGAAGTGTATTTACATACAGGTCTTGTTTCGTTTTGGTTTGTTTTCCAAACAAAAGGTCTCACATAACACTCCCACTGGTGTGGGAGCACACGAACAGAAAAATGATTTTTCTTTTTTTTTAAATATTTTTATTTATTTCTAGGAGAGAGAGAGAGAGATAGCATGAGCAGGGGAGGGTCAGAGAGAGGGGGAGATACACACTCTGAAATAGGCTCCAGGCTCTGAGCTGGCGGTCAGCACAGAGCCCGATGCAGGGCTCGAACCCATGAACCGCGAGATCATGACCTAAGCGAAAGTCGGACGCTTAACTGACTAAGCCACCCAGGCGCCCCGAAAAATGATTTTTTCCAGTAAAAATGTCCAATTTCTCAGGGGGTAGTGATATTTACAGATGCTACGAGGCGGGCCAGTGAGCCCGACGGCATGAATATGCACGCCATCGCATTGTGATTCCTCCTAGACTCAGCTTGGTTCTTCTCCAGTGTCTTCTCCTGGAGCCCCACCTGATTTTTTCACCCGTTTTCATCCAAATCCACTGGGGGATGCAATGAGTCTACTTTCGTTTCTTGGCCAGGAATCACTGGATCCTGAGCATCGGGAGAAGACATGGCAAAGAACAGTCGACAGCACACACCACGATGGCAGAGAAAAATGCATATAGGGTTTTAAGGCCCCCTTTCTAATGGTTAAAAAGCACTTAACTCCTCAACCAGCCAAGAGCCTGAATCTTACCATCTTATCTCACTCTTGGCCAGATTGCTCCCTATCCCCTGCTCCCAGGACAACTTGAAATTGTACCATGGCCCTTAAAGTCACAGTGTGACGTGGAGCCCATTCCTTCACCTCTTTGTTTCTCTGAGCCTCATTTTTCCTTATCAGTGAAATGGGGATGCTCTTATCCATTGATGATGGAACGATGTGATATAGGTAGAGCACAGAGTGAGTGCTAAATAAATGGTATTTATTATTAAAAGTAATGAACCAGGGGCACCTGGGTGGCTCAGTCGGTTAAGCATCAGCTTCGGCTCAGGTTGTGATTTCATGGTTTGTGAGTTCGAACCCCGCTTTGGGCACCGCTGACAGCTGGGAGCCTGGAGCCTGTTTTGGATTCTGTGTTTCCTCCTCTCTCTGCTCCTCCCCTGCTTGTGCTCTGTCTTTCTCTGTGTCTCAAAAGTAAATAAATGTGAAAAAAAAAAAAAAAGAACCAAAAGCTAACATGTGTTACATCATTTGGTGGCCATTACACCTAGAACAGTAGGTATATCATCCACATTTTATAGAGGAGGAAACTGAGACACAGTAAGGGAGGGGGTCTGCCTGTCTAAGGTCACACAGAGTAGATAGTAGCACCAGCATTTGAACCCAGAGAGAGCCCTTGGGCTTAATTTACCACCATGCTCTGCTGCCTTCATAGGGAGCTCTGTCCAGCAGGGGCCTACCACTTCTGTCTCAGGACCTTGTGCCCACGTTGCCAGAAGGATGGGAAATTTTGCCCAGAGATGGAGGTACCTGCTTTGAGAGTCCGGCTGGTGGTCAAAGCAGGTGACCCACCTTTCAAGGAGCGCACTGGATACCATTCTAGAAACTTCGGCAGCTCAGGGGAGAAGGCTTTTTCACCATGACACTGACCCACGGGCAGGCACTGAGTTACTTCAGTAATTACTGGTCTAATAACACCTCGCCTTCCGACCTACAGAACTCAAGTTAGAACACTGGCCTCACTCTAGTGCTCCTACTGGGAGAAGGATGGTTTTTAAACATTAACTTTGCATTCAAAACTCCGGGTTAAGCCATCCAGTTAGCCCCACCAGGCAAGAGAGGGAAGGAAGGAGACAGGGAGCAGTGTTGAGTTTCATAAGTAAGCATCAGAGTAGCTCTTCTAAAGCCCCCAACCTTTCTTATCTATTATTATTATTATTTTAATTTTTGAGAGAGAGAGAGAGAGAGAGAGAGCTCCCTTTCTTCAATCAGACTTTATTAAGAACATAGGTTTGAGTCTACAGGAACAAATTCTTCTGGCTCTTTAAGGAACACATTTGAAGGGAGGTTTTATTAGGCTACATTACTGGATAAATGATACAACATGCCTTCCATCATGAATCATCTGAGCAGAGTGACAAAAAAGAAGCTTGAAAACTAAGCACAGCCAAAATATTGGCAGGCCTCAGCCACTTGGGCCGGATTTCAGATTTCATCTCCTTCAGACCAAAAAAGAAAAAGAAAAAAAACCCATTAAATTAAATTAAATTTTAATCTCATGGTGACAATTCCCATGGAGGAAGGCTTAAGTATTTTGTCTACGTCCCTCCTTACGAACCCCCTTCCCCAGGAATCGTGGACTCCNAACCACCAGGGTCTCCTCCTCCTCCCCCTGCCCAGGCAGTGCCCCTGCAGAGAGCTTGCTAGGTGGAGCGACAGGGCTGGGCTTTTATTAGCAACACATGCGGGGGCCTCGGCGGCGCACCGCCCTGACAGCCGGGCAGCTCGCAGCCAAAATGGATGGCTGTCGGGCTCCAAGGCCACGGTTACAAATGCGCCGCGGCGTTCTCAGGTGGACAGACGCGGGCCGCGGCCGCCCCGGTTCCCAGGCGCGCGGAGGCGGCGGCGCCCTTCAACTCGGCGCGCGGGCGGGAGCGGAACCCGTGTTAATTACTGTACGTTTCCACTGTAAAGAGAGTCAGCCGGGGAGCGGGGCCGCGGCGGCTGCCCGGGCCCGACGCACAAAAGCTTCATATATTCTGAATGAAGGCGAATCGCAGCCTCGGCCTCCTTGAAAAGAGCCGTGAGGGAGACTTAATTCTCTCCTTTCAGCTGTGCTCAGACTGTGAAATCCACACAATCGCGCCCTTCTCTTTAAAGGGAGGGAGAAGAGGGGCCGCGGCCGCGCGCCCCGCCATTAGCTGGGCGCGGAGAGGGAGAGTTCACTGCGGGGACAAGGGCGGCGCGGCCCCGGGGCTGGTTGGCCGCCGTGTTTCCCATCCGACAGAGGCCGCAGCCCCTTTCTCCGGCTGCATTCCACGGCGCCTTTTGTTGCGCTCGCCCTGGCCGGGGTGTCGGCCTGTCAGGTGCGGAGGCCCGTGGTCCCTTCTGCTCGCCCCCTGAGATCCGTTCCGGCGGCTGGCTGGGTCCATTCCCAGGATTATGGGCGGCGGGAGGAGCCGTCCGGGGGGGGCCCCCCCTGGGCATCTCCAGGGGCCTGGCCACTCCCGGCCTGGCCTGTGAGGCTCCCCCAGTAATGAAAGCAAGAAGAGAAGACGAAATGCCAAAAGCAAGTAAAAGATATTACACCATAGGTAAAATATTGGCGTTGGCAACTTGATGCTTTTAAAAAAAAATTGTGCTTTTTAAAGTACAAGCACAATGGGTATGAATCACAAGACGATTGCAGGGTTTGGGGGGGGTGGGCGCGAATGTATTCGTTTGCAGATGGGACCAAGGGTTGAAGCCTAGTGACGAACCACGTCCTTTCTCAGTCTTTCTGCAAGTTATTGTGTAACCTCGTTTGGGGAGAATATCTCAAGGGCCAAGCGAATCTCAGGACGAATGTCTTCCAGCCCCTCCTCTGGAGCACAGAGGTCCAGACGTCCAGGTGATTTTCCCTGTAACCGCCCCAGTTCGTGAGTTCCAACATTAGGAAGCCGGACAGGATCTTAGCAGGTGCCTCCTTGCCTACCCGGTTGCAATCAATTTCCCCTCATTCCCTTCCTGCCTCCCTTCCAGCTGGTAAAGCAGGGCGCAGAATAGGATGACCCGGAACCACATGAGGGCATGACTGTTTCCCTTATACCTGGGGAGAAGGGAACACATCATTTGTAGTTTGATTTTTGAAAGTTAGGGGCAAAGCGCCCCCATTCTCCGTGACCACTCCTCACTACCCATCCCTATCCTTGGAAGGAAAAGGAGCAAACATTTCTCAATGACACCTGTTATTTTTTGTTGAGTACCTGCTACGTGCTAGGTACTTAGCATGGGTTGTCAGTTAATTTTTGCGAAATCTCCAAGAGGTAAGTGCCCTTAGGCCTGAAGGAGGTAAAGATGTGGCTAAAAATCACAGTCAATAAATGGGGGTGTTTGAACCGGAGTGGGAAGGGTTCCCAAATCCTTTCCGGTCATGTCCATGGCCTCCTTTTATCTTCCACCAATAGAGCTGGACCTGTCATGCACTTTCTCCTCTCCCCATTTAACAGACAAAGAAATTGAGGGCCATGGATGTTAATTACCCAGCTTCCTGGCATCTAGTAACTGGAAGAGCCAAAGCCAGTGTCCTTCATTTTGTGGGTTCAGGGGTGGGGCAGACAGGAAGTGGTGATTAGCATCACATAGGGGACTTCTTTTAATATGGAAGCCAGGCCCCATCCCTAAAAATTCTAACTCAGTAGGTTTTTGGAAAGGCCAGGAATGCTCTATGCAGACTCAATAATGGCAAACTTCACAGACTATTCGTTTTTCAAATGCAAACTTAGCCCTGTTGCTAATTGTATTTTTTCTAATGTATGTAGCAGTGTATATATGTACGAATTTATTCTGCTGCTTCATTGCAATTAGGCATTGATATTATTTTATTAAAACCAGATTTTTATTACATAAATCATAGTTACACACGGTTACAGAAAAGATGAAAACAGGATAGTAGTTCTATTAGAATATCCGACATAACCTTTTTGAACAACCCAAGTGTGATCTTTTCAAAATTTTCTGCCTACTATGATCGTTATTATTCAGCCCAGGAGATGTTGAGATAGCTCCATATTGGGCTTGGGGCAACTCTAGGTTTTGTTAAATTCGGTGTAGATGTGCCCTGACGGATTTGCTTGCTCCCCACTGACAGATGGTTAGGCTTTTCCCAGACTTTTACTGTTACAGGACAATACTGTAAACAGAAACATCCTTGTCTATGCATCTTTGCCAAAATTGCAAATACCAGTCACTGGTAGAATAAATCCTGGGGAATCTGAGGGACTTCTCCAGGGAAGAAAAAGAAAATTGTGACGCATCTGTGGTTCCTTGAGGACCCTTTCAAGGTTCCCTCTTTGGAACCACCAGTAAGTAACATAGAAAACAGGTCCTCCCTGGAGAGAGTGGCTGTACATTGTCGTAGTGCCCAGATTTGTGGAAATTTCGGTGCAGGTCATAGATTTGACTCGATCCCTAGGGTTTCTGCAGCTGGGTAGGTGTGGTGCGGATGGCCAGGGAACTACAAAGACCGACACATTCTGGACCAGGGACATCGGGGCAAACCTGTGGTTGATCTGCCCCCTTAATTTCCCTGGACTAGCCTTTGATCAAATGGTGCCATGGGATACACCCAGAGGTCCCGTGATTAAATCATATGTATATTTATTACCTTTATTGGGACAAACTGAGGAAACACATTTTTAAAAAGAATATAAATTGTCGTCAGTCCCATCATCCAGGAAACTTCTGTTAATTGACGTTTCCTCTTGATCTACCAAAGAGCGAAGGCTCTTAAGCCCAGACCACCTGGGTCCAAATACCACCACATATTAGCTGCGTGACTTTGGGAAGTTTTTTTATTTTACTTTATTTTTAAAATTGAAATAAAATTCACAAAAGATACAATGATAAAATTGGCCACTTTATTTTATTTTTTTAAATGTTTGTTTATTTTTGAGAGAGATAGAGACAGTGTGAGCCAGGGTGGGGCAGAGAGAGAGGGAGACACAGAACTTAAAGCAGGCTCCAATCTGTGAGCTGTCAGCACAGAGCCCGAGGCGGGCCTTGAACTCACAAATTGTGAGACCATGACCTGAGTTGAAGCCGGACACTTAACCGACTGAGCCACCCAGGTGCCCCTAAAATTGGCCATTTTAAAGTGTCCAATCCAAGGGGCGCTTGGGTGACTCAGTCAGTTTAGCAGCCGACTTCAGCTCAGATCATGATCTCGTGGTCTGTGGGTTCGAGCCCCAACTCGCAGGCTCTGTGCTGACAGCTCAGAGCCTGGAGCCTGCTTTGGATTCTGTATCTCCCTCTCTCTCTGCCCCTCCTCTCCTCTCTCTCTCTCTCTCTATATATATATATCTTACACAAACAAAAATAAACATTAAAGAAATCAAAAATAAATGAAGTGTACAATCCAGTGGCAGTTAGTACATTTATAATGTTGTGCACCCTTCACCTATATATAGTTCCAGAACATTTTCATGACCTGAAAAAGGAAACCCTGTACGCAGGAAGCACACTCTCCATTCCCCCCTCATCCCCCTGCCCCCTGACAACCATCTGCTTTCCGTCTCTGTGGATTTACCTATTCTGGACATTTCATATAAATGGAACCTATAATATGTGATCTTTTGCGTCTGGCTTCTTTCACTTAGCATAATATTCTCAAGGTTCATCTATAGTAGCATATGTCAGAATTCCATTACTTTTTCTGGCCGAATGATATAGTCTGTTGTGTTCATATACAGCATTTTGTTTACCCGTTCGTCAGTGGAGGGACATTTGGTTGTTTCCACCTCTCGGCTATTGTGTACAGTGCTGCACACATTTTTGTACAAATCAAGTTTTATACAAAAGTTTTGTCTGAACGCCTGATTTTCATTTTAATTCTGTATATACTTCAGAGTGGGATTGCCGAGTCATATGACAGTTCTATCTTTAACTTTCTGCGAAGCCACCGACTGTTTTCCAAAGCAGCTGCTTTATATTATAGTCCCACCAGCACTGTGTGTGTGTGTGTGTGTGTGTGTGTGGGGAGTTCCAATGTTTCCACATCTTCACCAACACTTGTCATTTTCTGTTACATTTTATTTTTAAAAATTAATTTCTGGTTTTTTATTATCACCATCCTAGTTGGTATAAAGTGATGTCTCATAGTGGTTCTGAGTTGCCTTTTTCTAACGACTAACAATGTTGAACATCTTTTCTTGTGCTTATTGACCATTTGTATATCTTCTTTGGAGAAATGTCTATTCAAGTTCTTTATGCATTTAATTTTATTTTTTTAATGTTTATTTATTTTTGAGAGCGAGAGAGACAGAGACAGAGACAGAGGGAGAGACAGAGACAGAGAGAGAGCAAGCAGAAAGGAGACACAGAATCCAAAGCAGCTCCAGGCTCCAGGCTCCAGGTTGGCAGCACAGAGCCTGACAGGGGGCTCAAACTCACGAACGGTGAGATCTCGACCTGAGCCGAAATCAGATGCTTAACCAGCTGAGGCACTCAGGCACCCCAAGTTCTTTATCCATTTTAAGTTTGGGTAGTTTTTGTTGTTGTTGACTTGTAAGAGTTCTTTATATATTCTGGACACTAGACCCATATCAGATATGTGACTTACGAACATTTTCTGCCATTCTTGGGCAGGTTCTTCACCTCGCTGTGTTCCAATTTCCTCATCTAAAAGATTGCATTATGTATATTACAGGAGAGCGTGAGGATTAACTGAAAGGACTGACTGATTTACCGCATTAGTAAAATGCCTGGTGTACAGTAAGTCCTCAAGAAATGTTACTCATGAATTTATAGGCATCATTCTTATATAAAAATTGGGCTCATAGTACTTTGTTTTCAGAGTCTTTGATTTCAGATTACGTTATGACTGTCTTCCCATGGCACCCTATATTCTTTGGCAATATGATGATTTTTTAAAAATGTTTATTTATTTTAAGAGAGAGAGATAGAGTGCTAGTGGGGAGGGGCCGAAAAAGTGGGAGACAGAGGTTCTGAAGCAGGCTTCAGGCTCTGGGCTGTCAGCACAGCTACTGTGGGGCTCGAACTCATGAACTGAGAGTCGTGACCAAGCTGAAGTCAGACGCTTAACCGACTGAGCCATCCAGGCACCCTAGGCTGCTCTAGATTCTTGGTCCTCAGAAGCTGTGTGAGATCATAAGTTATTTGTTGCTTAAGGTGCTAAATTTGGGGGTAGCTTATGCAGCAGCAGATAACTAATAGGCACAAGATAACATGAACAAGCTTGCTACAGATAGAGAAATGTATCCTAGAAACCCACATATACACATAGTATCTGTATTTTGACACGTGGCCATAAGTCCCAGATGCTCGCTTATTGCTCTAATGCCCAGAAAATGAGGACCCGTGACATTAGATTGTAGTTGCTGCTTTTCTAACATGTGGAGCGTAAAAAGACAAAATGCATTGCTGGTCACTAACACAATCTGAGGACATCAGCGCCGTCATCATGCCCTGGCTGTCCAGCAGACGTCACTTTCTCCCATGGATGCCTCCCCAGAACATTCCATAAGTGCATAATGGCTTTTTGTAAATTGAATCGTGCTTAAAGGTAGCCAGAGTTGCTAGCTAAAGGAAGCCTCTAGCGGGCTCTTTTGTATTTGGAATAAATGTGATGAAGTGAAGAGGCATTTCCTGATTTGTCAGGATTAGAGTTTAGAGTATCTTGTTTTCTTGAGTGTGTTCTGTTTCCTTTAGGGTACCGCTGCTTTGTTCCTGTCGCCGTTATTATCATCACTGGTACAACTATGGGGAACAAAATTCACGGGCCTCTGTCATGTCCATAAGTAGGGAGTTCAAACGGTAGTTGAAAATTGGCAGAGGGGGGAGCGCCTGGGTGGTTCAGTGGGTTAAGTGTCCGAGGTCGGCTCAGGTCATGATCTCGCAGATTGTGAGTTTGAGCCCCACATAGGGCTGTCAGCTGTCAGCGCGGAGCCTGCTTAGGATCCTCTTTCCCCTTCTCTCTGCCCCTCCCCCCATCTGAAAAATAAATAAACATTAAAAAAAGGCATCGGCAGAAACAAGACCCTCCTATGACATCCTGGCATCATCCATCCTCTGCGTGAGGAGGAAACTGCAGTGTATCTGCGGGAGAATGACCTTAAACGTGAAAAGTGTTTTTCCATAGTATTTTTATGGAGTCTGGACATAGGAGAAGACTGGTAGGAGAACCATCTGGAATGGACCTCTCCAACAGCAGCCAAGGCCCAGGGTCTCCAAGGGGTCAAGACACATACAAGATGTTTCCATATGGTGAGTTACCACTACATTAAAAAAAACAAAAACAAAAAAAACCAACTCAAAGCAGGGCAACTGATATCATGGTGTCACGGCTTTCACTCAGGTGTTATACAGCACACCTGAATTTGTGCTACTGATAAGGTAATTTCAGGATGTACAAGAGTTCATTCATAATAAACCATAGATGGTGGTGGTGTTTGATGCTTTGCTTGTATACGCATAGATGAATGGTTTTTAAATTTTTTTAAATGTTTATTTATTTTTGAGACAGAGAGAGATGGAGCATGAGTGGGGAAGGGGCAAAGAGAGAGGGAGACACAGAATCTGAAACAGAGACCGACGCGGGGCTCGAACCCATGAGCCGTGAGATCATGACCTGAGCCGAAGTCGGATGCCCAACCGACTGAGCCACCCAGGCGCCACGGATGAGTGCTTTTTAAGCCTTGGTGTTCTCCAAGCTCACCCGAAGGGCCATGTTCTAAGGACAGCCCGGCACCGCGGTGGAGACCTCCGCGTGGTGAGGAACTGAGGCCTCCGTGTGAGGGAGCCATCTTGGGAGGGTGTCCTCCAACCGCACACCAGCTTTTAACTAACTGCAGCCCAGGCCAATGCCTTGACGAACCCCTCTTTTTAAAGACCCCAAGCCAGTGTCGCCTAGCTCAGGTGTTTCTAAATTCCCGACCCACGGAAACGCTGAAATAATAAATAAAAATGGTTCAAGCTACTAAGTTTTGAGGTAATTCTAAATACGGCAACGAAGAAGTCACATGGGAACTGATCCTTTCTAAGCCTCAGCTTCCTCTTGGGAAACGGAGCTACTATTAGCCTTGACCCCATAGGGCTATTGTGAGGCGTGACTGAGGTAGGACACACCAAGGCTTAGAAGGTTGCCTGGCACACAGCAGGTGCTCGGCAGATGATGGCTGCTGTCATTTATGCCCAGCCACTGTCGTTTATGCCCATTCATATTTCCAATCAGTGACTTGCCCCCAGGTGGGCATCATCCAAGGCAGCGTCTATAAGCTAAATTTCTGGCCCAGAGAGCTACACCTTTGTCACAGTCTTGTGGCCACTGTCTTCTGAGCCCTGTCCCTTTCTCTGTGCACCGGAGGGTTGATTCTCTCCATCCTCAAGCTATTCTGAGCCACGTGTGGTGCCACCTGGAAACCCATCTTTAAGGAAGCTTCAGGGATAGCCAGCGAGTTCTCTGTTAGAGGCTCTGAGACCACGCAGGCTGCACAAAGGGGCCTCCCTGAAGCCAGGAGGAGAAAACTCACTTGGCATTCCTTACACTGTTCCGGTACTTGTCCCACCTCTGCACAAACCCACTCTGTGCTCTTGGGTCTTCCCGATAGGACTTTAAAATCACGGCTTAGAGAATCAGGCTGGATTTTAATGACTATTTTAACGGTCAGGGTATTAGAAAGTCTTTGCCCCCCCCCCCTTCTTCTTATAGCTGGGATTTGTAATGGCTTAGGTTGAAACGATCTCCATGAGGAATGTATTTTCAGTTTAATGGTCTACCCCAAGTCTGACTTTCCAAGCCAGGTCTTTACCAGATATTGAAATGGTGTCAAGTCCCAGTCAGCCTGGGACTGAGCTGAAAGACGCTGGTAGGTTGAGGGTCTACCTTGGGGTGAATAGCAGGGAGCAGAGTGATTGGCCCAGAGAGCAGCCCATATTATGTACTTCGCATACTGGACTAACAGAATGGAAGCCCCGGGACCGGGGCCTGCAGACATGATGGAGAATTCAGCTCAAGACCTGATGTCCTGCTGTTGAGCGAGAGAAAGCCCGGAACTGAAGTCCAGGACTGAACTCAGGGGCTTCTCTGGAAGCTCCCCTGGGTGGTGGTGGCAGAGGGTGAATGGTGACAGGTGAAGACATTCTCCTTCCACAAGAAGGATATGACACCGCAGTAGACTTGGGCCTATAAGAGTTTGGGGGCATAGTAGACCCTGCTGAGGTGAGCTGGGAAGGCTAGAGGCAAGAAAAGGAGGAGATTTTGTTAGTTCAGAATGTTTTGTGGGCACGTGGCAGACACTGAACTCACATTAAAATAGAAAAGAAAACGTATTAAACAGAAATGAAAAATGTATAGTTGCGGTGGCCATTAGGTATGGTTTGATCTAGGTGCTCAGGTCCTGCCACTAGGATGTTTTTTCTTCAGTTGTCAGTCCTGATCCCCTTTGCTTCTCGTCTTTATCAGATGGGCTCTCCCCGTGTGCTGACAAAGATGGTTAGCAATGGCTCTCAGTCACCCTCAAAGAAAGAAAGGGCCCTTTTCCTAATGTTCCGACTAAAGCCACAAGCTTGACCCTGTTGTGGTGGTGTTTGTTTGTTTTTTGTTTTTGATGTGGATCTCGTGGCACTTTTTGAACTGTGGTTTATCTGGATCCCAGTGGGGGTCAGGGTGGGAATGGGAAGACTGCCCCACCGGTACCTCCTGGCCTGAGAGGGAGAGAGTGGGGCTTTCCCGAAGACAGGGCTTTCCCGAAGACAGGTGGCAGCACGTGCCCACGACAGTTTGTCGGGAGAATCCAGAGAGCCAGCTCTGCTGATCGTGACTGGGGCAGATACATATTCAGCCATAGCACAGTTTTGCCTGCTGAGGAGAAAACAAAAACAAAAACAAAAACAAACCACAAAAACAAAAAACAACCAATGTTTTAAATTTGGAGACCACATCACCTAATTGCCAAGTAGTTAGATAATCGTGCCTTTCTCCTTCGTATCCCCTCACTGTCCAGACTTGTGTTTCTTTCAGCTTACCTTTCTGGAATTTTCCTCTGGCAGTCTCATGATTAGAGAAGCCTGTGTATTACGCTGGGCACATAACTTTCCCTTTTCTGAGTCTCGGTGTCTTCAGATGGAAAAACAGAGATAATCCTTGCCCTTTAGGGCTTTCTTGAAAGGGCAGATGAAAGCAATCAATCCGAATGAAAAATATTTAGTAGAGCCCTTACTGTGTGTCAGGCACTGGGCTACGCAACAGCATCACGAGGTAGTGATTACTATTACTGCCCACCGTATGGATGAGGTATTGAGGTACAGAGATGTTAGGTAACTTCTCTAGGTCACACAGCTACTAAAGGGGCAGTGTGGGGACTCGGACGCACGTTGCCTGCTTGTCAGGTTGGACCAGCTGGCCCCTAATCACTCTATCCTGCTTGTCAGCAGGGGATCTAAGTGCCATGCAAGTATAAAATCGGTGTTGAGGGCTTGTTAATCTTGGAGCCACTGAACCTCTCTCCCCCGCCCAGGGGTTCACGAACTCGGATGGGGCAAAAGTAAAATGTTTATTTCCATTAACCTCTAACCGACGTTTGGCTTTTCCTTCTGTGATGAATGCAGGCCACACACTGGTAGCTTTGATAACTGTGATACCCACAGCATCACAGATATTTTCCTATCGTGTTACATTTGCAAATGTAAGATCATTCATGCCCGCTAGTACTTCAAATTACACTGGACGTTAGAGCTCGCTCCATAGATCTCATTATTTAAGCTAAGAGTAAGGAAAGCACCTATATTAGTTTCTTGCAAAGTAAGACTATTTTTCACAACTGTATTTTCATTGGTTTTCTTTGTAATTTGATGGTTTTGATGCATTTAAAACCACAGGCTGATGCTCTGGGGTCCATGGCACAAGAGGGTGAGACCCAGGGGAGTGGCCAGGAAGGGGCCAGAGGTTGGGCTGCGAGCAGGTTCACCCCCAGCTGTTTCTACAGAGGGTGGTGCCAGGGCAGGGCCTTAGCCCCAGGGAGGGCAGGGCTCGCCAGACAGTGCAGGCAGTTGTCTCCGGCGGACTGACTCACCCAGAGCCTGGTTGTGAATTTCCAGTTGCCAGGAAGTGGCTGGACATGACCTTAGGTGAAGGAGCTGAGCGGCCTCTGACGTAATGGTTCCAGTAACACAGGTCTCCCAGTGCCTCCGGCTGAAGGCTGGCCCAAGGCCCCGATCTTGGAGCGCCTGTGACACCGTCCCCAGGAAGGGGGCAGCTTGTGAGTCAGACAGGCACCGAGGCCCAGCCCAGGCTCCTCCGCGGTAGCCCTGGTGGCGCACATTCCGTTTCAGAGCTTCGGATTCTGCATCTGAGAAATGGGTGCATGATTCCTCCCTCCCAGGGCTGGTCCACCGTGAGATCAAAGAAGGAATTGGAAAGTCCTCTGTGAGCTACAAAGTTCTGTCCCAGGGTTAGTGACGATTTCATTTCTGCCTTCAGAAGCAGGAGAAGGACACAGTCTACTAAGGTCATGGCTCCCTCGCCGGGGTGGGGGGGAGGGGAGAGGATGGGGGAGGAGCTAACAAGGCAAATAGTTGTCCCCAAGCCCTCTGGTGTGCCCTTAGCCCCTCTCAACAATACGAGGGCTTGCAAGGGTGGGAATTGTAGATTCTTGAGCCTTCTTTATTTGCAAGACCAGGGATGAGTGTTCACTCCTAAAAGGAATCTTTTCTAAAAGGGAAAAGCCAGGTGCACATGTATATATGTGTACATGAATGCCCTCAAAGCCCCATATTTCTGGGAGTAGGAGATCGGGCTTTCAGGGCACTGCTATAGCTACTCAGGTGTCAACTGACAGCAGCGAGGTGTCCATGACCCGTTAAAGACAGAAGACGGGAACAGGCAGAATGTGTGACTACCTGCTCTTGTATTTATATTCAGACCTTAAGAGACACTTCTCCGAATCAATTAAGTGTACTGGGCGAACTTGCTAAGCGTGACTCAAGAAAGTAAAAGCTGTACACACGCAAACAAACATTGGGATTTTTTGTTTCTGAATAAGCTGTGAACCTCTGTTCATGGAGAGTCTTTCCCTATTATTATTAACCTTGTTCATAATGGAACTCCTGTCCGAATCCACCCTCTTTTTGCACGCTCTTCCCTCCCTCGCTTCTTCCCTGTTTTTCCACCAACCCAGTGAGTACACACTCTCATGTAGTGGTTGATAACTTGATGTAGGCTCAAATCCCAACCATGCCATACACACGCATACACACACACACACACACACACACACACACACACGTGTGTTGTTGAACTCAACATCAAGGTATATGTTCAGTTGGCATCTCTGGGTCTTGGATTCCTTCTCTAAAATGGGATGATCACAGCACCCGCTCACAGGGCCGCAGGGACAGCTCGATGGGATGGTTCAGCAAATGGGCTTGGGATGGACCCTGGCAGGGGGGCAGAACAAGTGACCACCGTCTGTCCCCATGCGGGCAAGTGCAGTGCGCTGGGCACTGGGGCTGGTACACTGAAGGAAGGCTACGCGTTGTCACAGGGGACACCCAGGTGGAAGTCCCCAGTTAGAGCCATGGAACACTGCACAGTCCAGAAGCCAAGGGACGGACAGAGGGGGTGACTTGCCTGAGACACTGCGCTGGCATTCCACATTTCACACCCTTTACATCATTACATTTCCTTGTATCTCTCCTGCATTCTTGCAGGCTAGGAATAACTCATCTCTATGTGTAGCAATAATGCAAATACTTCTTTGAGAGCTTCGCTTGGGCGGGGCATCAAGTTGGTCTTCATAACCACAAGTGAGGATGCTCCCTCGCTCCCCTTGGCTGGGTACCCGGTGGGCATGTGGGGGGAGCGAGGTGGCCCCTCCCCCACCAATGCAGCCTCCTCCGGAGCTTCCCTGTCACCGCTACTCCACAGGAGGGGACAGTATTTCAGGCTAGTCCTCAAACCACACATGGCTCCCTTCTACCTCTATGTTGGGCTCAAAAGAGTTCACTTCCAACCTGGGGTCCATCACGCCTGGTCCTGGCGCCACCACTCACTCGGGCGGCTTCTTGGCCAGGCAGGGGCTCTGTGAGCCGGTCTCCACCGCGGAAGCCGGGATAGAGGCAGGACTTGCACGGGTTCTCAGCAGGGCTCCTAGGACACATGGGGAAGAGCTTCAGGTGGGTCACGGTCACCGCGGGGGCTCCTCCGGGCCGCGTAAGGGTCGATTCCAGGGGAAGAGCCAGGCCCTTCGCGCCCCCCGTGGGGGAGGGTCCGGTGCGTGCAGGGGGCACAGCGCCCCGGCGGTGGATAAGCGTGGCCCGAGGGGGCGGCGCAGGGCGTGTGCAGGGCACCAGCCCGGCCGTCCGCCGCCCCCACACATCTTGAACTGATTTAGAGCCCCGCCGACGAGCCGCGCCGGTCCCACACAGCACGCCACTTTCCATGGGCCGGCCACGCAGGCTCGTTAGATTGGCATTTTTAATAAATCTGGAGCAGGGCGCCAGCATTGAGAACTTTGTGCTCCCGGCGAGCGGCTCCCGACGTTACCCCGTGTCCCCTCCTGCGGCCTCCGTGTCTCACTCGGGTCCACACCCTCCGGGGCCTCGGGGCAGAGCCTTCGTTTGTGAATTTCCAGGGCATTTCGTGTACTTTTGTTTTGGTTTACAGCACAGAAGGCTCCTGGCAAAATCCGCAGGCCCCGGGGTCCGGGGCTGCCCCCTCTGCTGACCGATGTCAGAGTTGGGGACTGGGGCTTTGAAGACACTAGCAAGTTGGGAATCTGGGGGACTCTCCTGGGGCTTTGTTCCAGCCCCGCAGGAGGTTGTGAAAACCCTCAGTGCTGGCTCCCCGGACACTGGTTGAAAAGGACAGAGAAGCCATAGACCCTGCCCTCAGGTCATCGTCAATCTGGAGGGAAGATAGGGTTTTATGTAGCACAGTTCAACAAAATGCCTTACTGGCTGGAGTCCCTGTATCCATCCATCTATCCATCCGTCTATCCCACAAATTTTGAAGGCATCTTCCATACCCATTACTGGAGACAAAATTGTGAACCAAATAGATAGGAGTCCCAGATCTTGCCCGCCTCGACAAATAATTGAAAAAAAAAATGCATTTAACATGCCAGGGGCTGATTAATGTTATGGAGAGAAAAAGCAGAATAAGGAGATGGAGGAATAGATGTGCGGTGAGGGTCATGTGTACACACATGTGTGATGGATGTGGGTAAGTGGGATGTGGGAGGGTGTGTGTGTGCATAGGAGGCTTTGGGACATGGGGAAGTCCAGAAGACCACTACCTGAAGAAGTGAGTCACGTGGATATAGAGGTGGGAGGTGGAGGGTGAGGGAGCATTCCAGGCAGAAGGAATAGCAAGTCAGAAACCAGGATAAGGAGAAACAGGATCTCATTTTTCCAGAATAAAGTTGCAGCAGATGAAGTCCACTTATGTAGATGCTTTAAAATAAGGAATTAGAATTTCATAGCAAATATAGCAAAACAAAGATCGTGATGTGGGCTTTATATTAGAAATGAAAACCTCAAAACAGATTTTTAAAAAATCTTACCCTCAACAAAATATACATTATAACTGCCTCAAAGTGTACACTCTAAAGCCTAAAGAATGGGGGCACCTGGGTGACTCAGTCAGTTAAGCGTCTGACTTTGGCTCAGGTCATGATCTCACAGTTTGTGAGTTCAAGCCCTGCGTCGGGCTCTATGCTGACAGCTCAGAGCCTGGAGCCTGCTTAGGATTCTGTGTCTCCCTCTCTCTCTGCCCCTCCCCACCTCTCAAAAATAAATAAACATTTAAAAAAATTTTAACCTAAAGAATAATGTTGGGTTTCAGCATCTTCCAAGTGCATCATAGAGAGGACTTGCTTTGTAAAAATCTTTGAAGGTTTCATCTGTTTTCCTAAGCGTCGTTTTTACTCTGTTGCTATTCACTTTTATTCTCGTTTGAAGTGTTATCATTTCGAAAGATCTTTTCGGTCGCTGTAAGCTGTTCTAACTCCAGCTCATCCCTGCTCACTAAAGCCTTGCTGAGGGGTGGAAACTGTTGCCAACACCACTCACTTCAACCTCCAGTGACCCTGTGGCCTTTCTGAGTTGTGTCACCAGGTGACCAAATGGGACAGTCAGCTGAGATGACCCTTTGGGCTCTGAGAGAGCTTGTGTTACATGGGAAGCCACATCTGAGCGGAAGTCAGTTTTATAAGTGGCCAGTTCATGAGTGAATGTTTCCATGATATAATGGCCTGGGCTTCCCTCTGTGAACCCATCCACACAGTCCCTAATAATGAACTCAGATCTGCGAGGAGCCTCCTGCGTGGCAGTGGGGTGCTTTGGAAGTTCAGAGGGAGACCACCTATCTTTCCATTTGTTCCTGAAAATGACAGTCTGATCCTAGAAGCATAAAGAATGAACTGATGCCCCATGACTGATCAAGGACTTTATGTATATTTTCAAAGAACCCCACCCCCTCGCCCCCGGGATATAGGTGTTATTATCACTACCTCTCACAGATTAAGAAAATGGAAATGACTGCCCCAGTGGTCCATCAGAGTTGAACTCAGACCGGTCTCATACCTAAAGTCACCCAGGCACTCCTTCTTTTTTTCTTTTCTCTCTCTCTAAATATATATATTTTTCTCTTTAGCTGAGCCCTGGGCTCTGTTTGTAAATGAGACCGCTCCACTGGATATATCTTAGGAACTGAAGCCACTGAAGGTAATTTTCTTCCGATCGCCAATGAAAAACATCACCAGTGATTATAACAGCTATTTGTTGTCGAGCACATTCTCAGTGCCAAGCACGAGTCTCCGATTGTGCGCTGGGAGCACTGGAAGACAGATATCACGACCCCCAGTTTATCCATAAGGAAAATAAGGCCCAAAAAGGGCACCTTTGGGAAAGCTGGTCTGGGAGGAGCTGGGATTCAAATCCGGATTCAGCTAAGCTGCTCGCCTCCACCCAGGGGAGCCCTGGTGAATGCCTGCAGTCAGATGCTGGAGGGAACTTGGCACAAAGCTCTAGTGTTCTCTTGGGAACTCGAGAGCATCTCACATTATTTTCGATGAAAGATCAGTTTGTTTTGATTTTGGCGTTTCCTTTCTAATCTATTGTGGACCAATACTTTTATAAAATACAATAAAAACGGATTTCAGAGAAAGCGATGGTAAGTGATTTCTGGGAAGTGCTTGGGTGTCGCTTGGATGCTCAATTGCTGTAAATGATTTAAACACACCTTTCAGTTTCTCGTTTAAAATCTTCTTTGAAGGCCAGAAGAGGAGACGGGGCAGTTGGAGGATCAGGCAGGAGATGCTATGGGAGGCGGGCCAGGAGTGTTTGGGAGGAGAGCAGGGAGCAAGGGAGGCCTCCAGAAGCTCCTGCTGGAGTGCTGGGGCCTGGGGAGGGAGGATGTCCGGAGACAGGTTTTAGAAGACGTGGCTTTGGGCTCCGGCCTGAAATCCCAGCCTTCCTTGCTTTCTCCCCCAAAGACTTCAGTGAAAACAGAAGTTATGTTTCGAGACTGCTTTTGCAGTCTGATAATGCATTCTCATAGGATCACAGCACTGTGTGTTGAAAGGCACTAAAGGCGGAGAAAAAGGCAATGGAGATTTTCATCCATGTCCTTACCTGCTGCGGGAGTGAGATTCCAGGCCAGGCTTTCCACCAGGCGGTTCATAGTGGCGTGATTGTATTGATAGCGAGGAAGTTAATACCACTGCAATAGAAATAATAGTAACGATAATGAAAAGAGCCATTAGCATTTATTGCATACCTAATATGAGCCAGGTGCTGCACTAGGCATTTTATGTAGGTTTAGTACACAACAGTTATATGGAGGTGGGTGTGAAATGCCCATTTTATTATTACCTCGTGTGTCATTTATTTTTAACCATCAGAGGAAGGAGGAGACGAAGCTCGGATCAGGGCATTGTCAAGAGCTGTAGGGGCTCATGGGCACAGGTAGGATGGTGGAAAGAATGGAAGCAAAATCGGGGGTCAACAGGGAAGAAACAGGCAGAAAAAGACACAGACTGTGAGCTGGTGCTAATCAGCCTGTAGGATTACCCCCCTTCCAAACAGCGATCCTTGACCTCTGTTCTTCCCGCCCTTCCATAGCCTCCCCTGGACCGAAAGTCGGAGCTGTCCTGTGTGATGATAGAATATGGTGTGTGTTTTGCGAGACTGGACCACACTAAGCCATGCAGCTTCTACTTCCGTCACTTGGATCACTTCTGGAGGAAGCCAACCGCCATGCTGTGAGTTCACTCAAGCAGCTGCATGGAGAGGAACCGGGGCCTCTGACCAACAGCCCTGGGTGGCGAATGGATCGTCCAGTCCCCTTCAAACCTCCGGATGACTGAAGTAGTCCTGGCTGACATCTGACCGAAGCCTGACACAAGACCCTCCAGGCCACAACTGCCCAGGTGAGCCGCTCACAAATGTCTGACCTACAGAAACAATGCGACATGGTACGTTACTATTATCATTGTCAGTCACTGAACATCGGAGTAATTTGTGATGCAAATGTATAACGAAGGTATGAGTTCCAGATGCATCTGGGGAAGACAAGAGTTTGGCTGTTGTGTTTCTCTGGGGTGGGGTTTGGTTCTTCTCTTTGAGCTGAGTGTGGATTCCTTAAGAAGAAAACATTTCTGGGGCGCCTGGGTGGCTTAGTCGGTTAAGCGTCCGACTTTCGCTTAGGTCATGATCTCGCGATTCGTGGGTTCGAGCCCCGTGTCGGGCTCTGTGCTGACTGCCAGCTCAGAGCCTGGAGCCTGTTTCAGAGTCTGTGTCTCCCTCTCTCTCTGACCCACCCCTGCTCACACTTTCTCTCTCTCTCCTAGAAATAAATAAAAATATTAAAAAAATAGAAGAAGAAGAAAACATTTCTTACTATATATGATCCAAGCACTTCTGAAGCTGAGTCTCCACTTCAGGGTTGGGCCTAGTGAACGCAGTGGGATATTTACTTGGGTTTGGGCACACCAACGGGGAGTCAGGGGCCAAGGAGCTGAACATATCAAAAGAAGAATACTAGAAGCTTCCATGGTGATGGCAGAGGAGGGAAGAGGAACAAGGATGAGGGGGGAAGAAGGAAAGGAGACACAGAGACCTGGAGGAAGGCTGCTCCCCCCAGATTTTGGGGGGTTGCTTAGCTCGGTAGATCTTGTGGTCAATGGTGCCTGTTCTGGGCTCATGGAGGGTTGGCCAAGGGCAGTGATGAAGACCCCAGAGCTGGAGGCAGAGAACACCCAGAAGTTGAGGAGGAATTTGGACATCTACAAGGCTGTGCAACCAGGGCAGCGAAGGATGGTCCACGGGGCCTCTGAGGAGCATGCAGGGCGCAGCTCCCAGCCTGCTCTATGCCAGGAACGGGCATGAAGACTGCAGCCAAGGCATCAAGCATCCTTTTTCTCATGGACCCTTCTTTCCAGGCACATCAGAGTTGGGTGTGTGATCCCATCAACGCCTCCGACTAACTTTGGTCTCCAATTGCAAGGGACAAGTTCTTCATTCAAGAAGGTGCAGCTCCACACAGACCTGTGGGCGAGCTGGCTTTTGGCCTTTCAGCCTCTGCAGCCCGGAGTCCGAAGAAAAGAATGTGCTCCAATTTCACCTCCTCTCTCTCTCATAGCCTAGCACTAGGCTGCCCAGAAAAGCTACCTGTCACTGAGGCTCCTCTGTGAGCCCATTTAGGACTGGTCCACTGAGGTGAGTAAAACTCACAAAAGTTTATGGTGTGAATCATAAATCATATGTGTGAATCACAGTTATGTCCCGTTCTGGGGCCTCAGCACCAAAAGGCCTGATGCCCTCTTCAGATTTGTAACTGGAAACAGCCTCTCTTCAATGTCAAGAAGCATTTCAGGAATCGTAGCAAATGTATGAGAGGTAAGGCAGGCTCAGCACCCTCTTTCTCAGGGATGGGCTTCCAAGTTGGAATGGGGCCATTTGGTTGCCTTCAGGACTCCTCTGGGAATCTAGGACCACAGGCATGAGCTCACAGTGGCCCACGTGACTAGGAGACTGGACAGCTCTACCAACGGGAGAGCAGAGATCGAATGTAAGTCTTCCCTTGGAAGCAGAGTCTTCTTGTGTTCTACCACCTTCCATCGTGCCTCCGTCTGTCCTTCCATTATGCCCTCTTTTCCACATCGTGACCTACTTTTTCATACCTCCATGCTTTTTGTAATAAGTTCCCACTACCAGGATGCCAGACCTCCCCCTTTCCACCCACCTCTCTCTCCTAAAGAGCACAAGCTCTGGAGATCGGGGATTAAGTTTTACTCACAATAAAGACAGCTATGAATTATGGGCTAGCCCACATGCTCTAGAGATGTTATCGTATTGTAAGCCCACAACAGAGAAAGTGCCCCCCGCCCCCCACTGCTTCGGGGCCCCCTCCATTATACTAATGGGGAAACTGAGATTCAGAAGAGCTCAGTGATTTGTCTTAGCTTTCAGGTAGGAGAAGGCAGGACCTGGAGTTGAGCCTGGACTCCATACCCACATCTGAGCTCACCCTTCTATTGTATTGTTTGTCATTAATGGCATCTTGCAGGATGTTGAAAAGATTTTAGTGCTTCCTCCCCAGGCTTTCCTGGACCCAAAGAATATCTCAAAACCTGAAGGAGTCCAGGAACTTTTTGAAAGCTCTCAGACTGGGACCAGGTGGAGAGGAACCCGAAAAGAATTAGAAAAGGGTCCAGCCAAAAACTGAATATAACCAATCACTGAGAAAGAATAACATTTCGTTAATATTTTCTTAAACGGCAAAAGCAAATAAACAAAAATCCCTTCTCTTGATTCAGTCCACACTACAATGTACGTTTCAAAAGCCCAGTACAAACACCCTGGTTATTCATCTCCATTTGCAAGTAGTACCATTTTCCCATTCAATTCAAAAGGCAAATTTCTTAAAAATATTTATTTTAAACATCAAGATTTCCAAGGCAAGTGTCAGACACATATCATAACCATTGATGGTGTATATTTATAGAATCATAGCTGCTTCATGCTTGTGCTTAATGTTTTTTTTTCCCTTGAAGCTAGAATTCCAGTCAAAAGAAAATAGAATTTGCCGGAAAAGGAAAACAGAATTTAAACGATAAAGAGTTTGGATCCAATATTAGCCTCTGGGCTTATTTTCAGGTCAGAAACTTGTTGCTGACCCCAGCTTTTTGAGTGATCACCTGAGCAAGAGTGATCACCTGAGAAAGAGCTCTTTCTCGAAGAAGGCAAATGTTACGATTGAATCAGGCTTTGTTGAGCTGCGGCATTAATCCTGAGTTTGTAACATCGTCCAGTAACCACTGGTTGAGCCTGGGTGGTGGTTAGCATCCTTTGGTCCATCACATTGCAATTCAAAAGGTCAAGTAAGGAGCACCTGGGTGGCTCAGTCAGTTGAGCGTCCAGTTCTTGATTTCTGCTCAGGTCATGATCCCAGGGTCTTGAGATCAAGCCCTGCATTGGGCTGAGTATGGAGACTCCTTGAGATTTTTCTCTCTTTCTCCCTCTGCCCTTCTCCCCAGCTCTGCTCACACACTCTCTCTCTTTCAAAAAAAAAAATGGAGTAAGATCCCTACCTACTGACTGGAGTGACTGTCGTGATGGATCATTAGGGTATAAAAACCAAGACAGTCTCATGTTTAAAGTACAAACTCATCTATTGTCAACAGAACAAAATTACACACACACACACACACACACACTCATACTTTATACACGATGCCGATGCTATAACTTGGTACATACGTATCTCTATGTATATGTAAATCATCCTGGAAAATTATGTGGAAGGGCTCCCACTGGGTAGATGCTCAGAGGGGCTAGTAGTAGATTTTCTGATGTCTTTTCTTTGTATACTTAAAAAATGATTTCACTTATGCAACAAGCACAGATTGCTTTTGTAATAAAAACAGTAATGGAACATAATTTAAGCACACTATCTTCATTATGATTTTCAGTGGAGTGTAGCTTTTCTCTGGACTCATTCTCAAGAAAATACATCTGGCAGTCTAGCAAGAATTGCACATAAATATAGACTTACACAATCTGTAATTCTGTTTATTCGTTTGTTGGCTTCTTTATTTCCTGTCTTTCTGCACTGGGGTATTAGCCCCACGATGATGGAAACCTGATTAGGTTCACTCCTGAGTCTGTAATGCTTAGGAGGGTGTCTGTCAAATGATAGATACTCGGTACATTTATTTATCTTTGTCTGTCTTTATTTTGCAGAAGTGAAGTGTCTTGTCCAGGGTCATGATCAGTTTTTAACAGCAAAGTAATAATTTTTCATCAGTAAATATTTATTAAACACCTACTACATGATAGACCCTGTCCTAGGGTCCTGGCATACAGAAGCAAGTAGGATTAACAAACGGGTGGCTCAGTTGGTTAGGCTTCTGTCTTCGGCTTAGGTCATGATCTCATGGTTCATGGGTTCGAGCCCCATGTCGGGTTCTGTGCTGATAGCTCGGAGCCTGGAGCCTGCTTCGGATTCTGTGTTTCCCTCTCTCTGCCCCTTCCCTGCTTGCACTCCCCGCCCCGCAAAAAAAAAAATTAAAACATTTGAAAAAAATCAGACACCAAAGACCCAAAACCCTGCAGATACCTTCCGCTAAATTCCCATGTTCAGACACCCCTGAGACTTCGTCCAGGCGGTGCTCTCCCTGACCGCAGTGTTTCTTATAAACCCAGTGTTGCCTGATCAACAGGTTTTTCTGGTAGTCTTTGGGGCTCCCACGGTTGACAGGGAGATAGACGACATTTAAATAGGCAAATAAGTGAGCCAGATCATATCAGAAATGACTCAGTTCTCTGCAGGGAAAGGGCAAGGTGATGCAGACGAGACGGGTGGGGGTGGGAGTAAGGGGCATGTGTGTGGCACTAGTGGTCAGATTAAGTCTCCCGGGGAAGTGGCTGGTGAGCTGAGACCTGAGTGACAAGAAAGCACGAGTCTGAGATAATTTGGGAAATAGATGTACTAGGCAGAAGGAACGGCTCCCTCAGGGGCCCTGAGACGGGACAGTGTGGGCACACTCATGGAGCCTCAAGCGACCATGACTGGAGTGAGTGGCGAGGAGGGAGGGGGTCGGGGAGTTGAGTGGAGACAAGAAGGCACACGGTCTCAAGAACTGCAATAAGGAGTTTGGGTTTTATTCTCTGAGCCCGGAAAAGCCACAGGGGGTTTGAAGCAGGGAGCTGCTGTCAAAAAACATAATATTTTAGGGAGTTAAAAACATGACTCTTCTTCAAATATTATAGTGAGCCCGTGTAACAAGGAAACCAGCAGGATGGTAGAGCTGGTTCAAAGTGCACTGGATGACGGGGCACCTGGGTGGCTCAGTCAGTTAAGCATCCACTTCGGCTCAGGTCATGATCTCACGGTTTGTGGGTTCAAGCCCCATGTTGGGCTCTGTGCTGACCGCACAGAGCCTGGAGCCTGCTTTGGATTCTGTGTCTCCCTCTCTCTCTGCCCCTCCCCCACTCATGCTCTGTTTCTCTCTGTCTCAATAAAAAATAAACATTAAAAAAAAGTGTATTTGAGAAACAGATACAATCAGTCCCTTACAAAAGGCATGCTGAGAAACTTTGGCGAAGTTTGGGACAAAACTGGCTTAAGTCCTACAGGGCAAGACATTCCTAACTTCTGCAGGTATCTTTTCTATTCCAGTTAGAAATTATTTGCATCGTGAGCAATTGGAGCTCAATTTCTCCTGTGCACTTCTACTTCTCTTCTTTTCACAGGTGATGATTCCAAGAGCGCCCCCTAATGAACGTCCTCAAGCAAACTTTCATTTCTGAGTCCGCATCCTGGACAGCTCAACCGGCATTGTGCATCTCTATGGCGTAAGGCTCTGTAAGTTAGTATGCAGCTCCACTGAGCTTGAATCTTAAATAGTGAATAGCAAATCAAACCAAGGAACATTCCCCACAGAATTAAACTAAATAATTGGGTGAGCTCATTCGCCAGCCATCTTTTTGCATTGTTTTCATGTTTCGGATAGTTTTTCCTAACATGCCAAATGGAGGTTTACAATCCTCGGCTCTTCCCCTTACATGTTCCCACAGTGTGAGGACCAAAGTCAATGATGGGCTAGAATTATGGCTGAACTCCAGGGATCAGGGGGTACTCTGGACTATCTGGGCACCTACCTGCTCTCTGAGAACCTGGGTGTTTCCTCACTGTTAGCTGAAACCACCAAGCCAAAGGTGCAGATTGAACATTCCTGGGAATTAGTAGCCAGTATCTGATCAGTTATGGGGACCCAATAAACCTGTGTGTCTAGGTCTCGGGGTTGGGACACTGTGGGGTCAGGGTCCACTTGGTTCCTATTAGCATTCAGAGTGGCTCACCATCCTCACATCCAGCATTGCAAATGTGGCTGGGATTTGTGTAGGGAAACAGAGAAGCTAGGAGAACGGAGACATCTCAATTCTCGCAGATGTTGGGTACAGTTGAAGTCAGCAACCATCAAAAAGGGTCTTTCTCGGCCGAAGTTACATAAGGAAGCAAGTGGCCTGTTGCTGAGTTTGCTCTTTTCCAAGGGCCCCTATATGATCATTGCTTTCACATGCAGTTATAATTCTAGCCACTATTTGTCCATCTCCCCAGATGCGTCTCTATGATTAAGCGCTGATATCATCAGATTTTTGTAAATTAGAAAACAGAAGCCTTGACAGGGGCTGGCATCACAATTCTAGAAGGTGGCAGCTTCAAGATTCTCAGAGTTCTCTTTACTATGTAGTCCTGTTTCTCTGACAGCAGCAACCCTCTGAGTTCTTTCTTCCAGGCTCCCATAAAACTCCTTCAGGTAACATACAATATATATCAACAGCAACTTAATATATACTCTCAGGAAATTAAATTTAATAAACCCATCCTACAGAGCCACCTCTTCAAGTGTGCAAAGATACATGCACAGTTAGCTGCTCCATTGTTCGTAACAGCAAAAAGTTGTCTGCATGCTAAATGTCTATCTATAGAACAATCATTATAAGAATGATTGTATCTCCATTCTACAGAAACTTAAGCAAATGTTAAAAAAGAGAATGTAAAGTAGCTATCTGTGCTAACGAGGATATACATTCATGTTAAATGAATAAAGCAAATTGCAGACCTATATTATAATTATGATTCCATTTTACAAAACCTCAACCTTTATGTTCACATGCATGAGTGTGTGTGCGTGTTTGTGTGTGGCAGAAAGGTCTAGGAGGGCACACAGCAAACCATTGATGCCTATTAGTTCTGAGTAATGAAAGAAGAGAACAATGTTTACTTTTAATTTATGTAAGTCTGTGCTTTAAACCATTTTCACAATGAGCATACGTGACTGTAAAAATTGGAGGTAAAATTCATATGACATAAAACTACTACTTTAATCAGTGTACAATTCAGTGTTTTTTTAGTACATTTAAAAAGTCATGCAAATATCACTGCTACCTAAGTACCGAACATTTTCATCACCCTAATCTATGGCTTTTGTTCGAAGAGTTTCATCCATTTTCATTTGAATTGTTGTCTCTTTCCACCCTATAATTTCTATTTGGTTCCATTTAGTAATCTTGCTCTCTTTATTAAAAATGTAATGGTTTCCTTTAGTCCTTTAGTTAATTTAGCTCTTGGTTTCTTCTTTGAGCATATTTGAACTGATTTATTTTTAAAGTTTATTTATTTGATCTATTCACCCACCTGGGGCTCGAACCCTTGACCCCAAGATCAAGAGTCAAGAGTCACATGCACTTCTAACTGAGCCAGCCAATTGCCCTGATTTGAGTTGACTTAAAGTCTTTGTCTAGTAAGTCCAACATCTGGGCTTCCTAGGAACCTTTTCTATTAATTTTTTTTCTTTTTCCATGTTGTGTGGGCTGCACAATTTTGTTCAGTTGTATGCCTCATAATTTTTTGTTGAAAAACAGACGTTTTGAATATGTTAATATAGCAATTCTGGAAACCGGATTGTCTTCCTTCCTCAGGGTTTGTTGCTGCAGCTCATTACAGTGTGTTTGTTTAGTGAAGTTGCTGAACTAATTTTGCAGTTATGGTATGCGTGGCTACTGAAGTCTATGTTCCGTTAACTTGCGGTTAACTAGTGCTTCTTTAAATGTCTGGCAACAACAACACAAAGGTCCCAGTCTTCGCTGGTGGGCTTGGCGTGTGTGTCCAAGTGCCCTGCTGGCACTGAGCCAAGTGGCTTTCAGCTCTACCTTAGCTTTATCTTCTTGCTTATGAAGGGCCTGGAGGTCAGCCAGGTCTTTTCCAACCAGGTGCCCAGCCCTAGGCGTGCATCTAGTCTTCTAGACTTCCAGGAACCTGTGGTAACTTTTCAAAGTCCTTGTTCCCCAAAACATTTCTTTCCTCAGCCTTTCTTCCCAAACTTTTTTTTTTTGTTAGTTTGTTGTTTGGTTTGTCTCAATTGTTACTCCTCGCCCTGGGTGCCTGTGGCTAATACACTTGCCTTAAAAAAATTGTTTTTTTAATTTTTAAGTTTATTTTAATTTATTTTTGAGAGAAAGAGAGAGAGCAAGTGTGTGTGGGGGGGGGGAAGTAGAGAGAGAGGGAGACAGAGTCCCAGGCAGGCTCCACCCTGTTAACATGGAGCCCAATATGGGGCTTGAACCCATGAACCATGAGATCATGGCCTGAGCTGAGATCAAGAGTCAGATGCTTAAATAACTGAGCCACCCAGATGCCCCTGCCTTTAAAGACTTTTGATAAACACTCTTCCCCCACTCAGTAGCCACCTCAGCAGGGGGAGTTTTCCATTCTGCCCCCTCTGGTACCAGGGCTCTGTATTTTTATGCTGTTGTCTTCAAGGTCATGACTGAGCCAGATCAGGGGATAGGGCCAGGGTGAGTTAAAATGTCACAAAGCTGTCTTACCGACAGCAGGTGTTTTTGTCATTAAGCACTCGCCTACTTGCTATAAACTTGTGATTCCCTTCCAGAGTTCTGATAAAGTTGATTCTGACTCGTGTGTGCGTGTGTGTGTGTGTGTGTGTGTGTGTGTGTCCCTTTACTGCTGCTTTTCTGAAAGGATGTATGATAGGGGTTCCCTGTCCCACTGTCCTCACCAATGTCACCACATTTGTGACTTTTTTAAATAAACTTTTTTGTGTTAATTGTAGATTCCCAGACAGTTGTAAATAATTATGCAATTTTTTGCCAATGATACTATCTTGCCAATTTGTAGGATAATATTACAGTTAGGATCCTGCAGCGTGATGCAGTCCAGATATGGGACAGTCCTACAGGACAAAGATCCCTTCTGTCGCCCTTGTATGGCACACCCCTCTCTGCCCATCCTTCCCACCTTAATCCTGTGTAACCACTGGTCTGTTCTCCATTTCCATAATTTTGTTTTCCCAAGAATGTTATAAAAATGGAATCATATGGTTCCTGACCCTTTGAAATTGGCTGCTCTCCTTTAGCATCATTCCCTGGAGAATCATTCAAGTTGTGTGTATCAACAGTTTGTTCATTTTTTTTTTGATGAGGTTCATAATTAAAACATGCAGGAAAACCTTATTTTCCAAAACCACTCAGTTAAATTCACCATCACAGGGTTTCAGAAGCTTAGGCACCGGCTGAGGCTTGAGGTCACAAATGGTTAAATGACAGTGCCTTAGTTTGCTCCTAGAGACAGAGCTAGAAGGCAACGGGAGATGTGCCTCAGCTTCAGGGTGAACAATATTCTTTGGAAGCTCAGAGAAAGCAGATTTTGGAAGGGGGAAAAATAGTTACAAACAGAGAGGGAGGGAGACAAACCGGAAGAGACTCTTAAATGTAGAGAACAAGCTGAGGGTTGATGGGGGTGGGAGAGGGGGGAAATGGGGGATGGGCACTGAGGAGGGCACTTGTTGGGATGAGCACTGGGTGTTGTATGGAAGCGATGAACCACGGGAATCTACCCCCCAAAATCAAGAGCGCCTGTACACACTGTATGTTAGCCAACTTGACGATAAATTATATTAAAAAAGAAAGCAAGCAGATTTGGTGCTACTGGGGTAGAGGCAGTAGACAACGGCAAGGCAAGACTATCATCAGGAGGATGAGAATTGTCGGGGTAGAAAGGACTGTGCTTGCATGACAGCAAGGTGCACGACCAGAGGGCCAGCGCGGGAGTCCTCTCGGGGAGTTGAAAATCTGCTTCGACCCCTATTCACCCACGATCTTTCGAACTTACTGAACGACGTTAAGCCTCAGCTCCTCAGTTTCTGCATGTGTGAAATGGGATGAGGGTTATAAACCCGTGCCAGGATTGAATGAGAAAATGCACAGTGAGCACTTCATAAACATGACCTCAGTTGTTGTCGTCATTGCTTGGTGTTGCCCTGCTGTCCACCATGTTGGCCTCTTACCTTCCTGTATCAGGGCCCATAGATAATCATCGAAACTTCTCTGCCTGAATTGTCCAGGGTTCCCTGTTTAAGGTACACAACCACTCTGCCATGGGCATCCGGGGTCCCCTCCGTGAGGAGATGCTCTCTTTGCTTTGAGATTTCTGTTTCTATTCGTGGTTTGCCCAAGTGCATTTGGCATTAAAGGATGACCTGAAAAGTTCCTGTGGCCAAATGTCTCCCAGTGGGGGAGGCCTTCTGTAGTCAAGGTGGGAGCTGATGCTCCGAGATGCCGGGAAGCCTTTCCAGAGGTGACGGTTGTTGGCCGGGCCTCTCTGGGTTCATGCTCCGTTGTGTTACACGCCCACGTCTGTGTGGGATGCACCGACATGCTCTAGGGCTTGTAATCACTGCCGCCCTTGAGAAAGACCAAAGAGAGCCCTGAGGTAGCACCTACCCTCTGGTTCTGGGAAAGCAGGAGCCTGGATTTCCAGTCTCTGGTCTTCTCGGCCTGTGGCCTTTCCAGTGTCCATTATGTCAGCCATTTCCTTCTAAGTGCATCGGGCAGACTGGGCTCGGCACGCTCTGGCCGTGGGCCTGATCTGGCCCCGGCTGTTTTTGTGTGGCCGATAAGTGCGGTGTTTGCATCTTTAAATAGTTGAAACAAACTGAGAGGAAGAATAATGTTTTGTGACACATGGAAATAAAAGGAGCTGAAAAATTCAGCTTCCATGAATAAAGTTTTATTGATAAACAGCTATGCTTCCTCATTTACAGGTGGTCTACACTCTTTGCTACCTTGGCGTAGTTGGAGCCGTGGCGACAGAGACTGTACGGCCTGCAAAGCCAAGAATATTTACAATTTGGCCTTTGGCGGAAACAGTTTGCTAAGCCCTCATATAGAGCATGGGCTCCGGAGCCAGACAGAGTGGGGATTGAATTCTTACTAGCTGTGTGACTTTGAGTAGGTTATTTCCCTCTCCCTGACTCAGTATCCTCCTCTGTAAAGTAGGAATGATAAAGGCACAAAGTCCATAGGGCTGTCATGAAGATTAAATAAGATATGCAGGCAACATATTGAGTATAGTGCTTGGGACAGAAGAATTAAAAAAATAATCATTATTAGTGTAACAATAATAATGACAGCCATTGTTATTTTTAACTATGTGACAGGTACAGTGGACCCAGAGGAGAGTGATACACCGTCTCTACCTTCAGGGTGCCCACGGTCTTCATGATGAAGCAATGACAAAGAAAGGCAAGTATAACACAGTGGGGTAAATGTTAAGAAAGGAGGAAATCCAATTCCAGGTAGACATGAACTTGAAGTATCTGAGGACCCTGCATAGTTCTAGATGAGGATGAGGAAAAGGCAGGAGGGAAGCCTAGAGTGGCAGGTTAGAAGCAAATCACAAATATGCTTAAAGAGTAATTTCTANAAGCATTAGACTCTTGATTTCAGCTCAGGTCATGATCTCACAGTTTGAGAGTTCGAGCCCCACAGTGGGCTCTGGGCTGCCAGCCCAGACCCTGCTTGAGATTCTGTCTCCCTCTCTCCGTCTCTCCCCTGCTTGCTCTCGATTTCTCTCAAAATAAATACAAATAAACTTTAAAAAAATGTATTTAATCCAGGGAACATGTGGCAACGTCTGGAGCTATTTTTGGCTGTCACAACCGGTCAGGAGGTGACATTTGGTGGGGAAGGGGCAGGGATGATGCTACACATCCCACTGTGCACAGGGCTGCTTTCCCCCCCCACCCCCCCAAATTATTCT
>NW_027528977.1:11523742-11534348 GCF_008692635.1 Crocuta crocuta | reverse complement strand
TCTGTCCAAGGTGTAAACAGTGCTGAGGTTGGGAAACCCTGAGATCATCCTCGGAGGAGCTATTCTACACTTTATGGAGATTTAGAGTCCAACTTGCTGCCCCCAAGTGCCCAGAGCTTAGTATTTTAACCCCTGTGGGAGCTTCAGCCATCGCGCCTGTGACCATTCTTCCAGTTTCACTTGGTCAGCCTCTGAGGGGCCGCGGAATGGGTTCAGTAGGAGAGCGACAGGGATGGTGTCGGCCCAGCACACAGTGACAGTGAGGAAAGTGGAAAGACGTTGGTGATCAGCCCAGCGTTTGGCCTGCGGAGCACATATTTTCATGCCATTTAAACGGGCAATTACTGAAGTCACCACTCTCTCTGTTTCAACAAGGGAGACTTAATTAAGTGGTTACAGACATCTCCCTGATGGAATAATATTTGTCTTTGCAATGCAGAAAACATGCGATAATGTGTTGAGTAAGGCGGTGGCTCCGCCTCCCGGGGGAAGGCGCCCCCCACCCCCCAGTTTTCCTTCCTTCTCAGTTGTGGGCCTCAGCACCTCCTGCGCCCCGCGGCCGGCTCCAGCGCGCCCCCACGCGGCCGCCTCTGAGAAGCTCGCCTTCAGCTCAGGCAAAATCTGGTTTTGATTCCATTTGATTAAGTCAGGGGCTTAGCGAGTCTGGCCGCGAGTGAAGCTTGGTCCCGGGGCCCTTCAGGGACTATAAACAAGAACTTTGAGGCTCGTGGGGTGGAGATGGGGGCACGCGGAGACAGATACCTACCAAAACGGGGTTAAAAAGTTAACGATTGGAGCCAGACTGTCTAAGTGCCCTCTCCTGTCGCTGCCGGAGAACCGTAGGACTTTGGGCGAGTCATTAACCTTCCTAAATAATCCTGGCAGTGACCTCCCGGGACGTTGCGAGGGTCAGCGAGACGGCATTCAACGTTGTCTCTGCCTCCTCCGGTGCTTGGACCACATAATGGGCTCAAAAGTCTCAGCCATTCCCCTTATTGTTATGATTCAACGGCTATTATGGTCACCGGTGGTCTTTGTATTACATTTTAGAAGGCTCCAGAACACACCCCCTCCCTCTCTCCATCCTTTGCTACTAATATTAAACTTAAGTCAGGGAAAAAGCATGTTATCGCATATGCTTACAAATAAATCACTTTCAGATCCTTTGGCATTTGTTTCCCCCTTAACCTAACCCAGCCCCAGGAGGAATGGAGAGTACATTAGATCATATATTCACATGGAAGTTCATAATATAGAAAGCGAATCAATATTAACCACGCCATTTCCCTTCTGCCTCACGTTCAGTATTTTCTGGTGTTGATTGCAAAATGGGCAGGGCTCCCATTGATAACCCCCCCTCATGACCTCCGAGAAAATATGACTCCTCTGTATTACAAAAGGAGACGCAAAAATGTAAATAAGTAAGCAAATGGTTATTTGATTTGAACGTCAATAAATAATATTAAAGTAATGTTACCACTGATAATTTAGAGGATGTATCATTATATTACAAAGTATAATATTAATTAATTAATAAAATCTATTGGTACAGAGCAAGGTTTGTCAGCACGCCTGACATTTTTGACCAGATAGTTCTTTGTCGTGTGGTAGGGACTGTCCTGTGCCCTGTAGCACGTTGCTTAGTATCTCTGGCCTCTACTTACTAGATACCAGCTGTGACATTGACAAATGTCCCCTGGGTGGACGAAATGATACCCAGTTGAGAACTACTGATAGAAATTATGCTGTTTTGTGAGACCATCGAGTTATAGCGGACAAAAGGGAGAGTCCGGCCTGGATAATCATAGGACATGGGTCCTATGATTTTATGTGGGCCCCTCCTCCAACCAGCCAGCCTTGGCTATGATGTGGGAAAGGTCTCCAGGACCCCTACAGAGTTGGAATTTGAAGCAAAGGAAGTGGGAATTGAAAGCTGTTCCCAGGATCCACAGTTCTGCTGCGTGCGTGTAGAAATCCCATGACAATTCTCAGAATCTTATTACAACCAGGTTAGCTTAATAAAAGATGCCGATTTTATTCATTGTAAAACAAACATTATAGTATTAAAGGAAAATGAGTTTTTAAAATGCCACAAAAAGTAAATCTCATATTCCTTACATACTTTATTTTTTTATTTTTGGCGCACAGGTAACTTGTGGAATCTTATACACCCGGGGTTGGCAAACTGAATCTTATGGGCCAAGTCTGGCTGGCTGCCTGCTTTTATAAATAAAGTTTTATTGGCACACAGCCACAACCATTTATTTACATTACTGTCTGTGGCTGCTTTCTCTCTACAACGGCAGAGTTGAGCAGTTGTGACAGACGCCATATTGCCTGCAGAGCCTAAAATATTTATTACGTGGCTCCTTAAGGAAAGTTTGCCCATCTCTGTTACATACACACATTGTCCACAAAATTTCAATTGTATTATACTGCTTTGATATAGCACAGAACAAATGTAAGTTAATGTCACAAATACAACACATTTAGTATAATGTGGTTGATGATAAGATTTTCCTGATGACCAAACATCTTCATAGCTGCAACCTCACCTGATGATCACAATGGCCCCGGAGGGAGGTATTGTCATTATTCTCAAGGATCCAAAGGGACCTCTGAGGCAAAGGACTGGCCTAAAGTCACATCCAGTCAAGGCGGAGCTGAAAGTCATAATCTTGTCCTTTGTTCTATAGTCAATCTTCACGCCTCTACCTGCCCCAAGCCGTGAATTTACCACAGGTAGTCCGTAGCACGCAGATTCGTTTATAGGTAATTTTACTACAAAGTCGATTTTTGTAATTGTTCAATTCCTCAGTAAGCAGCACAGATAAAATTACTTCTTTGCTTTGATTGTTTCGTTTCCTAGGATGGTGACATAAGGTAGAAATTTCCGCAAGTCAGAGGGACTGGATTTTTCCCTCCTAGTAAATCAAGACAGATATATAATTTTCCCATTGCTTTAGAAACACGAAGCCACAAGAGAAAAATCCAGGCTAACATCACACCTTCTGTAAGGTGGCAGCTGTGGGCCATGCATAGCGTATTTGTTGGAGATGTTACTTGCCTTTGCCCTGTGGCAGAATTAAGCTAGTAGATCCTTGAGCCATTTTTTAAGAGTATTGTATGGGAAAAGAGAGAGACGCAAAGATTCTGTGGTCAAATAAATTTGGGAAACACCAGCCGAAACAAAGACCAAACGGGTTTCTGCTGCAGAAGTTCTCAGAGCCTTTCATGGACTAATGTGAGTGCTTGTAACTTTGCAGGGGGCCAAAGTATGCACCTCTTCTCAGCCTTGCCTGGTGGCGGTGTTTCCAGACATATCTGCAAGAGTTGCTCCACAGAAACTTCTGAAGGTCCCTGCAATGTTCCACATGCCACATGGTGCATCTATCCAACAAAGGTTATCACTCTCTCCACTTCCCAGATGGACAGAAGGATCACCCTCATTAATTGAATGAGTCCGTTCAGCTCCACGAGGGAATCAGGGGATAAAACGGTTTAACTTTCTCATTGAATTATTCGGACTCTTGCTTAAGAGACTGACCTACTTTCTGGGTTTTGGGGTTCTTTTTGTTCAAATATATACATTGACTTGTTTATTTTGAGAGAAAGAGAGAGAGAGAGAATATCCCAAGCAGGCTCTGTGCTGCCAGCACAGAGTCTGATGTGGGGTTCGATCTCACGAAGCCAAGAGTTGGACGCTTAACAGGCTGAGCCACCCAGGTGCCCCAGTCTTAGTGTTCTAACCCAGCTTGAATTGACAAGAAAGTAGCGATTGTCTTCCTGGCCACCGCAGTAGCCATTATGAAGTCAGTTCGATCTGAGGGTTCTCGCTCTCTGTCCTAAACCTTGGGGTGTTCCCTGCATGGTCACACAGAAGCTGAGGTGCTGCTAAGGCTTCAGAAGATTTCTCTCCGTGTGAGGGCAGAGGCCTGGGGCTGTCCCCAGGGGGAATTCCTCTTGTATATGTATTAGCTAGGACTTTGGTCGCAAGTGTCAGAGACCCACTCTTAAGTAAAAAGAGGACTTTACTGATGCATGAATCCAAGGAAGGTCCAAAAAAACAAGGCTCAGGAAGGACAACTACCCACCCGGGCTCAGGAGACCATCAGAACCAGGGCGGGGAATGTTCTAAAACCCTGCTTTGGTCTCATCCTTTGGCTTTTCTCTGTAGATAGCTTTATTCTCTTTGACTGCAGACTGGCCCTGCTGAGGTAGGATGGATGGTGACATGGGCTGAGATTCTTAATGCCACAGTTTCAGTTTTCAGAGTCCATGTCCAAATCCCAGGGAAGGCATTTGTTGGCCCAGGTGGGTCAGATGACCACTCTGGGAACCATCAGCCAAGACTTTGGTGGGAGTGGAAAAGTCACAAGATATGAACAGAGAGGCTGTCAAATTAGCCACTGGAGAGAGCCAATGATGGCCAGACAGGTCTCTAAATTCTAACTCTGGTCTTCACTTCACCTACGAAAGTTGGTCATTTAGGACAGCAAATTCTTATTTTACTACAGGTAAGCATTGTTTTTCTCATTAAAAAGCCAGTGAAGGGTGATGTTCAAGTGGGGCTAATAATAGTATCACCTCATAGGATTTTGGGGGAGATTACAGATCTCCTGAGCATGCGCCTGTGGGGGACCCCAAAACTAAAGCTACAGCAGCATCCCGCAGAGGGCCACATTCTTTGCCCTTCCCCTAAAACCTCCAGTCCAACCACAGTTGGAGTGAGAGTAAATCTGTTTCCTGAGACAACCTTATTTCCTCAGAAAGGTCTCATTTTCCCAGGAAGTGGTTCATTTCATCAAATCCAAAAATGATTTCAGCTGTCTGATGGAATAAGCCTCCCTTGTTCTCAGTACCCCACCTACCTCTCTCCCACTTCCTGGAAACACAGGCAGACAACGGCATGGGGCACCTCTGTCCCACCCCAGTGCATTCTAGACCACGGATGAAATGGAGGCGCTCGGTTGCTGTGCCCTTGAGCAACACTGAGGGCACCTAAAACCACTGGTTTTCCAAGAAGGAATGCGCAGAGGAGGCATATGGTTTTTATAACCGACAAGGCATCCTGATTCATTAGGACAACCAGAATCGTGCACAAGTGAAAGCTACGCCAGAGGAGCCCTTCTGAATTCACGGCTCCCACCGGGCAGGCTAGCTGGATGCCTCCAGCAACTTGCCTCACCTCTCTGGCTTAGCTCCCTCCTCTCTACGATGGAAATTGGTTTTGAGGAGTAAACAACACGAGCGCTATGCCATGCCCAGCATGTTGCCTGATGCAGGGAGGGAAGCACAGTTCTGGGTCCCCAGAGGACCATGGAACCAGAGAGGGAATTCCTTGCCCTCTGCCAGCCCACGTCAGCCGACAGTCAAATTATTCTTAAGCACTAGTTTTCTTTTAATCAGGCTGTTCTTCACCGGGGCTGTTTTAATTAAGGGTCCGCTGTCAACACAAAACATATGTTCTGAAGTCTTGCTTTGGTTACTAATGATGCCCGGGATTATTAAGTCTGGAAGGAATTTCCAGCTCTGGCTTGCTTGGTCTTTCCTCGCGGCTCCGCGCCTTAAGCCCCCATCCCTTATGCATCTCAGCTTCCACCCACTGTCCCTACTTCCTCTGCGTGGTTATTCTCTTGGGAAAGTGACCTAGGAGAGCTATCTGTTCACGTCAAGATTCAGATCAATATGATGAAATGAGATACACTTCTGACCCTTTCCCATTCCTGCTGACAGCCCTGCCCTTCAAATCCAGGCTATGATTTGGTATTCCTTCAAAATACATGCTGTACAAAAAATTACACACACACACTCACATGTGCTCTGTGCATGCATACATGCAGATACGTATACATATGTACATGCATGCACACGCGCATGTGTATACTCATAAGCACATGCGGGCATATGTGTATACACATATCCATGCATGTGCATATATATTGTATATATACATACACAAATTTGTATATAGTTCATGTGTGTACTCCTATGCATATATATGTGCCTATCCATGTATGTATACATGTGTGTGGTTGTATATATGTACTTGTATATATATGCGTATTCTGTATACATATACACATTTCTCCCCCTGTGGATTGGAGAAGAGGGAAGACTGAACTTCCTGGTATTTACAGCCTGTATCATTCCTTTCCCTGGAGTGGCATCTGGATGCAGTGTCTTGTTTCTAACCAATAGAATGCAGCAAACGTGATGGTGTCACTTGAGAGGTTAGGTTGTAAAACGGGGTACCCTCCATCTCACTGGCAAGCTCCTGGCCTCTCGCCTCTGCTGAAGCCAGTTGCCATGTGGACAGGCCCGTGCAGCCAGGCTCGGAACAAGCCCCCAGCCTAATGGCCACTCGAAAGCCTACGAGCAAATCCACCTCTAGCTGAGCCTTGAGATGACCCCAGCCCTGTCACCTCGCTCACACAGCCTGGTAGAACTCCCTGACGTGGAGGACCCCACGACGCAGCTCCCCCAGACACCTGACCTGCAAGCCATGTGACATAATATACGTGTGTTGTTTGAAGCTTCTGCGTTGGGGGTGATTGGCTATGTGGTGAGCGTTAGCTCGTAATCCTAAGCAATTTAGTCTGGTCCCAAATTGGCGAACTCTTGAGATTATAGACCCGGCGGGTGGCAGAAGACAGACTCTTCTGGAAAGTGAAGATAACAAGGGTCCCTGCCTCACAGCACTACTGTGAGCATGTGAGATGAGATAATGTTCGCTAAATGATAGCCCAGCTCAGCCTACGGGAGGCGCCGTAGCAAAAGTAGCCGTCGGCATCACCGAATCGTCAAGTTCAGGCTTGTGCATCCCTCTCTATGGGGACCTTGCCCAGGCCTCCCTCCTCCTCCCCTGGGCCAAGGGGAAGGGAGTCTGGTATGTATGTTTTCCACCAACTTCCTTTCTTTATTCTTTCCTCCTAAAATTCCATTTCTTTTCTGCCCTTACTTTTCTGACTATAAAAGCAACAAACGGCCAAAACCAACTTAGACCTTTGACAAGAGCAGAACAAGAGTTGTTTTATGGACTGATGTGTCCACAGTACTTAGTCGGGGATGAAATAGGTCATAGATAATTCATTTAACACATAAACGAGTTACTGCCAAGAGGTTGGACTATGGCAGGACACTGATTTTTAATTTGTACACTTCTGCCTTCCTTGGGTTTTGAAATAGCCAGCAATGTGTATTTGGAGATGCACATAACTGGTTTACATTTGAGTTGTAAAAACGCAGAAGGCGTGGAGAAAATACTTAGAAAAACTAGTAGGAAACAGAGCTGGGGGGTGTATTAGTTTTCTAGGGCTGCTGGGGCAAAGCGCCACAAATGGTGGCTTGAAACAGTGGAAATGTGTTGTCTGACAGTTCTGGATGCCAGAAATTGGGGATCGAGGTATTGGCATGCACATTCCCCCTGAAGCCTGTAGGGGCACCCTTCCTTGCCTCTTCGGGCTTCTGGTGGTTGGCGCCGATCTTCGAGTTCCTTGGCTTGTAATTAGGTAAGCTTCCAGCTTTGCCTTGATTGGCACGTGCTGTGATTCCTTCCTGTGTCCATGTCTTCTCACGACCGTCTTCTTATAAGGTCCCCAGCAATACTGGATTAGGGATCCACCCCACTTCAGTATGATCTCACCTTAAATTGATTCATTGCATCTGTAAAGATCCTACTTCCAAATAAGGTCCCATCCTGAAGTGCTGGGTGGGGGTTATGACTTCAACATTTCTTTTCTCCGGCTGGGGGCCCTCCTGAACCCACAAAGGTTTGTATTGTCCTACTTTCCTCCCAATAAAGGCAAGCAGTTTCAAAGTCTTATTCCTTGGTGTACGAGGCATTTCTTGTGCAGATAAGGCTATGATACTCAAGAAGTGCAAGGTGACCCAGGCATTCAGGGCTGCAGAGAGTGAGACCCTGGCAGAAAGCTGTGAGTGCAGTGGCTCTGGGAGCAGAGTAGCAGAGGTGAGTGGAGGGAAGGAGGGAGATGGGTGTGGACCATGCTGGGAGGGAGTGAAGGTAGAGCGTGGGTGGGGCTGGGTCAGGGATGGCCTTGATTTCACACTGGGATCTAAGACATATCCCCGTAAGGGAGCTTGGAAGATACTAAGCATGGCAGTAACAGGATGAGATTTGTCCCCAGTCTACCAAGACTGTCCCAAGAGCAGTGCTTCCTGTCAATGACTGTAGTAAGGAAGAAATATAACCACAGTATGAGTACTGGTTATGTGCCAGACACTTGCTATGTTATCGTATCAAACTTGAATGTGACTAGTAATTTTATCCCCATCCTACAGAGGAAAATGGCGGTTCAGGAGGCTGCCTGGCCTCTCTGAGTTTACAGACATAGGTGAAAAAGCTAGGATTTGAACCTGGGTCTGTCTGAGTTCAGAGCTTGGGCTCTTAACCATGTTACCAAAATATTTTATTGTTGCTAACTATTATTGCACTCTGGATTTAACCATAGACTTCTGAAGTTGGGAAGGATTCACATGATTACAAAAACCCCTAAATTGCTCTTCTGCAATGCCCCAATCCTCAAATCCTGCACCAGCCCAGGAAACACAGAGGCTGAGGAACATCCTTCCAAATCTTCCTCTGATGCTGGAGGTCAAAGAAGCCCTGTGAGGGAAGGGCCATACCAGCCCCTTTAGTGAGGCGGAAGCTAAGCCAGGAATTCCTTTGAATTTCTGCATGGACCCAGCTGGGAAGAAATAACTAGAAAGACGTAATGGCAGTCAGATCAATTAGTTTGCAGGATGTGGGTCTAAATCCGGCCCTTGCCACTCATCAGTTACATAACATTGGGCAAGCCAGCTCTTCTCTGTGCATCTCCAATTTTTTGTCTCTAAAGTGGTGGTTAATAACACCCATGATGCAAAGTTATTTTGCAACTGGAAGTTGTATGTGGCTGGTACATTATGGGTATTGCAAAAGTGGTAACCATTAGTACTGTCTTTATCACTGTTATTATTAATAATATCTTTATTATTACGGGTCTTAACTAAAGACATTTTTTACAAAATTTTTAAAGTTTATTTTGTTTTTTAAGAGAGAGAGAAAAACAGAGCACACGAGCAGGGGAGGAGCAGAGAGAGAAGGAGAGAGAGAGATTCCCAAGCAGATTCCATGCGGTCAGCACAGAGCCCGCTATGGGGCTCGAACTCCTGAACTGCTAGATCATGACCTGAGCCAGAGTCAAATCCTCAACTGAGTCACTCAGGCACCCCTAATGATATCTTTTAACCAATGAAACGGCTTCTTTCTAACACCCTTTTTTGGGAGTGGCTGAACTCATGTCTCTATAATCGTGGGTTAGACGAAGCCCCCCCCCCTTTTTTTTATTTTGGCATAGTTGTAAAAATCAGGCATCAAGCAAAGGAAGCTAGTTATGTTAAACCACACCAGGCTGAAACATTTGACTGGTGATAAAAGCCACCTCCTGGGGCACCTGGGTGGCTTAGTCAGTTAAACGTCTGACTTTGGCTCAGGTCACGATCTGGTGGTCTGGGAGTTCAAGCCCCATGTCAGGCTCTGAGTTGTCAGCTCAAAGCCTGGAGCCTTCTTCAGATTCCGTATCTCCCTCTCTCTGCCCTTCCCCTGCTCATGCTCTGTCTCTCTCTCTGTCACTCAAAAACAAATGAACATTAAAAAAATTAAAATAAAAAACAGCAACACCTCCTTCCAGAGACTTCTCAGAGAGCTCCCAGGCATGACATTTGAAAATCAGAGTCCTTCGTGTTATCTGTGGGGGCAATACATCCAGTGGTGAATAGCTGTAGCAGGAACACTCAGTGACTATGTCTTCTGGGAGGTGGGGACATGGTGTGGGCCCCGTGCACAGGCCCCTTTGTTTAATGCCACTGTGTCTGATAGGTTTCCAATTTCATGGGACAGGAGGGAAAAACTTCCAACAAAGCAGAAGTAAACTGACCAGGAAACATCCAAGCTCTCCTGTGAGGTGCCCCAGGGGACACAGAAAGATTACAAGCGTGTTGTGTCCTTCGTATAAAAACACTCATTTAATTGACTGCAATTAATGAGTTCTGGTCTTGCCAACTTGGCAGTGACCCGGCACCGTCATCAGACCCTCCCCTCCCTGGTCTAGGGGCTCGGAGGAGGTTGTCCTGACTTCAAATATGGCCCTCGTTAGTTTTAGTGTCCACGTGAGTTTTTTTAAAGGCATATGGATCAGGGTGTCAAATAAGAAGAAAAAGCAAAGCTGACTCTCTCTGGTTGGCTGTCGCTGCCCACGCTTCAGTAGATGATGCGTCCAAGGTGGCTTAGTTACATAATAGCTAAGTTCCTAAAACGGAAGTTATCCCATTTACCAGATGACGGAGAGGCCCAGCTTGGCCTCAGGAGGAGTTCCTTAGGTCATTGCTAATTAGGAGGATTTAAGAGGAGCCGGGGAGCCTCTGTCCATTCTCTTCCCAACCCCAGCTCCCACCACCCCTGCAAAAATAGTACTTAATCAAAATGGTAGTAGTCAGCCTTTGGGTTTCCATGTCTTTGGCTTAAGAGACATCCTCTTTCAGCATTAAGGAGCCAAAGAGAGAGAACTCTTTGGTGCGTTACTCTTCTTCACTCATCCAGATCTTC
>NW_027528977.1:11519097-11523730 GCF_008692635.1 Crocuta crocuta | reverse complement strand
GAAACCTACTTATTGGGTTTCCTGGACTGCATTTCAGCTCCAGGTCTTGGCAAATTGTTGGGATTTTTCAAAGGCGGCTCCTTGTTTCCAGAAGTACCTCTTTAGGCTGGTTACCAAAGGCATCTTTCTCCAAATATCCCCATGATCGCCACCATCTCTCCCACCATGACTGTGAACACTCACTGAGCACTTCTTGTTTGCCAGGCACGAACATGTGCATCACACAGACGTCACATAAGTCCTCCAAGGTGACACGGTGAGTAGGTGGTAAAGCTGTCATGTAGAGCCTCGCTCTCCGACTCTACAGCCCTCCGCACCCCACTTCACATTTCCCACATTTTGCCACCTCCCTCCCTCCCTCAAAGATCCCTGGATGGGCCCCATCACCACCAGGATAAAGGGGTAGCGTACCCAGATGGCAGTTGGGGCCTCCTTTGCAGAGAAGCACCCTCCACGGCCCGTCCACACCAAGGCCTCTCTTATGCCCTTCCTTGGTTTTCTTGCTCTGGCCAAGGCCCAATTTTCTCATCATTTCCTCTGAAACAATTTTTCCCGAGTCTCTCAGAAGTTATTCCCAACCTCCTCTCTTCTTCTGATGGTACTTCTGACCCCAAATCCCATCCCACCCTAGATTTTGATAAAAGCCAAGTTCATTAATCAGGCCACATCGTGAAAATGGCCTTCTAGTTCTTTGCTTGAAGACTCTCTTCTTCAGAGCAGTTTTAGATTTACAGTCAAGTTGAGAGGGAGCTAGAGAGGTTTCTCACACATCTCCTGTCCCCACACCCCCATAGCCTCCCTCATTATCAATGACCAGTCCCCAGAGAGGTACATTTGTTACCAAGGGCGAAACTACATTGACGATACTATCACCCAAAGTCTGTAGTTCACCTTTTACAACATCATAGAGTATTTCCACAGCCTTATAACTCCTCTGTGCACTGCCTATCCATGCCTCCCCTGGGCCCTGAGTCCCGGCAACTGCTGAGCTTTATTCCGTGCCTACAGTTTTGCCTTTTCCAGAATGTCACATAGCTGGAATCCCACGGTATGCAGCCTTTCACATTGGCTTCTTGCACTTGTTAAGTTTAAATGCATTTAACTGTCCTCTGTTTCACGGAAGAAACACGGCTTGCTGGCTCATTTCTTTTTAGCACTGAATAATAGTCCACTGTCTGGATGTACTGCCATTTAGTTATCCTTTCGTCTACTGAAGGACATCTTGGTTATTTCCAGATTTTGGCAATTTTGAATAGAGCTGCCATGAACACCCGTGTGCCGGCTTTTGCGGGGACACGATGAATAGGGAACGGGTTAACATTAGGCAGGGAGAGATAAGGGACCTTCCGGGAGGCAGGCTGCAGCTGCAAGTGAGAGGCTGAAGAAGCAGTAGAGTTGGGGGGGGAGGGGGCGAGATAAACATATTCCAGACCTGCCTGGGCCAGGTGCCATTGGGTGGAGTCTCACAAACTTTCCGAATAGGTCCCAATAAAAAGTCAGGGACAGAAATCCTCAGCAGCAACCCCCCTCTCACCCTTGAGAGCTTTATACTTCCTCTCAAACTCTATCGCTTTGTTCACTCTCTGTTGTCCATGAGATTCATTCTTCTACTCGGCTGGACAAGGACCAGCAACTGTCCCCCTTCCTGTAACAATAAGTTTTCGGTTGTTTTGTGTAAGTACCCAGGAGCACGGTTTCGGAGTTGTATGGTGAGAGTGCGTGGAGTTAAGTACAAAACCATCACACTGTCTTCCACCGGGTCTGTTGCACTTTGCATTCCCAGTAGCCACTCCATCTGAGAATGCCTAGTATTCCACATCCTTCTCCAGCATCTGGTGTTGACAGTGCTCTGGACCAGGGTCACAGGAATAGGTGTGTAGCACTGTCGCGCTGTTGTCTTACGCAATGTCTGGGCATGCTTGGCAGTCCATCCCTATTTGGGAGAGTGCCCTAAGACGCTGAACGAAGCTCTGTGGGTGCCAAATGGTTGATTTCTCCATGGGACAGGAGTTGGTTAAGTGTAGTCTGTGGATTCCTAAGTCACTGAGACCCTTTCAGGGGGGACACAGGGTCAAAGCTATCTTCATAGTAATACAAAGACATTGCTGTCCTTTTCCACTGTGTTGATGTTTGTACTGATTGAGCAAAAGCAAGGGTTAATATTATGTATTGGGGCACCTAGGGGGCTCAGGCGGTTGAGCGTCTTACTTCAGCTAGGGTCATGATGTTGTGGTTCACGAGTTCAAGTCCCGCATCGGGCTCTGTGCTGACAGCTTGGAGCCTTGAGCCTGCTTTGGATTCTGTGTCTCCATCTCTCTCTCTGCCCCTCCCCCACTCATGCTCTGTCTCTCTCAGTCTTTCTCTCTCTCTCTCTCTCTCTCTCTCTCTCCCCATTGGGTGGGCCTTGTCCAATCAGTTGAAGGCTTGAGTAGCACAGAAAGACCAAGACTTCACTCCCCTGAGCAAGAGAGGGTTCTCCAGCAACCAACATTTGGACTTTACCTGCAACATCAGCAATTCCTGGTTCTACAGCAGACGGCCTTTGGACTTGAACTAGAACATTGACTCTCCTGGTCTCCAGCCTGTCATCCCATCCTGCAGGTTTTAGACTTGCCAGCCTCCATAATCATGTGAGCCAACTCTGTACCACAAATCTCCTTCTCTTGGGGCGCCTGACTGGCTCAGTTGGTTAAGCATCTGACTTCAGCTCAGGTCATGATTTCATGGTTCATGGGTTCAAGCTCTGCATCAGGCTCTGTGCTGACAGCTCTGAGCCTGGAGTGCTTCGGATTCTGTGTCTCCCTCTCTCTCTGCCCCATGCCTGCTCACGTTCAGTCTCTCTCTCTCTCTCTCTCAAAAATAAGTAAACATTAAATTGAAAAAAATCTCTTTCTCTTTCTCCACATATATACGTTCTATTCATTTCGTTTCTCTGGAGAACCCTGACTAATACAAGGGGTAAAACTGCCAGTGAAAATCGAGGCAGAGGCACCATGTCGTACTGATAATTTTTTAATTTTTCACTGCGACGCACTGCAAAGCACAATAAAATGCCGGTTTCGCCTAAGAATGGCCTTCATCAAGCAGAAAAATATTGATTTTGTTAGGTGTTGACTTTTCAGCCCACATATTTTGAATATTTTGTATTGACAATGAGGAGCATGTACAGAGCAGCCCCAGTGCATACTAATACGTGATGGTTTTCTCCAGGAAAGCACTTTTGTGATGCTGTTGCACGCGGAATAAGCTATATGTTTGTCATGGAACCCTGAACGAATGACCGGCAGAAAGACCGCAGTTATTGGGGCTCAGGCGTTTGGTGAACATTATCTCAAAAATGAATGAAGGGAGCCCGTTACTTCAAGGAAAACAACACAGGTTTTGCCACTGACAAAATTCAACCTTGAAACCAAACATTAAAATTTTGAAAGCTTGCACGTGCCCCTGGGAGCTTGATGACGTCTTCTCAGTGCTTCCTCATTTCCGAGATCTGCAGCGATATGAGTGAGTGGGGTGTTGTGATGCTGTATAAATGTGTCAACATTTTGGATGACCTGTGTGATTCAGTGAACCCATACAAAACCGTGTAGGGGCGAGGGGTCCGTTAAAATCCCCCAGGGACTCATGGATTTTCATACAATGGAAGCTGAAAAGTCTCCTGGTATGGTTTCAGATTCCATTCTGCACATAACTTTTAAGAAACTATTACTTGCACACCTTTGATGTCGTATCAAAGCACATCCACAAATGTTTGAAAAAGAGATTGAAATGCTCCTCCGGGTCCCTTTTCCTTCCTTTCTTTTCCATATCTGTGTGAGGCCAGCTTTTGTTCAAATGATGTATCATGACATATTTCATACAGAAGCATGTGGGGGAATCCAACTGTATTATTAACCTACACCAAAGAGATTTGTAAAACTATAAAACAGTGCCACTCTTTTCGCTGAATTTTTGCTTCCTTTGAGGAAAAGAAAGTTATTTTTAGCTCAAATGTGTTATTTGTGCACAAAATGGGTTTTTGCTTTTAATTTTTTTAATGTTTATTTTTGAGAGAGTGAGAGAGACAGCATGAGAGAGCACAAGAGAGCGGGAGAGGGGCAGAGAGAGAGAGAGACACACACNCCCCCCCCCCCACCTTTGCTTTCTTTATGGGATTGAAATAAGTGAGAGAGAGGTCGGAGGGCAGAGGAAGAGGAAAGGAACGGCTTTAAGTCCCTCCTCTGTCCCACCATGCTGTATGGGGCAAGGAGTGAGATGCCCGTGGCTGCTCTCCCAGCCACGTGACCCACAGCTCCGTCCTCGGTCCACCTCTATTAGGTCAGTTCTGCTCTGAGGTCCTGCTAGACCACACTGCTTGCCTCATCTATTCTCTACGTCTGTCCTCTCTTTCACACTCTAGCTCCAGCGAATGCCCAGGAGCCTTCGATTCCTTCCACCCACAGCCCACCTTCCTGGTATCTCCAAAGTCCTGGAATCCCTTGCCTGGATGCCTTTCGGGCACCTTGATCTTGGTCTGCTCAAAGCCAACGTTTGCATCTTCACCCCGTGTCTGCTCTATGCCCTCCATGTTCCCAGGCTCAGATGCCCAGTGTCCCAAACTGAAAATTGTCCTCAGCCTCAGTTCCCTCTTGAA
>NW_027528977.1:11454469-11519064 GCF_008692635.1 Crocuta crocuta | reverse complement strand
ATCTAATCAACCTCACAGGCCTGCCGTTTCTGCTCCAACACTATCCTCAAACCCAAGAGTCCTTACCCGTCTCCATTTTGTCTTACCCACGTCTACCGTGATTGTGTCAGGAAGCCAATTCATCTCTAAGAGCCTCCTCCCTGGCCTCCCTGCCTCCTTCCCCCCCCACCCCCAAACTCTTTTAGAGTGATCTTTCCAAAGCATGGTGCCACCACGGGACCCCTCTGCCCACACACAGCCCTGTCTCCTTCCCCACGTCCGCTGTGCTGCTTGCTCACTGCGTCTGGGGCTGCAGTCACACAGTCCCCGGGCAGCCCTGCCCCCTCCCTGATGATACTTCCCTTCTCCACCTGGCCAGCGGGACCCTCACCACCCAGTCTATGGGTCTGAAGAAGTCTTCGGGGTCCCCAGAGTGTCCCCCACTTCCTGTCGGTTCCCGTTCACCCTGCTTTCCTTTACTGAGGCACTGATGACATCTGGGGCCACTGTTGGCAAGCCTCTGTGGCAGGGCCACCAGGAGCACGGACTTTGTCACACTTAATTTCCTGTCTCTGACTCCTGCCAAGTGCTTGGTACTCAGTAAATGTTTGTGTAAGTGGAAAGGAAGACACAGGAAGAAACAACGGGGAATTTGTTCGTGAGAATTTGTTACTGAGCCTGGTTGTGGCTTTTCTTAGCAAAACAATTCCTTCCCTCCTGCCTCTAGTGACAAGATTCTCCTTTGAGCTTCAGTCTTTTTTTTTTTTTTTTTTTGAGACAGAGCACAAGTGAGTGAGGGGTAGAGAGTGAGCGAGCGAGAGAGAGAATAGCAGGGCCCACCCGATGCAGGACTTGAATCCATGAACTGTGAGATCATGACCTGAGTCAAAGTCAGATGCTTAACCCACTGAGCCACCCAGGTGCCTGAGCCTCACTCCTATCAGGGGCAGCAACTCCCCGGAAGTTCATCATCAGACCTAAGCGCCCACCCGCATGTCCTAGCCCTTTTGGGGGGTGTGGATCTCTCCCTCCCCTGGGGTCTTCTACTCATCTTTCACAAAAATTCTCTTTGCTTTTGGACTTGCACCAGAGAGCACGTACGTCTGGGGCTGCTATGACCTTCTTGCCCCCGTGTGGAGCCGTGAGCGACAGCAGTGCCTGTGTGGAAGCAGGCTGAGGGCACAGGCACAGAGAAGGTGAGCCCCCCGCACCTGCCGGTTGGTCTTAGAGTTTCCAGTGAACATAGTTGTGGTGATTGAATAGAGATTCCTCCCAAAACGCCAAGTTCACCTGGACCTTAGCAGGTGGCCTAATTAGAAAATAGGGTCTTCAAAGCAGATGTGGTGAAGGGAGGGATGGAGCTCAGCGTGGATTAGGGCGGGGCCTCAATCCAAGGAGAATGTCCTCATAAGAGACAGAGAGAAACACACCGAGACACAGATGAAAGCCGCGTGAAGGTGGAGGCAGAGATTCTAGTGACCCCACCAACCAAGGAACCCCCTGGGGCTGCCACATGCTGGGAGAGGCCCAGAGTCAACTCTCCCCCGGAATCTTCAGGGGGTGGGTGGCTCTGCTGACACCATGATTTGGGACCTTTGACCTCTGGAACTCCACATTTCTTATGGCATCGCTAGAAAAATAATACTAGAGCCGGTAAACATCCCTCCTCCTTCCAGCCTTTTTCCTGAAGCCATTTTGAGTTGCTGTTTTCTGTTCCTCGTAAGAATCCTAATTGATAAGCTAGTGGCATCCAGAACAATTGTGTGTGAAAAATAAAAGGCAGGAATTGGGGCGATGACAGTTTAATAGCGGGAGACATCGTGAGGCGGCTCCGCGGCGATCAGAGGGAAGCACCTCCTGCTCCCTCGCACGTGAACTCTGCCCACTGAGTGTCCACAGAACATCTGGCTCTGGTTCTAATCGAAACTGCTTTGCAATGAACCCAGGATGGGGTGACCGTTCAACCCTCCGGAGGCGACCTCAATGGGATGTGATGCAGAGCAGACCTTGGACCGTGTCCCCCTAATGAATATTTGAGTTTCCACAGCAGAAGAAATGCGTGAGTTTGGCTCCTGTCTGTACATCCCTATAAGGTCAATTAGGGCTAGATGAGAGGGTGACATGCAGCATTTTTGACTGAAGTGCTGGGATTGGAAACTTAATTGTCCCCACCTTGTAGACCAGCACCATCCAATAGGCATATGATGTGAGCCACATATATAGTATCTTTTTTAAGAAAATAAATGCTTATTCATTTTCTAAAGAAAGAGTGTGAGCAGGGAAGGAGCAGAGAGAGAGAGAGAGAGAGAGAGAGCACCCAAAGCAGGCTCTGTGCTGACAGCAGCAAGCCCAATGCAGGGCTTGAACTCATGAACTGCAAGATCATGACCTGAGCCAAAGTTGGACACTCAACCAAATGAGCCACACAGGTGCCCCATATATATAATTTCTAATTTTATGGTGGCTCCGTGAAACACAAAGAAAGAGGTAAAGTTAATTTTAGTTGTATATTTTATTTAACCTAATATTCTAACATATTATCATTTTAACTTGTTTTTAACAATATTAATTTTAACAATATAAAAATTATTAATAAAATATTTTTTACTGGATCTGTGGACAAAGCCTTCTCCCAGTTTCCTGTGCCCCTGTTCTGTGTGGCCTCAGCACCCGAATTTGGTTATCAGCAAAGGGATTTGCAGATTTGCCTCAAAACCTCCACACCCTCAGCTTTCTGCTCCCAGTTTCCATGAGGACTATTTTCATTTTGGATCTGCCTGTCATCCACATCTCCCCATCGAGCCTCATCACCCCACCCTTTAAAAACAACATTTCAAATCATTCTCTCATGGAGCCTGAGATTTCTGAGCTATGAATCATTTCAAATTTCAGCAGGGCTTAAGTGTTTTAATTTCTTTTTAAACAGGGTTGGGAGAAAAGTCAAATGCGATAGAAAAATATGTTATTAACATGAACATTAACAAGCAATTCACACACAAGGAGATACATATGAGCTCACAATAGGATGCTATTAACACACAATTCACACCCTAGGAGATCCATATCTCCGCAGCAGTCGGGAGAGTATAAATCAAAGAAGCAGCTGTTCCCATCAAATGGGAAAAGGGGAGTGGACACTGAGAAGTGTTGGCGAGCCTGTGGAGAAACGAGTACTCTTGGAAACTAGGGATGGGAGTGTATATTCTTACAGCTCCTCTGGAGAACAACCTGACAGCCTCTAATAAAGCTAAAACTGATCCTATGATCAGCAATTCTCCATGGTATCATTCCCTAGAGAAACCTTCCCTAGTACGCACCAGGAGGCAGACCTGAGGATTTTCATGGTAGCATTGCTTGTAATAGAAGAAACCTAGAATGACCTAAATCTCCTCTGGTAGGGGAATAGATCATTACACAGGTACACACACTATTGAATATAATGTGGCAACTAAAAAGAAAGGTAGATCTACATGCATTCGCACAGAAAGGACTCAGAGTCAGTGTTCAGGCAGAAAAACCAACTTGCAGGATAGCACAGAGTATATGGTGCTACCCATGTAAAATTATTGCCTAAACAATACTAGTTTATTTTTATGGATGCTCACACATATGTTTGTAATGATGCAGGGGAGTTTTTGGAAGAAAACACACCAAATTGATGACAGCAAACGCCTTTGGGGGACGCAGAGGGGAGAGGGTTTGAGCGTGGTGGTCAGAGGGGACATCAGCTTTATTTACAATTTAAAATTATTTTGAGGGAAACAATATTCATGTATGACTCATGGAATTTAAAAATATGTGCCTGAGAGGACCTATTCTCTCTTCTGGCGATGAGAAACAGAGGCAAATCTTCCCTTTCTTGGGACATCTGATCTCATCCCATTTCAACCTGAGTTTCTTGAGTCTGGTGAGGGTCCCAGTTCAACCCTAACTCATGATCTGACCTCAGACAAATTGCTTCCCCTCCCACAGCCTTAGTTTCATCTGTCCAATCAGATAGCGGTACCTGATGACCTACAATGCATTACATTTTGCAACTCTAATGCACTGGGTCCAAATGAGTAACTATGTGATTGCTATTTCTGGAGGAAAGCTAATCTGATCGAGACTCCATATCAGACATGAATCACCGGATCCAGCAACCATTTCTTCAAAATGCGCTTGGCCAAACTTTTTACAGCTGTTGCTTCACCATTAAAGAGAATCACGAATAATGACACTCAAAATAAGATAAGATGTAAGAGGCTCAAGGCTTCAGGGAACTGCAGTCTGGTTTCAAATGTCACACTGTTGATTCATGACTGAATGCAAGTCTTCTTTGAAAACAGTAGACCATGGTTCTAAATAGGAGCACTCGGAGAAAGGCAAAGACAAGCCCATTTGTGTCACCCACAAGTCAAATTTTGAAACTGGTTTGAGTCAGTCCGATTTTGTGCATACATTTATTCGTTCAAGAAATACTGNCTGGAGCCTGTTTCAGTCTGTGACTCCCTCTCTCTCTGACCCTCCCCTGCTCACGCTGTCTCTCTCTCTCTCCTAGAAATAAATAAAACATTAAAAAAAAAAAAAAGAAATACTGAGTGCCTACAGATCAGACAAGGTCCCTGCCTTCACGGAGCCTAAAGTTCAATCGTGGAGACTTTCTGAAAAGCAATGAAATAGCTAACGTTAATTGAACAGTTAATCCCATGTGGTTCTAAGGGTGGCCGTAAGGGCTTCAAGAACTTACCTCACTGGATCTTTATAACAACCTGGTGAGGTAGGTGTAATTTTTACCTCAATTTACACATGAGGAAATTGAAGTCCAGTGAGGTACAATGACTTACCTAAGATGACATTTGTGGTTGGGGTGGGAGTTGGCATTTCCCTCACAAAGCTCCAGACCAAAGTCTACAGTCTCAAGTCAACCGTAGCGGCCACTCACACACATAGAGTTGGGACACCGAGGCTTTTCTATCCGGGAAGGAGCTTTCTTTGTGCCAGAATGGGCTCAGCAGGCTAAGACCCCAAAAGGCTGAGCCCTGAGCACAGCGGAGGGGTTGCCTTTTGCATAACTTTTGTTCCTTTGTGTCCCATATATGGTAACATACAGTCTGCGTGGGCTGTCTATGTTACAGAGTCACGAGGAAGGTCTCTCACGCACACATAGCCAGGTCGCATTCTCTTGTCTCGAGGTTTTCACCACATTCCTTACGGAGGGGCTCTACCACATTCCCCCCCTTTGAGTCTTGGACCCCTATTTTGGGTCAAAGAGCACCATCTTGGTTTAGGGGTTTAGATTTCCATAACATCATCACATGCGTGGCTGTTTTCCTTTTGATCATTACCTCAGTGAGGTTGGAGACAGACCGTATAACCAGGGGAGCTCAGGAAGGTAAGATGAAGCAGGCTCCCCAAATCAAGAGGATCATACCTGTGAGGGTTTTGAATCACCCGAGAGTTGAAAACCATCCTCCAAGTAACTCCCCTGGATTCCAACCTTTCCGGGTCTGGACTGGGACACGAGCAACCTTTCTCATTCAATCTGTGATCTCCCCTATGACTTTTCCTTGGCATGAGAAATGGGTAGAGACAGTAAGGTCCAAGGGGCTCCCTGGCCTGACCTGGTTATGTGAATACGTGGGTCACATGATGAGGAATCTAGGTCTACAGAGGGGTCCAGATTAGAAGCAACTGATACCAATTGCTCCCTAACCCAGGGGTGGAAGGTGGTTAGGGTAGAGCTGAGGGTGCACATCTGTTGCTTTAGGGCTAGATTGTCTCTCTCATTTAGATCCTTCCTTAGGCCCTTGATAATGGGGGGAAGGTGCCCATAAAGGATTTCATAAGAGGAGAACCCTGTCTGCTTAGTGGGGCTACACCTGATTCTTAACAAGACAAATGGCAACACCTGGTGCCAGTGTGGGTGGGGTTCCTGACATAGTTTACTTAACCGCAGCTTCAGGGGTCGGTTCATTCCTTCCATCTTCCCAGAGCTCTGGGGTCAGTATGCCGCGTGTAACTTCCCGGTGATTTTTAGCTCCTTTGCCACCAGCCACACCACCTCAGCCCCAAACACTGGCCCGTCATCTGATCCCATGGTGATCCCAAATCAAGGAATGATCTTTCAGGAGAAGTCGGGCCACTTCATGTGCCTTTTCTGTGCGAGGAGGGAAGGCTTCCACTCAGCCCGAGAAGGTGTACACCAAAGATCAACAGATACAGCCTCAGACCCGGGGGAGCTCAGTGAGGTCCACCATCATATTTTCTTTTTTTTTTTTTTTTGTCCTTTTTTTATAGTTTATTTATTTTTGAGACACAGAGAGAGAGAGAGCATGAGTGGTGGAGGGGCAGAGAGAGAGGGAGACATAGAATCCAAAACAGGCTCCAGGCTCCGAACTGTCAGCACAGAGCCCGATGCAGGGCTCCAACCCACAAACCATGAGATCATGACCTGAGCCCAAGTTGGACGCCTAGCTGACTGAGCCACTCAGGTACCCCCGGCCATCATATTTTCAAATGGGGCTCCCCTGACGCTCTGCACCCCAGCAGCGGCCTTGAGTCCCTGATGTGGGTTGTTCTGGGCAATGTTTCCCATTGTTCACATACAGCTCGGGCTATGCCGGAGAGCCAAGGGATGTAGAAATGTCGGCTCAACATAGTATTGAGAGCTGTCCAGCCAACATGGGTTTCCTAATAGAACTTGCTTGACAAAGCTGGAGCCAGGGCCTCAGGGATTGCTACTCGGCTGTCTTCAAATTCCCACCATCCACCTGCGAGGTGGCTTCCGTTTTCATTCTTAAACCAGGTACCTTCATGTTGTGAGTAATGAGGGTCCCATTCTGCCTGTGGACTAGGGAACAGTGCGGTGGTTAAAGCTGCTGATTCTATTGTTTCTTTGGAGGTCGCAAACTTGGCCTCTCCATCTGCCTTATGATTTCCCCATGCAGCTGTGGTGTTTCCCCTTTGATCTCCCAAGAATGCATGACTGCCACTCTTTTAGGGGCCCATACAGTGTCTAAGAGTTCAAGGATTTTCTTACCATACTTTATGTATTTTCCTCCTGAGTTTATTAGACCCTTCTTTTTACATAAAGTGCCATGTACACGGAGGGTGGTGAAGGCACACTTAGAGTCTGTGTATATAGTAACACATATCCCTGCCGCCAGTTGGAGGGGTCAGCTTAGCGCCATGAGCTCTGCCTTCTGTGCTGAAGTCCCCTTTGGCAGGGGTTTGGCCTCAATGATAGAATTCAGGGTCACCACAGAGTACCCTGCAAGCCGTTCTCCCTCTTTCACAAAACTACTACTATTGGTGAAATACTCAGTGTCGAGGTCCCTCAAATCTGGCCGGCTGGAGAATATCTCATCCATGACTTCGATGCAGTCAGGATCTGGTTGATCTGGCCCAACAGGCAATAGGGTTGTGGGGTTTAGGATCCACACTACTTCTAGGTGGATGTGCGGGTTCTCACATAGCATTCTCTGATACCTTATCATACGGGCATTGGTTAGCCAGTACTGTCCCTTGTGCTCCATCAATGTCCATACTGAATGTGGCACTTGCATTGTCAATTCTTGTCCTTTAGTTAACTTGTCAGCCTCAGACACTAAGAGGGCCATGGGTACAAGTGCCTATAGGCAGGAGGGGCCAGGCTTGGGCAACAGAGTCAAGCTGCTTGGAGAAATATGCCATCAGGTGACAGCATGACCCCAACATCTGGGTTAGGACTCTTACCTTGATGCTGGAATGTTCACGAACATACAAGAAGAAGGGCTTGGACCTGTCTGAGAGCCCCAGACCAGGTGGGTTGACAAAGGCCCATTTAATCTCTTCAAAGGTCCTTTGTTGTACTTGCTCCCATCACAGAGGTTCACCTTTTCCCCCCTTTGTGGCCTCAGAAAGGGGTTTTGCCAAGACCGAGAAGTGAGGTATCCAGATTCTACAGAAACTTGTGGCCCCAAGAAACTCTCAAACCCAACGTCAGTCAGCGGGACTGGGATTAAACAAATGGCCTGTTTTCTCTCCAGACCAAGTTGGTACTGTCCCTGGGAAAGGTGAACACCAAGGTACTTGACTTTCTTTTGACAGATCGGGGCCTTTTTCCTTGAGACCTTATAGCCAATTTCCCATAGGAGGGTAAGGAGCGGCCAAGTTCCTTCCATGCAATCCTCCTGAGACCTCCCAGCCAGCAGTAAGTCCTCTATGTACTGAAGCAAGACAAGCCATATTGATCCACTGAGAAGGCTCTTAGGTCTGAAGCTAATTCAGTGCCAAAAATGGCTGGGGAGTTTTTAAACCCCTGAGGCCATCTGGTTCAAGTTAACTGGTCCTTGTCATCATTTACAGGATTCTCCCACTGGAGGGCAAAGATCAGTTGACTCTAGGGGGCCAGGTGGATGCAGATGAAGTTTCCTTGAGGTCTAGGCATGTGAAGAAGGCAGCTTCAGCAGGGATAAAACCCAAGAGAGTGTAAGGGTTCGGGACAAACAGGTGCGGAGTGATGGTGGCCTGGTTTATTGGGCACAGGTCTAGGACTGGCCGATAGTCATTGGTGCCCGGCTTCTGGACTTGTAGGAGAGGCGTGTTCCAAGATGACAGGGTCAGAGGATCCGCTATTTTAGAAGCCTCTCCAGGTGCTTCTGTGTCCCCATCTGTGTCTTACAAGGGAAATACTGTTTTGGCGGATGGGCCTTGACTCTGGCTTTAGTTCTACAATTACTGGAGGTATGTTTCAGGCCAGGCCTGGTGAATTGTCTTTAGCCCAGACTCCGGGTACTCTGAAGGACGGTTTAGGTCCCTGTTGTGTTTCCTCCATGAGACAGTAGAGGCACCATTCTTCCCCTTGGGGAATTGTGAGAGTCATAACCTTTGCTTCCAGCTTTCATAGGGTCAGAGCAGCTTGTCCACAGGAGCTGAAAGTTGTCTGGGTCTGCAGCTTTCCCAATAGGTCCTGGCTCATTAAAGCCATGGGGCAGTTAGGGAGATATAGCCTAAATTGCATCGCTGAGGCAGCAGGAAGGGACAGCATGTCCGATGGCCTGTGGCCCCCACAAAGGTGGCTTGTGCTTGTGAAAGGGGGCCCACAGGTTGGGTCACCAGCGAGTGTTCCGCTCTATTATCTACCATGAAGATATGGGTCATTCCCCCACCTTTATTCGAACCATAGGCTCTTGGGAGCCTAATAAAATAGAGCTTGGTCTGTCCTAGTCCTCCTCATAGTCCTCCGTGGTGGCTAGCCCCACAACATCATTTTCAAGGGCCCCATGAGGCTGTGATGCTGGTTGGTACCAGCCCTGGACCACATGGCCTCTTTCTGCTTGGGGCCCCACTAAGAATTACCCAGCCACGGGGGGCGCTCATTTTCCCAGTGGCCCTCCTGACAAAGGTGAGCACACTGGTTCTGTCCTAACTTTGGTACTGGGTGAGATGATCCTTCCTGCCATTCCCTTTTTTGGCCCCTGGCCCCATCCCTGTGGGACACCCTTGAGGGAACGTTCTCACCACTCCAATAAGGCAACAGCTAACAAGTATGTGTTTTTCTGCATCTTCCAGCATTCTTCCCTCCGTGCTGCCTGGTCGCCATTGACAACCACCTTAGTTGCTACTTCCAGCAACTGCCTGGCACTCATGCCAGCAAAACTCTCTAGCTTTTGCAGCTTGGGCCAGATGTCTCCTTAGACCTGACCTACAAAAGCCGCTTTGACCATCTGCTGGTTAATGGACGCCTCTGGATCAAAAGGCATGTACAGATGAAATGCCTCACATAGTCTCTCATAGAACTGGCTTGGACTCTCCTTGGGTCCCTGGAGCACTTTTGATGTTTCACTCATATTTATGGCCTCCCCCCCTCCCCACTTCCTTCATGCCACTTAGAAGGGTTTCTTGATACCATTCAGTCCTTGCGAGCTCTCCTTCTACACTGTTTCCACTCCAAGTTTTGGGATGATTTGGCGTGCCCCAGGGTGTCTTGACAGACTTGAAGTTGAGTGAAACCTCTAGAAGGGGTCATTTCAACATGTGGGCCATAGATGAACCTTAGAATAACCGTTACTTCTTCTTCATTAATTTAGAACTCAAGTCCCTGAGGCTATTGTGTTATGTAGGCTCACAGACCTAGCATGGATAGTGTTTCTCCTGGCGAATCATTCCTTCCCTATCCTGGCTTTAGATCCATGTGATGATGAAAATGTCTTGACTTCATTACTCCCTCCATCTTATTTATTTCTTTTTATAAAGCTGGCAAACAAAGACAATGTCTCCAAGTCCACTTTCTCGGCTGGCTGCTGTTCCATCTGAAGCAAAACTTCTTGAAAGAATTATTCCTGTTCCCAGTCTCCCACTTGTCCCCCACGCTCCTTGAATTCCCATCGGGCACTCATCTCTGTGCTATTGAGACAGCTTCTGCCAAGGGTACTGATGCCTTCCACATGCCCAGTCTCATGGGCCATCCTCAGCCCTCCTCTCTCCTGGCCTCTCTGCGCACTCGACAGACTCCAGAATGCCTCCCTGCGGCTGCAGATTCTTCCAGATTGCCAAGATATTCTGCTCTCCTGGTTTTCCTACACGACACTGGTCATGTGTCACTCTCACCTGCTGGTACTTTCTTTTCTCCCTGACCACTCAGTGTTGAGTTGCCCCAGGCTCTGTCTTTGATTCATTCCTCTTTTCTGACTCTATTCATTTCCTTGGTGATCTCATCTTCACAGACCATCCATATTTTGATGACTCCCACATTTCCATCTCAGACTTTCTTCCTGGACTCCAGCTACTTATCTTCACCACCCACTTGATGTCTCCTCTTGGGTGTCAGAGAGACGTCTCCAACTCAGCTGTCTAAGTTGGGCACCACATCTACTGCCTACCTCCTGCCCCACACTGTCTCCCTCATAGGCTTTTCCATCTCAGTTGACAGCAACTTCAACCTTACAGTTGCTCAGCCCCCAGACCATGCAGTGATCCTTAACTCCTTCCTTTCTGTCCCATGCCCATCCAACCTATCAACCACTCTTGCTGGTTCTACCCTGAACATTTTCCCAGAAATGGACCACTTCCATTCTTCCCACGCTTGTCCAGGCCACCATTGTCTTTGACCTGGATGACTTTGTTAGACTTCTGACATGTCCCTCTGACTCTACCCTTGCTCACACAAGACTATTTTCAACACAGCAGCCAGAATGATCTTCATACAATATAAATTAGATCCCTTTACTCTTCCCTACTCAAAAGTATGCAAAAGCTCCCCATCGCAGATTATAAGCAAAAGTCCTCAGACACCCTCCTGCATGTGCGCGTGTGCGCGCGCATGCGCACGCACACACACACACACACACACACACACACACACACACACCAGCACCATGAAGCCAGAGAGCATCACTTTATTTACTGATGATCTCACAGTGCCTGGATACAGTGGGCATTCAATAAATATGGCAGAGTAAGTTAGCTGATAAATGAGCTCATTTCACCATTCTTCTCAACCTTCCAGATCAAAGGTGAAGGTGAGTATCCCATCGGGGGGAAGTTTGTGGAGTGGTTAAGGGCATGGGTGTTGGTTGCTTGGGTTTAATTCTGGCTCCTCTGCTTCCTCAGTTCATGATCTTGGGCAGGATTGATAGCTTTTAGACTCTGTTCCTTCGTCTGTAACATATGGATGATAATACTTACCACTTCCCTCTGAAGTTTGTATCTAGGATGAAGTGAGAAACTTAGCACAAAGGAAGGCCTTGTCGATGCTAATACCTCTCTTTGGAACCTCATATAACTTTTGAGAATGGAAGCATAGTGACTTCTCATACCAACTACCCGAACCGGGCCGAACTATGATTAAAAGCATAGTCTGTCACAAGACTGCGCTCCCTTCAGAAACCAGCCACCAGTTTGGGGGTCTCCAGTCTGCCTGGCCTGCTGGCTACACATCTGGGAGTTTCCACGACTCCCTCGAGTTTGGGTCATTCAGGTGATGATTCATAGGACTTATGAAAGTGTTATATGATTACCATTTTATGATGAAGGATAGGAATCAAAACCAGCCAACAGAAGAGACACATGGAGCAGAGTCTGGGAGGGTCCCAGATGTGAAGCTTCTGTGTCCTCTCCCTGTGGAGTAGGGAGGCATTATCTTCCTGGCACATCAATATGGGACAATAGTCAAGAGTATTGTCAACTAAGGGAGCTCACCTAAGCCTCAAGGTCCATGGATTTTATTGGAGTTTCATGATAGAGTGTGATTGGTTTAATCATTGGCCATGAGACTCAATCTCCAGTTTCCTTCTTCTCCCCAGAGGTCAGGCTGGTATCATGTGGCTCAAAGGCCAACCCTCTGATCACATGGTTGGTTTTTGGGACACGGGCCATCCCCATCCTGTAGTCATTTCATTTGCATAAACTATCTTGGACTCACCGTGTCTCATCTCAGCATAAGTTCAGGTGTGATCTGAGAAGCCCCTCATGCATAAGAAACACCCGTTTGTCCCGTGGGAAATTCTGAGATGTGGAGACTACCTCCCAGAAACCAGGGATAACTGCCAGCCACCTCCTTTGTTACAGAAGTAAGGGAAAGAAGCATCATGGAAGTTAGAGCTACTTTCACTGTAAATCTCGTCCCGATTTTATAAGGCTGACCAGACCCTCCTCAGCACTTCTTAGTGCCTGTCCCAACTGGCGAAAGCCCAGGTGTGCACGTTCAAGGCAGAGGGCTCATAAATGAGCTGGCTTTACCTCTGCAATCCGGCCTTCCTCCATATCGCCCCTTAACTGCTGGTCTTCCCCAGGGATATTCATCCAGAACTATCTTCCCATGTGGTCTTGTTCATGCCCAGGGCTCCTCTTTCCATCTCTGAGATGACTGCTCCCATGTCATCCCAGCCTGCACCCCTCACTGTGCTCCAGACTTCTGTACACACCTACCCACCGGGCACTCCTTCTGGCTATCCACAGGCTCCTCGTGGTCGGTGAGTCCCCAAGGAAACTCACTCCACCCACCTGCCAAATCCACTTCTCTTCCTGGGTTCCTCTCTTAGTAATGGTACCACTTTCCACCCAACTGTGAAAGCTTGAAGCCTGAGCATCATTCTCATTTCCCCACAGCCCCCCTGGGACTCCCACCTAAATATGTCTCCAGTGTGTGACTACTTCCTTCAACATTCAGTCTAGGTGTTGTCCCCTTTCACGGCCCCCCAAACCCAGCCGTTCTTGTCCAAGCCCTGGGACAGGAGTGTGCATGTCTATGTCCAAAGTCCTTCATCTCCCCCTCAGCAAAGCTTCCCAACTGTCTCAGGCTTCCCTCCTCCTCGACTGTGCCCCCTACTCCTCCGGCACCTGTTACAGCGCCGAACATCTACAGCTCGCTCAACACATGAGCTTTAAATGAATGAATGAGCACGTGAATGATGGGAGGGGAGAAAGGTGAGAATGGACAAGAAGTTTGGGGGTCGAATTCCAGAGGAAATAGTCTTTGGGCCGGATCTGCTAGGCAGTAGGGAATTACTGAAGGTTTTAGACCAGGGGAATGACATGATTCAAGGAAGGGCTTCTGGAGGATCAGAGAATGAAGGGTGCACGGTAAGATTACACACACTTCCAGCACTTTTACAGACGGGGCAGAAGCACGGTGGGTTACTTGGAAGCCATTTCCTCTGCTTGTGGTTCAAGGGCCCTGTGGTCCAATTCCAGGGTCAAAACAGGATATGTGGGAAGAACACTGCAAGGACTTGTCAGGTATGGCGAGAGGGGATCAACCAGGATTATTACAGCAAATAAACCTCTCCCTGGAGCCCGGGGAGATGATGAGCTCAACAATGGCATGAGTGCCTTTTGAAAAGCCCTCCAGAATAGCTGGGATAATTGGGGTTTAGTTTTCTCGACAACAATGAAAAGAATACGTCATAATTGCCCATTTTTAAAAGCTTCATCCTTCTTTCACCGGGCCGAAATGATCCCGGTAATTCGGAGCTCCGAGAAGCAGGCAGGCTCATTATGTCGTGTTCCCGCCCAGCTCCCCGCTCCCCACAGGAGAATCTGACAGGGCACCTCCCGTGCTCGGGCCCTTCTCTCCCTGTTAAATCTTGTAGCAATTAGCAGGCATTTCACGGCCCATTTCTGTCAAATAATGTGCCTTGGCAAAACCCAGTGCCCTTGTAACTGTCTGAGGACTGCAAATCATTTTCTGTGTTCCAGATGGAGATTTTGAAATCTGTGGTGGGTGAGTTGCTGGGAACCGAATACAACTTTCCTGAATCCTGACCTCCTCTCAGTCTTAAACTCAGTGTTGGAGAGGGGGAACGTGGGCCCGTTCTGTCCCGATGTGTCCTGACTCTGCTGGTGCGTGTGCTCCCAGCCCCTTCCCCCGGAAGTCTTCATAGCACCTGACGCATCCAACTGGCTGCTCCTTGGTGCTCCCCACCCTCCCCACCCCCCGTGGCTGCCAGGTCCCGTGTCAACCTGCTCTATCCCTCTCCTCACCTTGCGATTTGGTCCCTCCCAGAGGGCATCCTACCCACAATCTTGGCATGTGTTTGCATTCTGACAACTCCCAGATCTTTATTCCCAGCCCCACCTCTTTCCCTAACTCTGGACTCACACGCCCAGCAGCCTGTCTGATCTGCCCACTTGAGCGTCTCATCAGCTTCTCCAAATCAGCACATTCCAGGGTGGTCCCTTCCCCTGGATTATTGCAACCTGATTCCTGTCGGTTTCCTTTCTTCAGGCGACCTCTCCTGTCCATCTTTATGAAACCAAGTCTGATAGCCTCCCCTTACTCCAAATCCGCCAACGGCTCTGCAAATGTATTCAGATCAAAGTCGACATCCTCTAAAACTCAAGGCTCTCATGACCTTCTACCACCCTCCTCAGCTGAGGCTCCAGCCCAGGGGTTAAAAGTCATGGCTCCACAGCCAGTGAGTCAATTTCAAACTTCAGTTTCACCACCAACAAACCGTATGCCCCTGGGAAAAGCATTTTACCTCTGCATTCTTCAAGCTCATCATCTGTGACATGGGGACCATAATAAACAGCACCCTTCCAGAAGGGGGTTGTGGGAGTTGCATCACCCAAAGTACGGGGCATCCTGCCTGGCAGAGTTGCAGGAAATACTATGTAGCACTGTTTACAGCTCATTCCCTGCTGGAGGAGATCACTTCCCTCATTCCCTCCTCCGCGCCCTCTTCTCTGCTGTGGTTGGGGCTCATCACGATCTACCCATGAGTGTACAGCCGTCTGTCCCCTGCCCTGCAGCACGAGGACCTTAAGGCCCGAAATCGGTCTTTACCCGGGCTCATTTCTTTTAGTGCACCTGGTGCCTAACACCATCCGTGGAGCTGGGCGGATGAAAACATGGGTATCTGCGGACGGCTGTATAAATGGAACGATGGATGACACCTGAACACGTGGGTAGTCGTGAGGAGCAAAGGAAGCAAGTACATGTAAGTGCCTAGTCCTGGTGCCCAGCTGGGCTCGGTACACATTGTTTCCCTTCCCCATCCCTTAACAAATCTCCCTGGGATGATCAGGAAGAAGGATCTGGGAGGGAAGAGGACGCTGAGTTATACTGTCACTGTTTTGCCTCACCGTGGGACCTTCAGTCACTTCAGCAACCCGAGCTGTGTTTGCTCCTCTGTCCACTTGGGAACAGCTCTGGCAACACCTTTGATGCCATGATGACTCAGCCGTGTGGCGCATGCCGGGCACAGGGTGGGCCCTCACATAATGTTCATCTCCTTTCCCAAGGCCAGCGGCGGGGACTTGGGCCACTGGCAAATGAAAGCTGGAGGGACTTTGCTCCCGTGACCATGGCACAGAAGCACGGTCGACAAGGCACATGCGGGGGATGAGAGGTGGGCGCAAACCAGGCAGCATCCGCAGAGGACCACAGGGACCTAATGGGGGCACAGGCGACCCTCAAGGGAGGGAGATGAGACACCACTTCATGAAACTCCCCAGGTGCCAGGGGCACCAGGGAGGAAACGGAGGACGCATCTGTTCTGAAGTCTGACCCAGCATCATGCGGACCAACACAGACTGGTGCTGCCTACTGGCCACTAGAGGGCGCCACGAGAGCCTAAAGTATCACCTAAATCCTAGGAATGAAGACAGACTCCTTTCAGAAAGGAAGAATGTTTTGCCTGTGAATTCTCTGGCAGGAATCAAGTGGCCTGTGAAGGCATCTGTAAGATCTGATAGAGCAAAGCCACAGAACCCGGAGCTGCCTGTGGAAATTAACTGAATTGGGTCAGAACCAAACATGCGTGCCTCCTCAAAGCTGCCCTGTGCTGTGTATACATACTTAGACATGCTCCCGTGCATTCTAACAGTGGAACATTACACACGACTTTTGGTATATTCTCATTATTTATATTTAACAAATTTGTGTAGGTTTTTTTGTCTTTTTTGGGGGGGGCAACAGATTGATGTGTGTTTTTTTTTTAATGTTTATTTATTTTGAGGAGAGAGAGACAGAGCGTGAGCAGGGGAGGGGCAGAGAGAGAGAGAGAGAGACCAGAATCTGAAGCAGGCTCCAGGCTCTAAGCTATCAGCACAGAGTCCACCGCGGGGCTCGAACCCACAAACTGCAAGATCATGACCTGAGCCGAAGTTGGACGCTTAACCGACTGAGCCACCCAGGCGCCCCGACAAATTGATGTTTTTCACACACACACACACACACACACACACACACACACGCTAATGTTCCATGTGTCAACTACTTGGGTGCTGGTGTCAAAAGTCTAAATGTGAGGCCTTAGCTTGAGCCAAATGACAATTCTGCCCTTTTGTCTGGTTGGTCCTGTATATTGGAAATCTGTTATGGCTTTTATCCAGATACATTTTTCCATTGCTGAAAAAAGAAAGGCAGAAGAAAAGAAGGAAGGAAAGAAGGGGAACAGAGATGGAAGAAAGAAAAGAAGTAAGAAAATCTCGAAAATTTCTGTTCTAGAGAGTACTTTGATAACTTGGAAGTCTTTGAACCCTTGGGATTTCACTGCATACAGGAAAGAAAGGAATAAAAGGAAAGAAGGAAGGAAAGAGGGAGGGAGGGAAGGATGGGGGGGAGGAGGAAAGAAAAGAAAAGAAAGGAAAAGAAACGGGAAGAGAAGAACAGAAAAGAAAAAAGGAAGAAGGCAAGAGAGAGCAGGCAGGATCCGGTCCGGGAAACAGCATTCTCAGCAGGGCAGATAATTGAAAACCTCGCTTCCCTTGATTCCTGGAGCCCTGCTCTCAACCTTTAGTCTTTTAGGAATGCTAGCTCCTGTGCAGAGCAGCCCGGAGTCTTGCTATCTTAGCCGGCCGTTTGGTTATCCTTCAATCATGTGAGGTTTCATAGATGTTGGGGGGGTGAGGGAGCCTCTAGTCCTGTGGTCATTCAGAGACCCAGGCAAACAAAGGCCCTCGCATCTCCCAAGGGCCAGGCGGCTGCCCTTGGGTGTGTCCACGGACCAGGGAGATGAGAGCCTGGGGATCCCCTGGGGGTCCTCGAGGGCCGGTCTGGAAGCGTGTGCCTTCCTGTCCTTACTTGGTACGCATGCTCCTCTCATCTGCGGGGAGGCAGGGAAATGCAGCCCCTGCTGGGGAGCCAACCCCCAGCATCCTAAACCAGGGGAAGCAAGCAGGCATCCTTTGCTGCTTCCCAATTTTCGCCACCTGAACCATTAGTCATGTAAGTTTCTTTTTTGCCTTTAAAAGTGTGTTTTAAGAACATTTCTTTATTTACTTCTCTAAATGGAAACCCGGGGGTGTCTGGGTGGCTCAGTCAGTTAAGCATCCGACTTTGACTCAGGTGATGATCTCACAGTCCGTGGGTTTGAGCCCCATGTCGGACTCTGTGCTGACAGCTGGGAGCCTGGAGCCTGCTTTGGCTTCTGTGTCTCTCCCTCTCTCTACCCCTCCCCCCTTGCTCTCTGTCTCTGTCTCTCAAAATAAAATAAAGACATAAAAAAGTTAAAATAAAATAAAAATAAAAATTAAAAAATAAATGGAAAACCGTATCACCTGGTATAAATGAAAGATAATTGAAACAGAAAGATGATCAAAACAAAGCAAGAGTGGCTCTTGGGGAGCCACTGTCTGCTCCCCGAGAAAGGCGCTGAGCTTGAGGTCCGCCTGTGATAGAAAGGGGCGCCAGCAGGGTGCGGGGCCAAAGCAGACACTGAAGACATTGCCGTGATTGGGAATAAGGGGAGGTGAAAGCCTGCCTCCCAGCTAAGTCAGCAGCACTGAAAAAGAGCGCCTCTGTGCACAGACTGTCACATCGTGCGGTCTGCTCTCCCCACGCTTGGGAGTTCTAAAGGAACTCTTGTTGTTCTAAAGGAAGTATGGGGGAGGTCAGCGCCACAGAACAGTGAGTTCTAACGTTCACCTTCCTTGTGCTGCCTGCTGCTCGTGAATTGTTCCCTCTGGACCTTCTGGGCCCAGAGAGGAGAGAAGCAAACACGGAGGTGGGCATAGGTAGCTGGAGGTAAGTGTTCCCCCAAACGCCAAAGTAATTCAGAGCTAAGTCTCCGAAGAATTGTCCATCACAAGGAGGCCAGAGCAAAGGAAATTAACTTTGCCTGGAAAGTCTTCACACACAAGGTGATTTTCAAGCGGGGTGCTCAGGAATAGAGATTTTCCAGGAGAATAAATCCCCACTGGCATGGTCATGCACTGGAAGAAGACTGGAGTGAGTGCTGCAGCTTAGAGTTCAGGTAAGATGGGGAGAGACACAGAATCAAAGAAATCGGCAAGGCTTGGATCATGCAGGGGCCTTGAACGCCAACCCAAGGAGCTGGGACTCTATGCGCAAGCCATGGGAAAGTTGGAAGCGTTTTAGGCAGAGGGTTGATGTGATGCGACCTGCGTTTTGGATACAGATACGGTCGACCACTTTGACAAAGTGTGGAAGATAGAGGATCAAGCTTTCAGGAAGGCCTGCTGAGAAGGGTGAGCCTAGAAGAACAGGAAGCAGCAAATGGCAGAAGGAGGCGCAATCGGGTGTGGAAGGAACGTAGGTGGGGAGTGTAGCAGCCACTGGGGGAGAGGATGGTCCGGGCCAGGCACTGCTCTTGGGATTGGAGAGAGCGGGAGGCTCTGAGTATACTGGACAGAATTCTGAAGCTGGGTGAATTTTACACCCATGGAGAATGTCAGAATTTATTCATTCGAAAAATACTTATTGGTGCATCATACCGTGTGCCGGGCACTGGGGATATGACACTGGGAACAGGGGTGGGGATGGGGCAAGGTAGGTGAGACATTTAGGGCACAGAATTTAAGGAGACACTAATTTGGTGGCCACACCAGGGCAGAACCGGCACTTACTGCCTCCTAACGACGGTGCTCCAGGGGCCTTAACTTGCTTTGTCCTAAAGAGACAAACTTGCTACAGTCACAGAACTTTATATATTCACAGTCAACAAGCAAATGACGACGGAAAGTGACTTTATTATTTTTTTAATGTTGTTTTATTTGTTTTTCAGAGGGGGGAGTGGGGGAAAAGCAGAGAGAGGGAGGTAGAATTTCAAGCAGGCTCTGCGCTGTCAGCACAGAGCCCAGTGCGGGGTTTGAACTCACAAACTGTGAGATCATGACCTGAGCCGAAATCAAGAGTTGGACATTAACTGACTGAGCCACCCAGGTACCCCTGGAAAGTGGCCTTAAATAGTGGCAAGAGCTATGGAGGAGGTAGCAGGTTGTCTGTGGGACAGAGGGGCACTGGCCAGGTGGGGCAGCCCCAGGACTGAGGAAAGAACCGGGGTGCCTTCTCGTGGTAATGGGAGGTCACCAAGTGTGGTGATATTATTTGATTTCCAGTGGCAGAGACCACCCTTGATGCCCCATAAAGAATGGACAAAAGTGGGCCAGTGTGGTAGCTGGGAGACCATTGAGGCAGCCACTGTCATTGACCAGGCAAGAGAGGATGATGGGAAGGACCGAGGTGGTGGCTGCGGAGGCAGTGGGAAGATTTGGGGACTACTGTTGAGAGAGAGCTGATGGGCCCTGCTCAGGGAGTAGACTTGAAGACACGGAAGACCTCAAGGCACATGAAGAAAAGAGTCTTCAGTGCCCTGGCCCAGAATGGAACTTAAAAAACATAAGTTTCCAGGATTTGCTGATTTCCCCCTAGTTCGCCATCTGCCTTCTGATTGATGAAACTGAGTTGAGGCTTTTGCCTGCTGTCCAAGGTGGTGTCTCTTGTCACAGACTGGGGAGCCATTTTGGATCGGAACCTCTGCGGAGGCCAAGGGGGCCGGGAATGAAGAGATGCAGGGTATTCCTGGAGATTTATGGGGGTGGAAGGGTCTTCTTCCGGCTCTCGATTAATGAGAAATTTCCTCACATGAAAGCAAGAGACACGGTGTTGAAAGTCCATTAAGCTTTCATGATCTCAAAGTTGGAGCTATCCCACTAGGGGTGGGAGAGAGGCAGGGACTCCATTTCCTCTGAGGTGGAGGTAAAAAGCCCAAGAAAGAAAAACAAAATACTCTCCTCAGAGCTGTATCTTCAAACCGCCTGTGGGCCCGGCAGGAAATGTCAGCCCCAAGTGGAGTGGACAGAGGCTCCGACATGGGCGCCCCGGTGTGTGGCTTTAGGGCAGTGCCTTGATCCGTGGGCCTGGCTTTCCTGCGGCAGTGTGGCAGGGTCAGCGTGGGAGCCTGCCTCCCCCACCCCTGCTAGGATAAGTAAACAAGAAGGCAAGGACAGAGGCCAAGGGCATTAAATCCCAATTATCTACTCGTCCTAAATACTTCCTGTGAGAACAATTTGTCATTGACAGAGTTAATTAGACTCTTGACCAATATTTTCCAGATGTGGGGATTTTTGCTAAAACCCCAAGCACAGATGTTCTCCATATTTAATAAGACAGCTGAAGCAACCCCTTAAAAAAAAAAAAAAAAAAGGATAGTAGGAGCTAGGGACTCACAGCTTAGTCGGTCAAGAAAGAAAATCCATTGGCCTCGGCATGTTTCGGAAGAAATAGACATCAGTCTCAGAGACAAAGCATCACCGGGGGGGTGTCCACTATGGCTGAGGCCCGGGGCTCCCGCCTGCGCTAACCTTGGAGCGGCCTTGAGGTGGACAGGACCTTTGGGCCATCGGCATCTGTGGGCGACCGAGGAGGGAGGCTGTACGAGCAGAGTCAGGAGTTGACGCACAGCTCTGCTTTCACCTTCTATGTTCTTGAGAGCAAGCAAGTCAATAATAATGAGCATGAGCCCCCAGGGCTCTACAGGCCTTCTACAGATCAGAGTGTTTCCCAGCAGCTAGGAGGAGGCACCCGAAGCCCAGGTTTCAAGAGACCGGCGGCCCTGCTCTTGCACAGCCTGAGACGGGGCACCCCAGGCCTTTCAGTCTCCTCCTGGCCCTGAATCGCCATCATCGTCACAATTCTGCTCGGGTCTGCTTCATACCTGGATTTATCCGATGCCTCCAACCAGCCTCCCTGTTCCTTTGTTTCCTCCTTGCCAACCCTCCGCCAGGGCCCAGAGCAATGTCAGCGAAGCCCAAACTCCGCCACATTATCCTGTGTGGGAAATCTTTCCATAACTCCACATGGCTCTCGGGACAAGGTCCAGCTTCTCAGCTAGGCATGCAAGGCCTGCCGGTATCCGCCCTGCTGAGCCCCGTGGGCCTCCTGCCATCCCCCCGCCCGCCCTGCAGTCCTGCCCATACCTGGCAAGGAGCCACAGGCCACCACACTCCCCCTGGAGTGTCCAGTGCCCTCGCCTCTGTCTCTGATCCTTTTGCCTGGAACCCTGGACCTAGGTAGACCCTGTCCTGCCCTCCACGCCTCTGCTGTATCTTGCTCATGTGCCTGTTACGGCACCCAAACCCGGACTCGTTCACCAGCCTGTCCCCCATGGAGCAGCCCACCTCACTAGGTGAGGACTATCATGTTCATCTCTTATTCCCGGTGAGCCTCCTGAAGCCAAGCTCGACAGCAGTCACACGTTTGCTGATTGAATTAGTGACATCATTGGGGGGATACTCACCACACTCTCCAGATGAGGAAGGAGGCCCATAGAGCAGGGCAGGGATGGAAAACTCAAATGCCCATAGGGGCCAAGTGGGATCTGGAATGACCATGGGGCTGAGGTGGACCTGAAGAGCTGGTGCATCGAGGGCCTGCTGATGCTTAGCTGGGGCCGGTGCTTGTCCTGTGGGTGGTTGGATCTTTTGGATTGTTACTAAAAAGCAAGACAGGGGGCGCCTGGGTGGCTCAGTTGGTTAAGTGTCCAACTTTTGCTCAGGTCATGATCTCATGGTTCATGGGTTCCATCCCCATGTCGGGCTCTGTGCTGACAGCTCAGAGCCTGGAGCCTGTTTTGGATTCTGTGTCTTCCTCTCTCTCTGCCCCGCTCTTGCTCACTCTCTGTCTCTCTCTCTCTCTCTCAAAACTAAATAAACATTAAAAAAAATTTTTTTAAGAATAAAACAAGACAGGGCGACTGTACTTGTCGACTAGTGGGAATGATTCGAAACATTTGAATGATTCAGTGCAAGCAGCTGTCAGAATGACCATGAGAGAGGGGACCCGGTCATGCTTTCTTTATTCTGCCTGATCAAAAATATTCCATCGGGAGCACTCAACTGGAGTGACTTCACTGGAGGAGTTTATTGTTGGTTAATGCTGTTAGTGTTACTTCTTTGCCAGATAAGGGTCACCTCTGGGCTCACCATTCTTCATAAGGTTAGCAAACTAAGTGTGTGCATTTAGATTTCGATTTTAAAGACCGGACTTACAGGGACACCTGGGTGGCTCAGTCGGTTGGGCGGCCAACACTTGATTTTGGCACAGGTCATGGTCCCAGGGTCGTGGCATGAAGCCCAGTGTCAGACTCCGTGCTGAGCATGGAGCCTGCTTGGGATTCTCTGTCTCTCTCCCCCCGCCCCTCTCCCCACCTGGCGCTCTCAGAATAAATGAATACATAAGTAAATAAAAGACCAGAATTTTAGCACCTAGTTCTCTTGAATGAAACTCTTGCTGGGTCCTGGCTGACAGCAATTACACTACTACTTGGCTGTGGTGAGGCTAAAATGAATTCTATTAAAAGAAAGCATTTTTGGGGCGTCTGGGTGGCTTAGTCGGTTAAGCGTCCGACTTTCGCTTAGGTCATGATCTCACAGTTCGTGGGTTCGAGCCCCGCGTCGGGCTCTGTGCTGACTGCCAGCTCAGAGCCTGGAGCCTGTTTCAGTCTGTGACTCCCTCTCTCTCTGACCCTCCCCTGCTCACGCTGTCTCTCTCTCTCTCTCTCTCTCCTAGAAATACATAAGACATTAAAAAAAATTTTTAAAAAAAGCATTGTAAATAATAGATATAAAAACAAACGTTCCACAGAGATGAAATGCCAAGTGAAGGAAGAAACGGTGAGCCTAACCAAAGGCCGAGGGGTGCCATTAAGTCCAACTCAATGAGTTTCAGAAAGACAGGAGCAATGAGCTTAGCCACTGCAGGCTCAGAGAGCCACGGGAGTAAGGAGGCTCTATTTCTTTCTCCTTCTTCTTTTTCAAAAATGTTTATTTAATTTTGAGGGAGAGTGACAGAGCAGGAGTAGGGGAGGAGCAGAGAGAGACACACAAAATGGGAAGCAGGCTTCAGGCTCCGAGCTGTCAGTACAGAGCCCGGGCAGCGCTGGAATCCACGAACCGCGAGATCATGACCTGATCCGAAGTCTGCCGCTCAACCGACTGAGCCACCCAGGTGCCCCAAGGAGGCTCTATTTCTGATGCTCACCTGAGCTGTAATCTCCACCACGGGATTAGCCACCCCCTCCTGAACACTGTCCCCATTCCAAAATAGTGAAAAGGAGAAGTTAACTTTACTACCAGTGTCTCTTGATCCTCACGCATGAGCAACTGAAAAAAAGCCCTGATTTCATCTGGGCCAGAAACAAATAATTTGGTCAATGCAATTGGTTAGGCTCAAACACAAATGAGTTACAACAGAAAACTCACTTTCCATGCACTGATTTCCTATTCATGGACCCTCTGTCCATTGGGCCACCTCTTGGAAGTTTCCAGATTTTGGACAGGCAGGGAAAGCAGCCAGGTGAAATGGCAGACCATCTCAGCCAGTGAAAGCGTTTGTGGGGCGACAGCCACCGTCATGTTTTCACCTGACACATGCTCTGCGGTGGTGATTTTTCTTTTTATCACCCATCAGCTGCCCGCACTCGGAACTTGAACAGTCAGAGAATTTCTTTGATCTCCACTCTCTTGTTCCTCTGTTACCTTCCTCTTTGACTACATTCCTGTCGCTTCAGCCTCGGGCACCTGCCCATGACCCTGAAATGCGAGGGACGAGAGAATAAGGAAAAGAAAGAGGAAAGCTGACTGCTTTGTGAGGTTACAAGCATGACCCCCCCCCCCCCCAAGTTACAGCCGATACTCTGACAACTGATTTCGTGGCTCTGACAAATGACTCTGTTGAGTTAGGATTTGTCATTTAGTTGGGCAGAAATTTTGGGATATAATTCAGAAAACACAGTAGCTGTTAGTATACCACACCGGCCGGGACTAAAGCACTGTTAAAGTGGATCACAGAGGGGCGCCTGGTTGCTTCGTTTGGTTCGGTGTCTAACTTAGGCCCAGGTCATGATCTCATGGTTCATGGGTTTGAGCCCCACATTGGGGTCTGTGTTGACAGCTCAGAGCCTGAAGCCTATTTCGGATTCTATGTCTCCCTCTCTCTCTGCCCCTTCCCCACTCATGCTCTGTCTCTCTCTCTCTCTCAAAAATATATAAAACATTAAAAAAAAATTTTTTTTTAAAAAGTGGATCACAGAAAAAATAGGGCTGATGGAAGCCGGGCAAGTAATCAGCACAGCCTCCTTGTTTCCTGCCACTGAGCAGTTTAAAGCCTTAACTTGGGTCACACAGCCACGTGCGACAGAACTGGAGTTGGAACCAGGTTCGCTCCCCAACACAAAGCTCGTTACCCTTCATGTACTGACTCTTTGCTGTTTAGACCCATCCACCCTCTCTTAGACTCAGCAGAAAAGCGAAGTGGTATGTGATTCATATTATCTAGAACAAAAGATGAGGTGCCTGTCCCTGAAATTTAATGACGGTAATTGTGAAGCATGCTCTAAGTGTGTGTGTGTGTGTGTGTGTGTGTTTGTACATCTGAGTAGATACATCTAGAATAAATTCCTAGAAGTGCAATAGGTGGATTTAGAAGGTTGACCTTGCTATAGTTTGGCAAATTGCCTATCAAAGAAATGATGCCAATCTACACCCCATTCCAAAGGTTGTCTATTTCCCCATAGAATATATGTGAGACTAATAAGGAGTATCTCCACAGAGAAGACAGAACATGCACTCCACGTTTTGTCAGAACGAGACGCCGTGAAATGTTGGATCAAGCCTTCTCCACGTTCAAGCGCACGAAAGGCAATGAAGGAAAGATGCAAATGGAGACTTGGTCTTCCCTTCTCTGAAAAGCCTACGTCTCCATAGGTGCCACTGATCATGCTGTCAAAACGAGAACCTCACTCTCCTCTGGTACAGTGGAGTTTCTGTGCAGAGTAATCGCGTCCCCATGGAAACCCCAAACCCACTGACCCCAGAGAGAAACGCTATTACCCACAGCGCTGAAGGCAGATTAATGTAGAATTACGATAATGAAAGGCATTGTCAGCATAATTGTAGGTCCTTGGGGCTTAAATTCATATTTTTTTCCTGCTTAATCACCCATGATTTGCACATTTTCATCCTTTGAATGGCGCCTTCAACAGAGACACAGATCACCCTGGCATGAAAGAATCCTGTTGTCCTTCATGGCATCAGATAGGACCAAAACCAAACCAAAAACTTCCAGATGAATACTTAGATTTTCACGGGAGTCAAGCAATGCCTTCTCGCTCAACACCTGATAGATTACGAAATTATCTTTTAAAAGAATTGCTTCATAGCCCAGTCTCATCTGGCCCTATTCAATCTCAAAATGCCTGATGAAAAGAATGGGTCTTACCTAATCAGAGACGCTGAGAGACCTCTACAATGTCAATTCCTCATAAATATTACAAAAACCTCTAGATGACGGAATGGTTTTAGACATGGGTATTGACCCCACAGGGATCTTTAACACACAGCTATTTTATTTATTAAGTTAGAGATATTTGACATTCTCAATTCTTGTTCTTTCCCTGAAGAAGACCCGTCCCATGGATGCATGGATTTTTTTTNTTTTTTTTTTTTTTTTTTTTTTTTGGTAAGAAAAAACTTTAACTTGCTCTGATGTAGCCTGTGTTATCATGGATATTCTCATCAGCTTATTCTGGGATTTCCTTATGAAATGTGCTTATTTTCAAAACATATGTACAGCCATGTCATTCAGGAGGCTGGTGAATCTGGGGCAGACTGACGGTCAGATGGTGCCAAGAAGGTGTGTAGTGTACGATGTGCAGTGTATAATGTAGTTCAAGGTCATGGGCTTAATAGTTGGGGGAGCAGCTCAAGTCCCATTAGATTTTGACTCTGCATGAACTGCATAACCTTAGTTTCTTAATCCCTCTGAATTCCCCAAATCCAAAGGATTGTATAGCAACAGACTCCAGAAAGGTGTTCTGTACCTGCATCAGAAACATAGTGGCCTGAAACAAGCATCATTTATACTCTCTGTGCTTTCTGGTTGATCAGGAATTCAGGAACAGCTCTATTCAATAGTTCTGGCCTGAAGACCCTCAGGACGTTATTATCTGATGGTCGCTAGAATGGGGGGCATGTCAGAACCTTCTTTTCCCACATATCTGGAGCTTACAGCCTAGAGCCTGGAGCCCAGGCTGGGAAGACTCAACAGCTTCTAGGCTGGGAGAGTTGGGACCTCTCAGCCTCTCTATAGAGTGGTGATCTATCTCGATGGCCTTCCCAGCATGGTGGCTTCAGGGTAGCTGGGCTTTTATATGACTCGGAGCCCCAAAGACGCATGTCCGGGGAGAGCAAGCCCCTGTGGAAGCTGCCTCTCTTTTCTGAGCCAGCCTCGGAGGTGATGCATCATCACCTCCACCTCCTTCGGCTCATTAGAATTGAGTCCCTATGGTAGCTTACATTCTGGGGCACAAGATTTAGAGCCCACCTTTGATGGAAGAAGTATCAAAGAATTTAGACATATTTTAAAACTTCTACAACATAAGATCCAGTTTTGCAATGCTCAAAATGATGGATTAGTTGAGCTGTGGTGAAGAGAGCTGATAGAAGAGGGCCTAAATGTGTCCCAAGGTGCCTAGGCATGTGGTGACAGGGCTGTGGTGTGATGGGGGTTTGGAGGAGTCTCTGCCACCCCAAAGAACTGCAGAGGGGGTGTGGCGAGGCCTGGGCAGCCTGAGTCTAGCAGGGTCTCAGAGGCTTGGAGGTGTCCACCATGGGTATGCGGGCAGGCTCTAAAACAGGCAGGACTGGATTTTTTTTTTTAATTTTTTTTAATGTTTTATTTATTTCTAGGAGAGAGAGAGAGAGACAGCGTGAGCAGGGGAGGGTCAGAGAGAGAGGGAGTCACAGACTCTGAAACAGGCTCCAGGCTCTGAGCTGGCAGTCAGCACAGAGCCCGACGCGGGGCTCGAACCCACAAACTGCGAGATCATGACCTAAGTGAAAGTTGGACGCTTAACCGACTAAGCCACCCAGGCGCCCCCAGGCAGGACTGGATATTGCAGCGGACTGCCTGTGTAAACAGAGAGTGGCTGTAGATTAGACACCCTTCCCCCCAACCTAGATGCCATCGTCTAAGATCCCAGCCCAGGGTGTTAGGGAGAAGGGGCCATGGAGAGAAGTCCTGAACTGGCCCAATTTCCAGGTGACTGAGAAAAGCTGAAGTGAATGAGTTGACCTGGGTTTGACTAGATTATGTTTTCTGACATCATGACAAATCGACGCTTAAAACCGAAGATAAACATATTTATAGGGGAAAAAATAGTACGTTTTCTTGCACCCAAGTTTTTGTTTTTTAATCTTAGAAATATCACATACACTTGGAGACAGGGGACCTCGGTTTAATATTTGAATAATCTCAAGTAAATTGCTTAGTATGATTTTGTCTCAATTTCTTTAATCTACGGAGAATGGATTAGAGTGGGGCTTTGTGGGTCATTCAAGGGATATAACTGACGCAGAAATGTTTTCCAAAGGTGGAAAGTGATGCAAGCCTGTGATGGGGCAGCACACAGCCCCTCCTCCATCCCTCCCAGCCTATGACTCACCACCTGCAAGCTGTCAGTTCACGAGTTCAATACATTGGTGGAATTTGTCTATACTGAGAATTGACCCTGGAACCGGGCTTGTAAGAAGTAAATATGAGTTGTTGGGAGATAAGGATGGCAGCATTTCGCCTGCCAATCATCCCTGTCCTGCCACAGGATCCCCAAACAAGCCCTAGGCATGGAATAAAAGAAGCCCATGCATTAGTGCCACCATCTAATATCTATCTCCAGGCAAAGTTCCATGAGTCTCCTGAAAGCAGTCCTTTTATCCTGAACCAGCAAGGCCAAGATTTCTGAAAAACAAATTGAAGGTTTAGACCTGCAAGGAAATCACAATGCACATTGACTTCTCAACCCCACAGAATCTCCTTTGTTGAAGTCAGGGGACATGTGGACAGATCCCAGTGAAGCCGGGGACCTTGGACACTTAAATTCCTCTGAGCCTTCTTTGCTGGTAGATACAGGACTTAAAAAAATTTTTTTTTAGGGGCGCCTGGGTGGCTTAGTCGGTTGAGCGTCCAGCTTTCGCTTGGGTCATGATCCCGCGGTTCGTGGGTTCGAGCCCCGCGTCGGGCTCTGTGCTGACTGCCAGCTCAGAGTCTGGAGCCTGTTTCGGTCTGTGGCTCCCTCTCTCTCTGACCCTCCCCTGCTCACGCCGTCTCTCTCTCTCTCCTAGAAATAAACAAAACATAAAAAAAAAAAAAAAATTTTTATAGTTTATTTTTGAGACAGAGAGAGACAAAGCACAAGTGGCAGAGGGGCAGAGAGAGAGAGGGAGACAGAATCTGAAGCAAGCTCCAGGCTCTGAGCTGTTAGCACAGAACCTGATGCAGGGCTCGAACCCACAAACCACGAGATCATGACCTGAGCCAAAGTTGGACGCTTAACCGACTGAGCCACCCAGGCGCCCTGAGTAGAAACAGGTCTTGTAGGACACTGTCGATCCTCAGGTCGTACCCTGCCCCCACCTCTCCTTACTTCCGTATCTATAACTGGGTTCTGTTTGAGCAGAACCCCAAAGGATGAGGTACAAAGTATGACCTGTGATGAGGTGTGATGCATATGAAAAGATAGACACGATTTTTGCCAAGTTACGTGGATGGAAACCTGAGGAACACATGTGGGATTTGAGGGTTTAGGGTCAACGTGGAAGGAATGTGACAATGGATCCTGTTGACTGATCATGGCCCTCTGGGCAGAGGTTACAAAGTCGGTGTTTTAACTTGAGAGACTAGGGATGGCTGTAATGGTTGGCTTGGGCGGTTGACTGAAATATGAACCCAAAGATAGTTCGGACTAAAGGAAGTTGAGGATGGTAGAACATCCCTGCTGTACTAGAGTTATCTGAAAGCTTAGGGAGCCTGAAATCCTAGAATGAACGCATCAACTGGTGATATCATAAGCCATCATTGGCTCTTCCTGTCAATTCCACTCACTCTCACTCTTGGGTTAAATTATGACTACTCTCTGCAGAGAAAAAGTTTTAAGAAACTTTGATTCGTTATGCTCCCTTCAAAACACCAAATCTCTGGGTGCTTTCTCTTCCCTCTGCCCTGAGCTTATTTTTTTGAAGCAATTACCTTTTCCTGTTGTTTCTTAGTCCAAGACACCTGGGTAATCTTTGCTTGATAAAACTGAAGTTAATTAAGTCCTCTGTTGCCCTCTGACCATCTATCTATTTGAGAAATAGCAGAGAAAGCTGCTTTTTCAGACAGAATTATGTCTCCCCAGAGACTCACCACGAGCATGGCTAGAAGAGCTGTCAGGAAAATCTCCTCTTAGTGCTTCGCAGCAAAGCATGATGAATATCTTTCTGTATGTACATAAACCAGCTTGAAAATGCACAGTTTTCTAAGGCGACAACCTTTCCCCCAAATGACATGTTTGTTTGTGGAGCCAGAGTTAAGTAGACTCTGCATGTAGCTCTTAGCCCAGGCATTTTGAGGTGGGTCTGTTTTTCAGCTATTGGACCCACCAACAAAATCATCAGTTCACACACTGTGAGTCCACAATTTCCCCTCTGAGCAATGTCCGAATTACATTGACATGGCACTCTCCGTTCAGCCGCCCTGGCTTGATGTCTCTGAAGCATTTTTGATTTCTTCTTTTCCCCCACTCCCCAGATTTTATTTTCAAATTCTGGTGGTTCTGCCAGGGAAATGTCTGCCCTTACTCCTTCTTTCTCCACTTTTTAAAAAAAACCAAATATCTACTGGGCACCTTTAATGGAAAAAGATCTTTTCTGTATGCACTTTTATTAACCCACCTTACAGCCAAGGCGTCAGGTCAAGTGCACAAAAGGGCTGCGCAAGGGCCGGAATGAGAGAGAGAGACTTGGACGATGGGCGGTGACGGGCTCTGGCTGACTTGCAGGGTAGGCTGCCGGGTCATATTGCCTGATGCTCCACTTTTTAAAGAGAACCCAGAACTGGGACGTCTGGGTGGCTCAGTCAGTTAAGCTTCTGACTTCAGCTCAGGTCATGATCATGTGGTTCATGGGCTTGAGCCCAAGTCGGGCTCTGTACTGACAGCTCAGAGCCCGGAGCCTGCTTTCAATTCTGTGTCTCCCTCTCTCCCTGTGCTCCACAGTTCACTCTCTGTCTCTCTCTCAAAAATAAATAAATATTTAAAAAGAGAGAGAGAGAGAGAATTCAGAATATATCACCTACAACNCTCTCCCTGTGCTCCACAGTTCACTCTCTGTCTCTCTCTCAAAAATAAATAAATATTTAAAGAGAGAGAGAGAGAGAGAGAGAGAGAATTCAGAATATATCACCTACAATGTCCCACTATCATCATTTCTTTATTAGCCCAGCTTTCCCATCAGACTGTGATCTGCTCCTGGGCAGGGAATTTGTCTTGTCCCTCTAACTATCCTTGTGATCTGATACAGGGCTTGGAACATAGTATGATCTATTACACAATTAGATAATCCTTCGAGGATACTGGGCTCTTAGTTTGTTACCAACTCACTACTCCTGGTTTTGTCCCCTGTGCCACCTCACCTGCTCACTCCCACAGTCATGCCCTGTCATCACCAATATCTAGGACGTCCATCCATTCACTTCCTGCCACTCTCAAGCAGCCATGTGGGATGCAGAAGATCTCTGGATCTTTCCCGCATCTGTTTACTATCCTGGTCTCCCAGATACCCACATCACACCTTTCCCTCTTTCTTCAAGTCTCTAACACTGCTTCCTCATCAAAAAAAGTTTTGACTCCTATTTTGCTGAGAAAATTGAAGCAATATGAAGAAAACTACCAGCATCCACTATCACATGTGCTTAACTATGTGAGTCTGTGCCTATCTTATCTTGTATCCATGCATCTATGTATCTGTCTACTTTCTGTCTGCCTGTATACCCATCCATTTGTTCATCATCCATCTATCCATCCATCCATCATCCATCTATCATCCACTCATCCATCATCTACCCATCCATCCATCATGCATCCATCCACCCATCCATCCATCCATCCATCCATCCATCCATCCACCCATCCATCTTCTTTCTTCCCAGTACAAGAGATGAACTGTGCTCTCTTTTATCTCTAGCATTCCCTTGATATCCACACTAGATCTCCTCTCTCCTATTCAAGGACATCTCTCCAGCCCCCACCCCTCCCTCCCTGCATCATCAAAGTTTCTCTTCTCCCTGGATCAATCCCATCAACATACAAACATACTTCTATTTCTTCCATACTAAAAACAAACTCTCTCACCCCCCACCAACTTTTGTTCCATTTTTCTGCTCCCCTTCAGAGCAAAACTCTTTAAAAGAATTATCTACACTCACGGTCTCCACTGTTTCCTTGCCCATTTTTTCCTCAACCTGCTCCGACCAGATTTTCTTCCCCAGGATTCCACTTAACGTGCAGCTGCCATTTTGAGAAATCCAACTTTCATCTCCCTTGACTTATCAGTAGGGTGACCATGTAATTTATCTTCCAAAGCAATACTTTTAAAAGCAAAGGAGGGTGCTATTAATAATTTCTTTGAAAGAACATGTGTAAACTGGGGCTTCCCAGGAAAACCCTAATATGTATCTATTGGTTTATTATAATGCTCATCATATCCCCCTGATTAGAGCATAATTCACTTAGAGCCTGAGATTTTTATCTGCCTTTTCCCTCGGTATCTCCAGAGCCCAGAACAGTGCCTGGTTGCTGAGCATTAGGTATTTGGCTATTCATGGAGCCTACAGTAGGCTTAAAAAAAATTTTTTTTTTAAATTTATTTCTGAGAGAGAGAGAGAGAGACAGTGTGAGCAGGGGAGGGTCAGAGAGAGAGGGAGACACAGAATCTGAAACAGGCTCCAGGCTCTGAGCTGGCTAACAGCACAGAGCCCAACGCGGGGCTCGAACCCATGAATGGTGAGATCATGACCTGAGTTGAAGTCTGATGCTTAACCAACTAAGCCACCCAGGTGCTCCAAGCATATAGTAGGCTTTTAACAGCAGTCAAGCGATCAGTGGTTGAGTGAGTACTCCTGTCATGGTCTTCAGCCCTAGAGACAGACCGATGTGGACGCACTGTATATTTATGGTCTGCTGACTGGAGTTTCCCTCTGGATTGGAACAGAAGCCCTGCAGACGCCTCACCTGTAACTTCTCTCTCTTCCAGCTCTTTACCTCACTGCAGCCCTGCGGTCAGTTGCTTGAACAAGCTTCAGGGACGTCTAGCTTAACAGTGACCTGTATGCTTTTTGCACCCAAGTTAGAAGCATACTTGCAGAGGCCACCCAAGAGAGGAACACTTCCCCATCAGGCCACGGAGCCCTCCAGTCTTGCTGATGACTCAGAAATCTCACCTTGTCCTTGACGTCATCTTCGCTGGGTTCAGAGGAAAGGTAAGAGATCAGTGGCAATTGTTCTTCTCCAGAGAAAGGACGACAAGCATGTTAGCTGCTGGGGCTTGTTCGGTGCTCTTTTTGAGCTTATTTTTAACTCTGAGCAGAACCTACTTATCCCTTCTTGTATAAGATGAAGTAATAACAGCTTAATGCCATCCAACCAGAAGCCTTTCCCATTTCAGTAAAAAATCCACCTTCATCATCGTTGATTTCCTCTCTTTATCCTGACATATTATACACACAAATCTGTATGTGCCAAAATATACACATAGATATGCATACACAACATACATATATTATAATATGTATTCATATATACATTCATATCTAATTCAACATACTTACCATATACTAGGAGTATCAAAAGCATACTTTTTCTTCCCTTGGTAATAAAGGCAAATTGTCACAATTTTGGCAATCTAATGTGTCTCAAGGAATAAGTACAGGACAAAAATTCTTAAGGAAGCTTTTGATAAATACATGGCCTGACAGGTAAGCAGTGCTTTCTTAGAGCAGTGCCACGCCTGTCCCATCCCTCCTAAGGGGGTGAGTGGGGGAGCCATCGCAGCTTGGCTTTGTTGGTGGGTGCTGGTCAGCAGGTGGAGAGTTGCTACACAGGAGCAGGGAGGCATCAGAGAGCAGGGGTGGGTGAGGGAGAACCCCTCCAGGCATTTGGGGGAGGGGCCATGCAAATGAGGATTGGGGTGGAGTCTTCTGTGGGGTACATAATCTCTTCTGTCTCCACTACAAAGTTTACAGTGATGTCACATGAGTCACTGTGATTATTAAGTCCTTGGAGGGCAGAGATCTTGTGGCAGCAAGTGGATTCCTTCTGGGGAATAGAAAGAAGGCTTTGTGGGGTTTTTTAATTCTTTTTTTTAAAGTAATGTTTTAAAAAATTTATTTATATCCAAGTTAGTTAGCATATAGTGCAACAGTGATTTCAGGAGTAGATTAAGAAGGTTTAGTTCTTATCAAAGTCTGCACAGGGGACACAGCTATCTTGACTGTCCATCATCAAAGCCTTAACCTCTCCTCCGTGGCCAGAGATGGCAGTTCCGGGACAGGAATGGAGGGAGACACGCAAGAGGGATATGGAAGTCGCACGTTGAGGTGCCTGTTGCAAAAGGGAAACAAGCTGGGAATGAGGGACTGTGTGCAGGAAACATTCTTTGAAAACCTAAATGCATCGTCCCGTCTTGTCCCCAGATCCACAGACAACCTTAGCTGTGCTGGATGTCAGCCCCCTGAGTTCCAAAGACCCTCTACATGCCAAGCAGCAGCCAGGAGCTGAGGATACCATATGAACATCCCTACAAGGTGGGCTTCCGCTTCCCTATTTGTCAGCGTCACTTAAAGCTGTTAAGTGGTCTTAGCATCTTTGCCAGGGTCATCGCTGTCATGGCCATCATCATAACCTCTGTTGATGGACTGCTCTGTGCCACACGCTGCACATGTGACCTCCTGTAATTAATGGAGAGGGAAACTGAGGCTCAGAGAGAGTGAATGCCATGCCAAGGGTGTTCCTCTGGTAACTGCAGGAAAAGAGTGGACCCACGACTCAAAGTGAGCTCTTCTAGCTCGGAGCAGCGGGTCGCTCCTTGACAACATGCACAGGGCTGCAGTAGTGGTAGTGGTAGTGGCTGCTGTGTACCGAGGGGACCTAAGCGAGAAACTTGGCCACAGGCTTAGGAACATCGTTCCCACAACAGACCTAGAGGTGGGTGTTTTTACAATCCCCAGCTACTCCTCTGCTGCCCAGAGCTCTCTTCCTGAGGCTCTTCTAAAGACTGGATCCTTCTTGCTCTTTAGATCTTAACCTAAAGACACTGTCTTGAAGAGAACTTTCCAGACATCTAATTTGAAGCGAGAACTCTATGCTAGTTCTCTCCATCCCCATTTATTTCTTCTGTAGCACCAGCAGCAATGACTTCATTTGTACTTGTCTGCTTGTTTGGTGTCTGTGAGTCACTGTGATTGTTAAGTCCTTGGAGGGCAGAGATCTTGTCTGTTACTCCCTCCATAGTATCCCCAGTGTCCACCACAGTGCCTGACATGTAATAGAAACTCCATGAATAATAGAACCCAGAGTGGTTGAGTGACCTATCAAAGGCCACACAGCTGGTAAGAGGCCAATGTGGAGTCCAGGTTCATGGATGCCAGAGTCTGGGCATTGATTCCCTGTGCTGAATGGCTTAGCACAGTTAGGAGTGCCCAATAAGTAAGTACATAATCCCTACTGAGCCATTAATTTTATTTTTCAAGGCCCATCTCTCCTGCCCCCAGCCTGGCTCGGATCAAAAAGCGTGGATTAGGTTTACAACTGTCTCACTTAGAAAAGCCACTTTGACTGAGGGCAATGATGAGTCATTACACCACGGAGTTTTACTAAATTAACTGGTATAAGCCCTGTCTCCCAGGGCACTATGTTGAAAGGTTGGGGCTTTTATCCAAGGGTACTTAGGTAGATAAAGGGATAATACAGGCTTAATTACTCACAGGGGGGCACAGGAGGCTGATTATGCTGGTCACAAAAGATACACTTCACTGGGAGGAAAAACGCTATTACCATCTCAGCACTAATATGTACAAGTTCAACAATTTCTTTTATTGTCACTGTAAACACAGGGAAAACATATTAGAGGCAATTGTGAGTTTTAGGAAAACGTTGCACAATGCTGACACCGCTGTTTTCATTGCAGGGCTCCCTTCTGCTCAAAGGCACACGGATGTGATCGCAGCGAACATCCCATGTCGTATACTCTGTAGCTTACTCAGTAACATTTTATCATAAATATATTTCTTTGTTTTTACATTTTCCTCACAATTACCATTTTTACTGACAACATAATGATATTTATTTAAAACATGTTGATTTATTTTTCAGAGAGAGAGCATGAGTGGGGGAGAGGCAAAGAGTGAGGGGACAGAAGATTCGAAGCAGGCTCAGGGCTGACAGCAGCGAGCCCGACGCAGGGCTCGAACTCATGAACCATGAGGATCATGACCTGAGCTGAAGTCAGACGTTCAACTGACTGAGCCACCCAGGTGCCCCCATAGTGTTATTTATTTATCATAGTTACTTATGACAATTTATTTAACCAAGCCACTGCAGGTGGATATTTATATAGTTTTCAAGTTTATCCATTTTGATTATGCTGTGATAAGCATCCTCAAATATTTAGTATTTTACTTGGGGGGGGGGGGTGTAACTTTTCCCTTAGTTAAGACCGCCCAATTTTTCCTACTTAAACAAGAGGAAAGGGACATTTTATACTCTGGATGGAGTGTACTGCTAAATTGCTTCCCAAAAGTCACACTATTTCTTATATTCATTAGGTATTTAGCATCCATTAGGCATGGGGAAGGCAATGGGGAAGGTTCACCATAACATCACCCGCACTGGCCGTCATTCACTAAGAACTGCTTCTGGATTAATTTCATAGACTAAAACTTTAAAACTCAAATGTTTTCAGTATCATCTCATTGAATATCAGTGTGGTTAAATAGCTTTCATCTTTGTTTTACAATCACGTTGCACGTGCCATGACATATCATCGTGTTAGGAGACTTTTTTAAATTAACGTATAGTTGACATATAATATTCTATTAGTTTCAAGTATACAACATGGTGATTCGATAATTATATACATTATGCAGTGTCTCCCATGATAAGTATAGTTGCTCTCTGTCATCACGCAATGTTACTACGACATTATTGACTCTATTACATATGCTGTACTTTTCATCCTTTATTTATTTTACAGTTGGAAGTTTATACCTGTTAATCTGCCAGAATTATTTTAACTATAAATACTGTAGCCATCTAATAATACACTTTTAACAAGGTGGGCTGACCCTCTATCAGCTGTGTAGGTCCTGGGAATAATGTCAGCCACATAAGGTAATCAGGGAGGTTTGCTTTGATAAGTTTGCCTGAAAAAGAAAAAAAAAAAACAAAAAACAAAGCCCTGTGTAATAAAGAGAATGGAAATTTGCTTACAGTTCTTCCTTCATATGATCATGTCATGGCTGAATAAAAGCTGGTTTGCTTGTGAGGACATAACTGGGCTGATGAGGCTAAACAAGTTCAGCTCTCTGTCCAAGTTCACTGAGTCAGCAGGACGCCAGGTGCGAATGACACATTCCTGGCTGGAAGAGCTGAGATTCTTCCTTTCCTAATGCTCATTGCCAAGGTCAGCCTGATGCGTGCTGGTTTTCTTTGTGTAGTGGAGCTTCCTGAGTGTCCCCACACCCATGGAAGGGCCTCCTTGCCCCACACTGCACCCCCTTCTCAGCCTCAAGCCTCCAGTGATCCCCCTCTTTCTCCCACCAGCAGGACTTGGGTTGAATTGATTATTCAAACTAAGACAGTCAGATGCTGTGTTTTTCCTCCGCTTCCCAAAGCAAGTCGTGGTGGAGTTGAGGGCTGGTCTGGGAGGAAAGCGGGAGGCGAGCCAGCAGAATCCGGATGTGTGTCAGGAGGGAGCCAGAGGCTGGGAACGGGAATCACGACCGCGCTGGCGGGGTGAGGTGGGGGCACAGGCAGAGACGGGGAATGAGGCAGGGTAGGGTTCCTCTGTTGGGGATAGTGGGCCTGCATCCAGAGAGGCCCCTGGGAGGAACCGACCCCACCTGGCTCTCGGGCACACGTGTGACCTGGCTTTAGTGGGACCCACCCACGGCAGAGTGGGCACAATGGGTACTAAAAGCACTTGCCCCCTAGTCAGCTTGGAATCCAGCTCCCTGGCTTGCTAGGATTTTCACGTGAAAGTACTTACACGGTGTCTGGCACGTGGCGGGTGCTCAATAAATATTAGCTGCGAGCTGCCGACATTAGCACGATTATTGCTATTTATTGCAGCACGAGCAGGCCTGTTCTAGGCCCTGCGAGGGGCTAAGGAGAAGCAAACACCTGTTGGTGGAAGGCAGGATCTCATATACAGCAGGTGTAACATGTACATTTCACTGAAATAACTGCCCTTGGATGAGGCAGCAGGCAGCTGGCAAGGCTGTTTGAACCTCGTGGAAACTCATCATGGCCTTTCTAGGCCTTTCTAAAGAGTGAAGGCATAGAGAAAGGGGGCATGTAAGCTTCAGATAAGGGGTTCAGCAGGGGCAAAGGTGTGCAGGTGGGGTAAGCATTACGACCTGGGCTGGTTGGACCCCCGATCTGTGACACCATATTTATATGCAACATAACATGTGTGTTTGCATATGTGCATGTGCACGCACGTAAATGAACAGACAAGGGCAGACGGATACACACTAAACTATCAATAGTGGTTGCTTGGAGAGCAGCGAGTGAGAATTAAGAACGCTGTTGAGGTTTCACTCTGTATAAAACTTATTTCTGTATCGTTAGACTATTTTGCAAGGAGAAAGTAGCATGCATTATTAGCGGAAATAAAAGGATTAAAGAAAAGTCATTTGAGACTATTCTGTGGAGTGCCTTATGTTCTGGGCCGAAGGCTTTGTCCTCGCTTCTCCAAGGAGTAGAGATCAAGGCAAAGGTTGAGGGCAAAGGGGTAGAGGAGCGGCAATGAAAGGCATTCTTAGATGATGGCTCTTGCTGGGATTTGTCAGGATGCAGCAGACGCTACTAGCTCATGGAGACTTGGGCTTCTGTATTGTACCAAATGTTATTGAAAATCCTTAAAACAGGCTTGCACAGTAGGGGATCTATACCCATTGTACAGATGGGGAAACTGAGACCCTGAGGAGTTAAACCCTTTCCTCAGGTCACAAGGCTTATCAGTGAAGAAGCCCCAAGTACAAACCTAAGTTGTCCTGAACAGTTGCTTTTTCTCTTTCTCCCAAGAAAAGAAAAACCAAGAGCCTAGGGGCAGACAGGGGAAGTTATGCAGGCCCTGTCTTGTCCTGGCTTCACAGTGAGCATGGGAGGGACCTCGCCCCTGCCTTCTGGCTACACTGGGCTTCTTTCTGATTCTCTTCAAGTGGCCTTTGCATTTGCTGTTTCCTCTGTCTGGAATTCTGGCCCCTCTGCTCTTCCCAGCCTGCTCCCTTCTCATCCCTCCCATCTGAGCCCAAATATCTCCTTCCCAGAGAGGCCTCCCAAGCCCCTCCGTCACCCATCACTGCCATCATGCCTCCCTGCTCTACAGCCTCCATTGCCCAAGTTGCTACCTTCAATCACCTTGTTTACTTAGGGATTTCCTTATGTCGGTGTTGTTTCCCACTGTCACCTCAGGAAGTATCTCTTAAATGCATGAATTGAGGAGACTTTCAAAGAGAAAAAGATTCCCTAGATTCCTGGCTCATAACCTAACCAGAATTTGAGAAGCAAAAATGAAAAGCAAAAACTAGACAGAAGAACTCTAAACCCAAGACAGTTTCCTTGTGTTACTGTTCAGCTTCTAAGATTTATTCCACAACTCCATGTACTTGAGGTCATCATAAGGCTTGTCAATATTGTTGACCTTCGTCTCTGATTAGATAAAAAGAAGAGCCTCAGACAGGTGAGGCACCACTGTCCTTGCGTCTATTTCTCACCGAAGCCTGCGTGGCCTCAATTACTGTGCTTCTCAATAACTGAAGATGTACCTTCACTGACTAAAGCAGACTGTGTGGCTCCTCTCCTGGCCAAGGCCAGCTCAGGCTTTCAAGGGAAGAAAAAGAAAACATTATCTTTGCTCAGAAAATGCTCATTGTCCTGGCTATGTCACATTTTAGCTCTGACTTTAAAATCAGACGTTCACCCTTGACCTTGTCAACTGTCTGAGCCCCACTGAGATGGTAATGGCTTTGTGGAACCTTTCAGGGCCAAGCAGGCACATGTCAGTCTGTAGAAAGCAACAGAACACCAGCTAGCTCCTGTTTTAGCTGAGGAAAGCAAATTAGGGTCCACGTTGACATTACCATGTGCTGGAGACACTGGGTTTTAAAGACTTTGACTCTCTGATCAATGCTTTGGGCAGCATAGAGAAGTGAAATCAACCTGACTTGAATAATAGCAGCAATAATAATGCATATTTACTGGGGCACCTGGGTGGCTCAGTGAGTTAAATGTACAACTTCGGCTCAGCTCATGACATCACAGCTCATAGTTCAAGCTCTGCAATCAGGCCCTGTGCTGATGGCTCAGAGCTTGAAGCCCGTTTCAGATTTTTGTGTGTGTCTCTCTCTCCCTCTCCCACTCATGCTCTGTCACTCTCTCTCTCAAAAATAAACAAAGATTTTAAAAATGTTAATAAAAAATAATTTTAAAAATGCATGTTTACTGAGTGTGGCAGGCAGATTAATGGCTGCCCAAAGAGGCACTTCCTAATCTCCAGAATCCATAAACACGTTTGGTTTCACAGCAGAGGGGAATTGAGTTTGCAAATGGAATCAAGGCTGCTAATCATCTCATTTTAAAATATGGAGATTATCCTGGGTTATTTGGATGGGTCCCAAATAACTGAAAAATCTTTAAAAGTGGAGGTTGGGGGGGCACCTGTGTGGCTCAGTCAGTTAAGCATCCGACTCTTGGTTTTGGCTTAGGTCATGATCTCACTGTTCTGTGAGTTCAAGCCCTGCGTTGGGCTCAGCACTGATGGTGTGGAGCCTGCTTGGGATTCTCTCTCTGCTTCTTTCTCTCTCTTTCAAAATAAAAAAATAGGGGTGCCTGGGTGGCTCAGTCGGTTAAGCGTCCGACTTTGGCTCGCGTAATGATCTCATGGTTCGTGGGTTCGAGCCCCGCGTTGGGCTCTGTGCTGACTAGCTAGCTTGGTGCCTGGAGCCTGCTTCAGATTCTGTGTCTCCCTCTCTCTCTGACCCTCCCCTGCTCGCGCAGTCTCTCTCTCTCTCCCAGAAATAAATAAAAACATTTAAAAAAATGTTTTTAACTTAAAAACAATAAAAAAATAAAAGTGGAGATTGGAAGCAGACAAGACCAAAGTAGATTTCTGGACCAGCCACACCTGCACTGGAATCTCAGGTCCCACCCAAAGCCTGATGAATCAGATCCCCGACTGGAACAGAATCCTTGGGGATTTGAGAAACTAGCTGCTCCAAGCTCTGTCCAATGATTATCATGTAGGAATGTGGCCTGTTGTTACAAGGGCCCCTCATTTTTCCAGAAGAGCCAGAAAACATTTATGTGAGGAAGCTTAGTTTTTTAATTCTTTGTAGGATGAGCATGAAATTTGGCCCATGGGCTACTGGTTTGCTAGCTCCCCCTATTTATTCACTCCACTTTTTTGAAAGACTTACAGTTGTGGTCCTGGTTTGGACACTGATGACATGTATGATATTAGAAAATCACTTCTCCGTTGTCACCAGCCCCTTCATCAGCAGAACCAGAGTGCATAGTGATACCCATTGTCTGTCTCACACGAATGTAGGGGACAGCAGGTTTAATGCATTCTTCTTGGCCCCAAGCCCAGGTGTCCATTTAAATCATTTTCATTACAAAACCAGTGAAAAAAGCCTTAACATCAAGTGCCTTTCCCCATAGTCCTATGGATTTCTGAAAATCGCATCTGCAATGAAATAATAAAGCCATAAAACCTGATGCAGTTTAAATTAACTACTACAGTTTCATCTGGTGGATTCTGCTGCTTTGCTGCAGTGACCTTGAACTGGGCTCTGAAGGCAGTGGCTCAGGGATCTTTGGGTTCAGCATGTGAGCCGTTTGGGGTATCCCAGTACTCACACCATTTTCTCTACTCACGTCACTGCAACTTTCTTCGCAGGAAGGCCACGACATCAGTTGGTCCTCACATGTCCCAAACACATGCCTGAGATGTGATGTTATACCGTGAAGCCCTCTGGAGTCAACACATTCCACCGCCCGAAGCGAACACAGGCACTGAAGTCCCCCACCTGGGTTCCACTCTGTGTCGATCACCCCAGGGACGCAGAGCAAGCTGCCATGTTACCCTACGTTCTGTTTGTTTTAAGCAGATCATCAACAAAATGGAAAAGCAAAATTTAAAATTCTTGTAGACATCCCAGGATCCTCAAAGGATGACAGCAGACCCCCAGGGGTCCACAGACCCCAGTTTAAGCAACAATAGGGGTAGGGAAGAAAGCAGAGCCTCTGCGTGTGGACTGACTCCAGCCATTGCTCCCCTGTCAGGCACCCTCTGGGTCATACGGAGCCAGTCACTGCGCTAGGGCGGTGAGGGTCAAATTCAATGATGACGGCGGAAGTGTTTTGAAGACTATCAATGGTTGTTCAGAGGTTAGTCCTCTCTTATTGTATCAAGGTGCCGGTTAGGAACTAAGACGAGCTTAAGGCATTACCTCCGTCTGGAGATTTTCCATTCAAAAGGAGGCAGCACGGAAAGCTGGAGTGGTACAGTGTGGTGGGAGAATATTGGCATGGCTAAGGGATGCAGCAGGGCTGTTTTCACCTTGGCTTCCTGGGACCTCGATAGCATGCTAGGCAAGCAAATTGGCCCAGGAGGTGGAGACGTTCTTAGGCTAGAATTTGGTTTCCAGAGTGGAAAAGCACATTTGATGGGGAGTTGCTCCCTTCCAAAGGAAAGGGGGAACAGTTGTCCCCATGGGTTCTGGGCTCTTTGCTCACTGAGTGGAGGAGAATGTCCATTCTCTGGTCATCGATCATCACCGGTGTGTCATAAAAGCCAAGTTCTAAGTAGTTTGCATCCCCCCCTTAAAGGAGTTCCACTGCCAGTGCCCTGCATTCAGGAGTGGCCTTCTGCAAGGATCAAAGGGCTGGTGAAACCTCAAGGACTTCCCGGTGGTGCCTTTTTACCTGTTTGATTTATGTGTTCATATGTGAACTCTTGCTCCCGGCACCTCCCTGAGGCCTCCTGTCTCAGTCTGGGCTAGACCCCCTGTGTCCCTGGTGCAAACACTCACCTGCGGCTGCATCCCCATCAGGCTGCCTGCCCTGGCCTGGCCTGGCCTGGCTCCTTCTCGTTGCTTCTCTGCTCCTCTCTGGAACTTAAGCTTTAGTATTGACTCTCCTGGGTTCCGGCTCCAGGCTTCATGTTTACAGCACAAGATTTAGCAGCTGGTGCTTTCTAGGCTGGAGGAGGCACGAGCAAAGGGGAGGGACTTTGTACCTTCTTTGGGCCATCCCGCATCTTCAGGGTTTGACCCAACCCAAGCGGAATTTAGCCAACAGCAGGCAGCCAGCTATTAGTTGAAAGTCAGCCCTTTGGTCACTCGACAAAGAGGAAACGTGGTAGTGAAACAGCATTCCCTCAAGCAACTATAACCTATTTCGATGACAGTTATAAAATGGAGGTCATGGGAAAGAGACTTTTAATTGCCTGGAAATTACTACAAAAGGTTATTCTGAAATGTCACTTTATAAATTGTATTAACACAACACGATGCTCCAAGGAGCATAACAGGCTATAAACACGGCTGATGAGGGTCACCTTCTGTTATGTTTCTTTGTGAGTTGTCAACAAAGTGTACCTAGGGTATTCATTTATTTCTTTTGGGGACATACCCAGAAGTGGAATTGTTGGATTGTAGGGTAACTGTGTCTTAGCAATAAGGGCTGCCCTAAGAAAATACCACAGATTAGGTAGTTCAAAAACAACAGAAGTTTATCTCTCACAGTCTGGAGGCTGGGAAGTCCAAGGTCATGGTACCAGCATGGACAAGGTCTAGTGAGAGCCCATTCTCGGGCTGGAGACTGCCTACTTCTTGCCATGTCTTTTCTTTTTTTTTTTTTAATGTTTTATTTATTTCTAGGAGAGAGAGAGAGACAGTGTGAGCAGGGGAGGGTCAGAGAGAGAGGGAGTCACAGACCGAAACAGGCTCCAGGCTCTGAGCTGGCAGTCAGCACAGAGCCCGACGCGGGGCTTGAACCCACGAACCTCGAGATCATGACCTAAGCGAAAGTCGGACGCTTAACCGACTAAGCCACGCAGGCGCCCCTCTTGCCACGTCTTTACATGGTGGGAAGGATGAAGATTCTCTCTGGGGCCTCAGAGAGAGGGAATTTTTTATCAGGGATTATTCCTACTCAAGGGGGCTCTACCCTTCTGACCTAATCATCTCCCAAAGGCCTCATGTCCTAATACCATCACATGGGGCTTAGGTTCGAACAGAAGAATTTGACTGGGGGTGCAGGGGCTGGCACACAAACATTGAGATCACAGCAAATCGTATGTTTAACTGTTTTGAGGAACCACCATACTGTTTACCACAGGGACTGAACCATTGAAAAATTTTTTAATTTTTATGTATTTTTGAGAGAGAGAGAGAGAGAGAGAGCAAGAGAGGGGCAGAGAGAGGGAGACACATAATCTGAAGGAAGCTCCAGGCTCTGAGCTGTCAGCACAGAGCCTGAAGTGGGGCTGGAACTTTTGAACCTTGAGATCATGACCTGGGCTGATGTCAGATGCTTAACTGACCTAGCCACCCAGGTGCCCCAACACCATTTTATGTTCTCACCAGCAATGCACACAGATTCCTTTATTTTTTCCTGTAGTTTTGATTTGCATTTTTTTCTGATGGCTGGTGATGTCGAGCATCACTTCATGCCCTTTTTGGCTGTTTGTCTCTGGCTTCCTTAGGGTTAGTGTTTGCATGGTGTATATTTTTCCATCCTTTTAAATATATTTCTGTCTTTATATTTACAGTGGGTTTTGGGCATAACAGCACAAGGTTGTGTCTTCCTTCTTAATCAGATCTGATCAAGTTTGTCTTTTAATTGACTTATGTAGGCCATTGTTATTGATGCAAGTATTTGGCTTTAAATCTACTGTCTTGCACATTTTTCCTACTTGTTCATTTCTGCTCTTTTTTCATTTTTTTCTTTTTCTGTCTTCTTTTGAATTAGTTGAATCTTTTAATATACATGTAATTTCATTTTATCTCCATATTGGAGTCCTAGTACTTTCTTAATTGGTTGCCCTAGAGTTTATGATATTTATCTTTAACCCTATCCCAGTCTACATCAAAAAACATTCTATCACTTTGTGTTGTGTTAGAATCTTAACAACAGTATAGTTCAAGTTCACTTTATCTTGTCCTTTGAGGTACTGTATCACTTAAAATGTGTTATAAACTACCCGTACATTGTTATTAATTTTGTTTTAAACAACGGTCTTCTAAAGAGATTAATATATGAGAAAAATCTCTTTTATACTTATCCCCACATTTACCGCCTCCAGTATTCTTCATTCAAAAGTCAAAATGACTTTTCCTTTTCCTGAGAACTTTTTTCTGAAGAATGTTTCACGCTGAGCAGTTATGCTGGTGACATTTGTATGAGTGATTCTTTATTTTGTATTGAAAGGTATTTTCTCTGTGTGTAATATCCTAGCTTAATCTTGTTTTCCTTTCCCTCCACCTGCCCTCAGTAAATAAAAGTGTTGTTTTCTGGCTTGCATCATTTCTGATGAGAAGTAAGCCTATTTCTCTCTCTTTCCTTGTATGCAATATCTGTAGTGGTCTCTATGGAATGATTTTATCTTTACCGTTAGTTTTCAACAATATGGTGATGATATTTTTCTTTGTTTATTCAGCTATTCTGTTATTCTTTGTTAAGTTCTGGCTTTGTGGGTTTTCAAACTTGGAAACATTTGCCCATTAGTTCTTCAGATATATTATTATGTTGCTTCTACCCACTACACTGCCAACATAGTCCTTCTGGAAGCCCATTCATGTTAATGTTAGACCACTTGACAAGGCTAAATGTTGTCCAACATTAAAAAAAACAATTTAAATATATTTTATTTGATGTTCTAGTTGTTTAAGGTGGGAACGTATATTCTCTCCCTGTTACTCTATCATAGCCAGAAACATTCTGCCTTCTCTTTTTCATTTTTGAAGATATTTTTCCTCTGGGAACGGAATTCTCATGTGGCAGCTTAGTTTTTTTCTTTTGCCACTTTCAAGATGCCATTCTATTGTTTTCTGGCTTCCATAGCCTTTGAAGAAAAGTTTGCTGTGATCCTTACCTTTGATACTGTCTACATAGTATATTTTTTTCTCCAGCTGCATTCAAGGCTTTCTTTTTCTTTGGTTCTGAGCAGTTTCAATATGATGTGCATAGGCATTGGGGGTTGAGTAAGAAGGATGTTTACCTTGCTTGCAGTTCTTTGGGACTTGTAGACATCTGGTAGATGTCTTTTATCATTTTTGAAAAATTCCCAACCATTATCTTTTCAAATATTTAATTCTACTCTATTTTCTCTCTCTTCTCCTGAGATTCCAATCACATATAGGTTCATCCAGGCAAAACTGGACAAGACACCTTAGGAGGGAGGGGTGCCTGGGTGGCTCAGTTGGTTGAACACCTGGCTTCGGCTCAGGTCATGATCTCACAGTTCGTGTGTTTGAGCCAACATCAGGCTCTGTGCTGACAGCTCAGAGCCTGGAGCCTGCTTCAGATTCTGTCTCCCTCTCTCTGACCCTCCCCTGCTCGTGTTGTCTCTTTCTCTCTCAAAAATAAATAAAAATACATTTTAAAAAAAGGCACATTAGGAGGGAATCCAGGAGATGAACTAAAATATTTCTAAAGTATTCTAAACTACTCTACCACATGTACAGAGACAGGGGAGCAGGGAACATCTAGGTGACCAGGTAACAACGAGACCATCATTGTCAAAGAAATCATCTTTTTTTTTTTTTTGGTAAATGGGGAGCCTCTTTGGCTACCGGCTGGAATCGGCCTATTTTTTCCACTGACTTTAAAATCAGACTTTACTAGGACAGCATTCATACCAAGCTATTAGCTGGACAAAGGGAATAAATGCTCGGGTCACCTATGATTGTCTCCTTTTACACAATTACATGGTTTTCACAATTTAACTATATGTCTTAGAGAAAATTCCATATTAGTTCACATAGAACCACCTCATTATTTTTCAAGACTTCATTGAAATATGCTGTTAAATGGATATAAGCTAATTTATTTCATCTTTACCCAACTACTGGACATCTAGAACATTTTTAAACTTGTTGCTATTATGACAAATATTTCAGTTAACATTATTATTTTTTAATGTTTATTTATTTATTTTTAAGAGAGAGTGCGCACGAGTAGGGGAGGGGCAGAGAGAGAGAGAACTCTAAGCAGGCTCTGTACTGTCAGCACAGAGCCCGACACAGGGCTCAAACTTACAGACCGTGAGACCATAATCTGGGCCTACCATGACACCCAGCAGCCCCTCAGATCACACTCTTGAGCCTGTGTATTTTGTATCATTTTTTTAAAAGATTTTTTTAAAGCAATCTCTACATCCAACATGGGGCTCGAACTTACAACCCTGAGATCAAGAGTTACATGTTCTACTGACTGAGCCAGCCAGGTGCCCCTGTATTTTGTATCATAAGCAAGAATTGTTGGGAGTTTTTGTTGTTATTGTTTTGCTTTTTCTTTTTTCAGACCTCAGTTGTACCTGATCGAGTCTACCATGGTCCGCAATTACAACAGCGCATGATTATTACCCACACATAAACCTCTCTTTAACTTTTTCTTTTTTTGATCTTATTACTGTTTTTCATTGTCCTCTTCCTCACTGCCATTATTCTCACCCCAGGCATCCACCCTCTTGTGTATAATGTGTGTCTGTCCCATCCATCCTTCACTGTTCATTTACATCATAATGCGTATCTTCAAACAAATGCTGTTGTCTGAGGTATTATTATATTTATATGCATCAATTATGCTTTAAATTCATGCTTTTTCTTATTTTTAGGCACAGTTTCAAAGCACTGCATGTTGCTCTATGTAGATCTAGCTCATTTATTCTGACCACTCCATGGACTCCAAACCTATATAATGACGGCAGAAGGAATATCTCCAGCAGCAGAAGAGTTGGCTCAAAGAGTTTACACTTAATGGGGCGCCTGGGTGGCTCAGTCGGTTAAGTGTCCGACTTTCGCTCAGGTCATGATCTCGCGGTTCGTGGGTTCGAGCCCCGCGTCGGGCTCTGTGCTGACTGCCAGCTCAGAGCCTGGAGCCTGTTTCAGAGTCTGTGACTCCCTCTCTCTCTGACCCTCCCCTGCTCACGCTGTCTCTCTCTCTCCTAGAAATAAATAAAACATTAAAAAAAAAAAGAGTTTACACTGCTACAATCGGGTTAGATTGTGCTAAGATATTTTCAACACAGTTGTACTAATTCTCAGTTACAATAGCAGTGTAAGGGTTTCTGTGTCCTAACATTCTTTCCAGAAATAGGAATTATCAAATATTTTAGCATTTACTAGCCTGCTGAGTGAAAACAGTATTTTCTTGTCTTTCAAACTTGCATTCACTTAACTATCAGTCTCCATGAGCCTAGTATCCTTTACTTGCCGGTCACTGTTTCTTTTTCATCATATATTTCTTGTTCCAATAGAAAGCATTCCAATGTCCTCAGCTGGGCAGCATTATTGGAATTTCAAATTCACAACTTGGGTGATGATAAAAGTTGAGGTCATCAGTGAGTATCAGTGATTTATCTATTTTTAAAAGCCTGTGATGGTTTGAGCAAATTAAAAGCTTATGTGCCTCATGGGTCCCGGGGCCAATAAAATTGTTTGGATGGATGGCTGTGCTGTAGAATGGTAGACTGTGGGCATGAAATCAAGTTACCCAAAACGTACGACCAAGAGTCACCCTGTTACAATTAAGCTGAAAAGGGGCCATTTCAGCTTAATTGTGATGCAATTACTAGCTCCTCCTCATCTCAAAACTCAGCCATGCCCACGTGCTGCTCATCAGGCATATTTAACTTGTCTTGGATCTTTGTGGAGAGTTGGACACATGACATGTCATGACACCTCTACTACATTAGAAGGACTTCTCTGAGCTTCTTCACTCCCCCTTTCCAGCCAGACTTCTCCTCTTTATTGGGGATAGAATACCTTCCCTCTAGAAAAGTCCTCAGGCCTCCGTCCCCTTTGTCAGTCTTTGTTGATTGGCCCTAATGGTCCATTAAGCCTCCACCTCCTTCACTGACCACTTGGCATTTGCCTGATGTCACATCTTCAGAGTCCGCAAGGCAGGCAAGGGAGGTGAAGGAGAGGACAACGTGGGAGGAGGAAGGAGGCAGGACAGCCAATCAGCGTCACACGGCAACTGTTACAAAGAGACTGAATTAGACCCCGGTCCTTTTTTTTTTTTTTTTAATGTTTTTTATTTATTTTTGAGAGTCAGAGAGAGACACCGTGAGCAGGGGAGGGTCAGAGGAGAGGCGGAAGGGATGTCCAAATCTGTGCTACTCTTTACCCTGGTCACACGGTTCAGTCACCAATTCTAGTCCCCTTCAAGTTCAGTGGGGCCCTGCTCAGGCTCAGCGCCCCAAATATCCTCCCCGAGCCTTTACACCACCCCTCCCCCAGTATCTGTGTGAAGGATTCGAGTAAGTGCTCCGAGGCCACGGAAGGTGGTGGGGCCACTATATGAAAGGATACTGAATCCCCGAATGACCACATGGAGCAGAAGAGTCTTGGCTTTCAGATGATGAGCGAGAAAGGAAGCTGCCTTGCATCGAACGCCCTTCTGATTATTACCTATGATTGCATAACAAGCCATTTCAGAACGTAGGGACTTAGTACCGCAGCCATCGCTAATTGCACGCATTCTGGACATGGGCTGCATTTAGCTGGGTTGCCGCTCTGCCGCTCTTGCTGCTGGTGACTCGTGCATTCGGCACATGCAGTGGGTGGGTTGGCTGGGGGCTGGGTTCAGGCCCTGGGATGCAGGCCTTCTCTCTTTTTCTGTGTAGTGGTAGGACCTCTCCCCTGCACGTGGCCTCCCCTGCAGTCCTTCGTCGGTTCTCAGGTTGGTTCTGGGTGTTCTCAACAGCACATCCGGCTTCTCCTACGGAGACTGTGGCTCCCGAGAGTCTGAACGTGGAACCCGCCAAACTTCTAGAGCTCAGGCTTGGAATGGACCCAGCATCACTTCTAGCTCATTCTATAGATTAGCGCAAGTCCCAAGGCGACACAAGAGTGTGAGTACTGAGGCGTCTCTTCTTGGGGGGCCCCGACAGGGCAGATCCCACAGCTACTGGTTGGTTACACCGGCTGCCTACGCTCACAAGTCAATGTCAACAGGTCAGTGTGTCCCAAAGCTCTCCGTCTCTTACCGTCTTCACATTTTCGCATGTTCTGTATGCCATCTTTAAGAGTATTGACTTAATGTTTCCTTAAACCGGTTAACTTTAAAATACAGATTCATGGGGCACCTGGGTGGCTCAGTCGGTTAAGTGTCGGACTTCGGCTCAGGTCATGATCTCACAGTTCATGAGTTCGAGCCCTGGGTCAGGCTCTGTGCTAACCGCTCAGAGCCTGGAGCCTGTTTGGATTCTGTGTCTTCTTCTCTCTCTGTCCCTCCCCCACTCACCCCCGTCTCTCTCAAAAGTAAATAAACATTAAAAAAATTTTGTAAAAAATGAAAGTAGTCCCCACACACAACATGGGGCTCAAATGCAGAGCCCCCCAATCAGGAGTGGCACGCTCTAGCAACTGATTTGTAAACTCCAACTTGGGGACCTTGGAAGTCCGGCTGGGAATGTTGCCAAGAAAAGTCGCCTCTCGAAGGACCTCATTCTTGGGGTCCTATGGTCATGCTCTGTGAAGCAACTGATACCCCAAATAAGAGAGCCTCATTCTGTAATGGGTGCTGCTTATCAGCTATGCCTCCCCTCCCCCACCCGGCCTTGGGACCAGACCCAGACTGAGAATCTGGGTGAGACCCCCACAGGCGCTTCTGACCGGGTGGGCCCAGGCCAAGTTTGGAGCAGTCTGATTTTAATTTACGACTTGTCAATGGAGGCTCAGAGTGTTCACCAAGCTCCCCAGCAAGTCTTACTCCCACCTACTGTGCGGTGGGCTGTGGACCGGGGACTGGAATACGGAGATGAAGGAAGGAAAGGGGCGAGCTCTCAGTGTGTAGTGAAGCCCGGACAGCAGGAGCCCCCACCCATCCCGCCTCCCCCAAGGATGGGACTGAGTGGCTCTGTGGGCTGCCGGTGCCCTCTAGTGGTCATCTTTAGGAACTACAGGCACATCCCTCGGGGAATCCTTGATTCCTGGTTGGTTCGTTAGTGGCCATTAGGGCCACTTGTAACTGGCAGGAAGTAGAGTTTGATCAGCGGTGCCTCTTCATGCAGTTAATTGGGTGATGTGGAAAGCTCAGGAACCCCGGAGTCAAAGAGCCCTGTGTTCAAACCTTCTTCCTTCATGGTCTGTCCCCATACATTTAATTTTGCTGAGCCCCAGTTTTCAGAGCTGCAAAATGGGAATAAGGGAAGGCGAATCTCCCGCTCATGGGAGATCTTGAACTCATTCTGTACCCTCCCTCCTTGATGCTGTGTTTGTGGTCCCTGGCTCCTCCACCACCTTCTAGGATCCGTCTTTGTCTTTGGAGACAATGGTCCACCCCGGATGTGGCTGAGAAGGCTGAGTGTCCTCCGTGAAGGCAAAGACCAGTATTCCCTCAAACAGAGACTGGCCCCTGTGTGGCCCTAGCCCGGCCTACAGGAGGCCCCTGACCTTGTCCTGGTGCTGGAGGGGGTGCTCCAGTCCCTGCTGCTCACCCCCCTCCCTTACCATCCTTACACTCCCCCTCCTTCCTCCGCTCCTGCAGTGTCTTCTGCAGTGTGGGGAGCTGGGAAATTGGGTTTCCAAACGTGCATCACCCCAATTGTTCTGCTTTGTGCTTATCACAGGTTTTTGAACTTGAAAGACATAGATGTGAGGGTCGCCTGGGTGGCTCAGTCAGGTAAGCATCTGACTTTGGCTCAGGTCATGATCTCACGGTTCATGGGTTCGAGCCCTGCGTCAGGCTCTGTGCTGACAGGTCAGAGCCCAGAGCCTGTTTTGGATTCTGTGTGTCCCTCTTTCTCTGCCCCTCCCCTGCTCATGCTCTGTCTCTCTCTTTCTCTCAAAAATAAATAAACACTAAAATAAATTTTTTAAAGGCATAAGTGTGGGATTTGGGGTTCTGACCCCACAGTGACTGCACCGTGGGTGCGCCAGGTGGAGCTGGCGAGCTGAGTGGGGAGCGCAGCCCTCCGGGTAGGAGTGAGACCCCGCAGGGGTGCAGAGCTAAGGGAACCGCATCAGCTGCTAAGTGCAAGGTCTCCTTGCAGAGGCACACGAAGGGCCAGTGAGGGTTTGCAAGGAAAGCCATCCCCTCTTCCTTAAAAATAGCTCGTTTGACACACGTTTTGTTTTTTACTTCAGATGGAAGTTTCTTTTGTTGTTTTCTCTTCGAAAAGCATGCAGAGAAACATGGCAGACCGCGGAGGCCGTTAGCAGACGGTCACGGTTGCCTGCGGACAGCTGTCCCGGGCCGGCACCTGCCGGGGGTAGAGGATCCTGCGGGACTGCGTGGCCCTGCACCGGGGAGCACCGGGGAGCCACAAACACACCCACAAGGAAAGGCGTAAACCACCGGCGCTGGGACGGGCTGAGCCCCGGGGGCACCCAGGGCAGGAGCCGCGCAGCTCTGCGCCCATAGTGTCCCCGTCAGCCTGGAGCCCAACAGTTGAGTGCGGCCACTGGAGACTGGGTGGTTGTCACATTCATTTAGGGTCTGGTCAGCCTTCGCCACCTGGCAGGACGCTGGCTGTGGGTTAGGCAAGGTCCGAGCGCAGGAAGGCCCCAGCAGCGGTGCTTTCCCGCCACTCTTGTCTTCTTGTCTGGAGAAGGGGTCAAGGGCATTGGAAGCTCATGGGGAGCCAGAGTGGAGCTCCCGCAGCCAGTGCCAGTCTGCCCAGGGCAGGATGGGGAGGTGCGGGGGTCTGCTCGGTGGGGGTTCACAGCGGAGCAGTCTGAGCACCCCTGGGCTCTTTCTACCACAGGACCTTAGCACTTGCCACTCCTCTGTCTGGGATTTCCTGTCCTGGGTTTTCTGTGGCTGGCTCCTTTGCATCCTCTGGATCTTAGCCCAGCTGTCACCTCCCCAGAGACAATCTGGTCATGGCCAATTCTGCTGCCCCCTCTACTCCATTTCCTATCTGTTTTTCCCTTATAGCTCACAGCTCTATTCGAAGGCTGTGTGTTTGTTTCTATCACTCGGTGCTTGGAACTGTATCAGTTCTTAGACACAGTGCTTGTCCCTCTTAGTTTCCTATGTCCTCAGTCCGCAGGACGGCTTCTGACAGATACAAGCCCACGATACAAATGTGCTGAACGAATGAATATCTTCACCCTTAAGATCTCAGGTTACCCCAGATTTCTCTTCCTTCCATAATCTTCTCTTTGGGTTCCTTAAAAAAGTAAAATAGAGCCGTATTACAGCAAAAAAGAAAAATCTGAAGAAATAACTGCCTCACTGTAAACATTCTCCATGGATTATTCACCTCCTCGTCCAGACCCTGGCATGGTAAATGCTATTATTTTTCAAATGCCTTCTTTTTGTTTTCCTAACTATAAAACCTAAGCAAGTTCTCACATAGAAATCATGCAAAGTGCCTGATAGAACAAAGAAGGAAACAGAAATTGCCTTCAATCCCAAAGACAAAGAGAAAAGCACTCTTAGGCTTGGTATCCAATGTGCATGTACATTTTTAAAAATACATCTCCGATTGCCTGTTGTATTTCCTGACTTTTTCACTTAACATTACATCAGTGAACGTTTGCCCCTCTCATTACAAAGTTGTTTTAGGAAATGTTTTTAATTGTTGTTCAACAGTGCATCCTACCACTCTATGGTTCTACTCTTACATCAGGTTCCTGATGTACTTTGAGGAGCATCCTGTGTGTCTGAGATTTTGTCCCTGCCTGAGATTATTTCTGTTATGGATTAAATATCTGTGTCTCCCTCAACATTCCTATGTTGGAATCCAGCCTGAGGGGAATTTGGGGAAGTGATCACCATTAGATGAGGTCATGAGGGTGGGGTCCTCCTGAATGGGACAGAGTGCCCTTATGAAAGTCACAGAAGCAGGGCGCCTGGGTGGCTCCGTCGGTTAAGCGTCCGACTTTGGCTCAGGTCATGATCTTACGGTTTGTGGGTTCGAGCCCCGCATCGGGCTCTGTGCTGACAGCTCAGAGCCTGGAGCCTGCTTCAGATTCTGTGTCTCCCTCTCTCTCTCACCCTCCCCTACTTACACTGTCTCTCTCAGAAGTAAATAAAACATTAAAAAAAAAAAGTCACAGAAGAGCCTGCTTCTCCTCTCTGTTCTCCACTGTGTGAGGATACAATGAAAAGACAGCGACCCAAGAAGATCCTCACCAGTCACCAGATCTGCTGGTACCTTGATCTTCGACTTCCCAGCCTCCAGAAATGCGAGACATAAATGTTTGCTGTGTACGCACCCCCGTCTATGGTAATTTATTCTAGCAGCCCAAACAGACTAAGACATTCCCTGTGGCTATCCTTGCAGACGCCACACTGGTGTAAAGGATAAGAACATTTTTCAGGCTCTAAATCCACACTGTTCTCCAGAAAAGTTGTGCCAAATTAAATGTCCGTCAGCACATCTGTGATCTAGCCAATTAGTTCTTTGCATGCAAACTTTTTGAAGCTCTCTATGTGCATTTCAGGAAGGCCACAAACCTCACATAAGAAACGCTGTGTTATGTAAACAGCAGGAATGGATAAGCTTAAAATAAAACCAAATAACACAGCTGGTTCAAATATAAGAAAAACGTCTCCATGGGCCAGAATCAGAAGAGAAATTCCTGGTGAATTTATAAGGCCATGTGTAAGAAGGAATGGCTGAGAGTTCAAGTTCTATAACATGAAGGGACTGAAGAGGTCTCCTAAGGCAGGTGCAAGGTCAGGTTCATTGCTCAAGGCCAGAGGTCTGGAGACATCCTGGTGCCCTTGAAAGGGGGTTGGGATACTCTACAGCCTGGTGTGCCCTACTTCTGTGCTCTCAATCTGGGATTCAAATCTCCTTTAAGGTTCTTTTTACCTCCTTCTGGCCCATCTCTCGTTACTCCAATCTCCAATTAGAATCAATGCTTCTAAATAATAAACTTCCCCTTTCAAATTCCTGGGCGTTTCCTGTCTCGAGTGGACCCTGAATAATTCACAAGGCTTTGACTTGGCCAGGAGAAAGATAGAAATATGAATTCACCGTTGGCGCTTTTAGAAAAGTTAATTGTGTAATTGAAAAAGTGCAGTTTTCAATGCACAACCGCACAAATGAGCAACCGCTGAAAGAATGGAAGTACAACATATAGCCTCTCAATTAGCAGAAGGGGGAAAAAAAGGAATATAGAAAACTTTATTGAGACAACAGGAGACATAAAAGTATTAATGTGTTCATGATTGAAAAAGTTGTTAAGGAACTGAAGAATCATGCTTCTTGAATGTATTTCACTGTATAATTTCAAATATGCAAAACAATATTATATGTTGTTTATTGATGCCCAAATTAGTGAATGCATAAATTCTTGGCAGTGACTGACTCTGGAGAGGGGATAAAATGTACAGGATCAGGCTGTGGTCCCCTGGGGTTGTACTCAAATCTATGCTTTACTTGTTAAAAAAAATTGAAGCAAATACAACATAATGTTATGATCTAATAACGCTGGGTGATGGATATGAACTATTCTCTATTGTTGCTACGTATGAAATACTTACTACACAATTCAAACATACGATAAGACACCTCTATGGGTTAAAGCTGCTTGTAAGTCAAGGGGGAAGGCTATTCAAGGCACAAATGGGAAACTTGACTGATATTTCTTGATTTGAATTGGAGCGACCTTGCAACTTAATTATGCTGAGGCTTGCATTCTCCTTTGATGGGAAAATAATTCCCGTTAGAGTTTTCTTTAGAGTTTGGGGGAGGTTAAGGATGGAAAGGAGAGAGCTCAATATTTCCCACCTCTAGGTTTCTGGTACAGCCTCCTTTGTATGGATTTTGGATGCTTTTGCCTCTTTCTAATCTTCGACCCAGTCTCAACTCATGCCATTCGTCTCTACGCTGTGCCTACTCTGCAGCAATGACAAGCATCTTCTTGGTCCTGAAATGCCATGCTCCTCTGTGCCTCTGGACCTTTGCACATGCTGTCCCGTCCACTGGCAATGTCATTTCCCTTTCCCTTCCTGGCAGGCTTATTTGACAGATAAAGCATCCTCCTCTCTGAAACCTTCACCAGCCCCCCTGCCCCCGAGTGGAGTTAGTTACCCCTCACTCCACATTCTCAAAAGACTTTGCTAAGCCCCGCCCCTTCCGTCCATAAGACACATGTACATACAATGCATGCTTGAGGTCCCTCCTACATCAGCGCTCTTCCAAGGCAGAAGCTGCATTGTTATGGCACAAAGTTATGCATTATCCCTACTGCTCATTGAGCAGCAGGCACAGATTACACGTAACCATGTGAGCAGTCACCTTCTGTCCCGTAAGTGAAGGAGTCCCGTCTCTGGCAGTTTTAGCAACTTGCTAAGGTCATACAGATGGAAAATGGTAGAGCCCAGATGAAAGATCTGCGTTTGCCGGATTCTAAACTCATTCTGTTCTGTGCTACCTCTGGGCCTTACTCATCTCTGGGTTTCCAGAGTTTGGGACACAGCCAAGTGCATAGTAGGCCCTAATAAATATTTGATGAATGAATGAAAGAATAACTGAATGCATGAGTGAGTGAGCAAGCCCAGAAGCCGAGAAACCACTGGAGGGAGAAGGTATTTTATGCAGACTGCGTACCAGAAGGAACACGTTTATAACTTGTGTGTGGAGCGCAGATAATATAAATTTGCGGATTATTCCTACTCTGCATTTTAATAAGTTTACCAAAAAGGGCGCCTGGGCTAGAAAACAGTGCATTTCCTTACTGATGAAAATAATTTAAAATCTAATACAAATGACCTCAAAGAAGCAAACCGAGCAAGTGCAAGAAACAGCGGAAGATGAAACGTAGAAACGGAGGTAAGACAAATAGGATCTGAAATATTTGGGTCTTATAAATGAGAAGCCGAAGAACAAAGGCTGCTCGCTTTAGCTTCGCTTGGCAGGGAAATTAAAAAGGCAAAGAACAGAGCAATGATGCTTGGATTCTTAACAAAGTATATGTGGTGTTTCAAGGGGTTCTTTCATCTGGAGACCTCAAAGCATTTGGCAAATTCTTCTACCTCTTGCTGAGAAAGGAAAGAGCTCCAGGTGAGCCCTGAGGAACAACAGGGAATCCGTGGAGGGGCTGAGGCTGACATTTAGTTGGGCAAGAACGTGTGTGCTGTCTCTAAAATGATGCATGAGCCACTGTTCTGGTGATGGGCTCATTTATTCTGCATCATAGGGCACAAAGGACCCGCCCTGACCTTGGGGGCTGGGGCGCCACCTGACGGAGCCACCCATACTGGCTCTGGCACTTTCTACTTTGCAAACTCCGGACATGGCAGTGGCTTCCCTGCTTTGAGTCATTTCCTCATGTAGGTGCCCATTATATGTGATGTTATTAGTTCTCGTTTTATCAATGAACAAAACAAGTCTTCGAGAAGGGAACTGCCCAAGGTCACAGAGGTTAAGAAGTAATGGTACTGGAGGCTAAACTCTGGCCTCTCTGACGCAGTCCCATATGGTCCCCCACTCCTCTATTCCGTGTCCCTGCCTCCATCTTCTGCCAGCACAAAGATGGCACAGAGGGGATGTTGTGGAATGTTATAAAGATGGAAGGAGATGGCCACGTCGGGGCCCCGCTGGGTCACACTTTGCAGCTCACTAGCCTGGCGAAGAAAACAAAGCCAACCTATTTTCATAGATATTTTTAAAAATGCTGAACATGCCTATTTAATCAACAGTTTGGGCTCTATGGTGACATGCTCAGCATTTACACTTAGAATTACCACTTGGTACTAATAGGCACTCAGTACACAAGTCCTTAGAGTCGACACCCAAATTATTGTCCCACACTGGTCATTGGTAACTTACAAGATGATCAATTTTTAAACTCTGCTGGTTTTTCTAAAGCAACACATGTACATTTTAATAAGCGCCTCCCAGGAAGATGTGATAACTGTAAGAATTAAGAACCCTGGGTGCCAACTAGTTGGGGGAGATTTGAGCTGCAGGAGGGGCTCTTTCAAAGCAGGGTGGCCTTGCTCCTCGCTCTGTGAACATCTCTTCCCATGCAGAACACAATGCTGACCACTAGGTGGCGGGGTTGTAAAGCCAAAGACCCAAGGCAGACAGACTCCAGAGCCAGACTCTCCAGTCCGAACCAAGAGATCACAGCAAAGCTCACTTTATGACAACTTTGAAGGAAACTTCCTTCACTTGTAAATAAATTCTTCTTTTGTAACAAAGAGCTCAGTGTTCAATTCAAACCTCATATTTCCTTCACCTGAGTAAATTCCTGTTGGTCTCCATCCATCTATCCACTAATTCATCCATCCACCCAACCCTCCATTCATCCATCCATCCACCCATCTATGCATCCATGCATCCACCCACCCACCCATCCATCCGTCCATTCACCCATCCATCCATCCAACCACCCACCCACCCATTCACCCACCCATCCATCCACCCACCCACCCATCCACTCACCCACCCACCCACCTATCCACCCATCCATTCATCCACTCATCCATCCACCCACCCACCCAACCATTCATCCACTCACTCATCCATCCATCCGTCCATCCTTCTACCCACCCATCCATCATATCCTTCCATACACTCACTAAATATGTGTGAACACCTTGTGTGTACCAGATACTGTGCTCAGCACTGGGGATAAAGCACTAGAATTCACCCTCAATGAGTTTATATCCAAATGGGGAAAGAGAATCATTAAACCAAAAATCAGACAAATAAATAGACAATCATAACTGGGTATGGTTATGAGTCAGAGCCTCACATCACCCCCAGGGGCCTGACTCCTGATGAATGCATTAACTAAGTCAAAAGATCTTGAAGATCTTTGAAAGAAGTATGGTGAGGTCAAAGCAGCCCTGCAGCTGGTAGAGAGCAGGGGGAGAGGAGAGAGACTTGGCAGGAACCGAGTCATGGAGAGTCATGGAGAGGCTTATTATTATCATTAGGGTTTCCTTTGTGTGCAGTGGGAAATCTTGGGGTGATGTCCATCCTCTGAACCTGCCCCGCAGCCTCACCTCCCCTGTGACCCTCACACTGTAGCCGTCAGGTGTTTCCACAACAGGGCCTTTGCCCACGCTGTTTTCCTCCCTTGGATCCCTTTACTGCTTGGCCTGGGCATGCACTTGAACTCACTTTCCAACTCATCACTCAGATTCTGTCCTATGCACTCCTCAACCTGGCAGTGGGAGGAAGGTCAGGCTCGCAAAAGCTCCACACTGGCAGCGGACTGGGGCTCCAGTAAGGAGTCCCCCCCGTGAGACAGCAGGGGATTGGGAGGGGGTGGGGCAGACAGGGGCAGCGCTGGGTGTGAAGGATGAAGTCTGAGTCGGGCAGAGGTCAGGAAAGGGATCGCTGAGCACCTATTTGGAATGCGCCCTAGCAACTCTCGTTTTTTTTCTGTACCAGCAGGACAGGAGCTGCTTATCTGATGCATAAGCTGAAGAAAAATACGCAAACAAGACTGAATGTAACACAGGAAATTAAAAACATCAAACAAGACTCCTCAAATGCGGATCGCGTTCTCTCCATCACTTCAAGGGGCTNTTTTTTTTTTTTTTTTTTTTTTTTTTTTTTTTGAGAAGCCTCTGCACAGACAATGGAAGGTAGGTTTCCTCTGGTTTCTGAGCAGGTTCCATCACAGAGGTACCTCTGATGCCCTGGGGGCGCCCACTGGCAGCCCCTCCTTTCCCCCCAGCTTTGCTTTTCTTGCTCACAGGCTGAGGACAAGGTTAACCTACAGGACAGCCACCAGTAGAGGCTGTTATGAGGCCAAAATGGGTTTGGGGATGTGACAGGGCTCTAGGCGTCACTTTCCAAGTTCAAACATCAAAATTACACTTTTTCAAAACGATCCCAGTTTGTTCCACCCTCCTTCTGTTTTTGCCTTACCCTCCAGTGATGCAGAGAGTTTAGATTTAGGTGAGAAGCAAGGCTAGGGCTACGGTCAGGTTAGCGAATGTACTGGCTTGATTAGGAAGTTGACGCGTGCAGAATTGGGGTGGATGGAGGGACCGAGGGCTGGGAAGAAAGCTGAGTAGATGTGTTGATCCTCTGCTTCCTTCCAGAAAGTTCTAGGCAGCTTGGCAGGAGGGATTATAAAGGGAGCTGTGGAAGTAGGAAAAGCCATATGGATCTCCCTGAGCTCTGTGATGCTCTGTGGCGCTTCTCGATCATCAGAGAGAGGGGACAAGCCCAAACAGAGCCAGGGCATAGTGGTGAGATCAGGCGTCCCCCTCAGGCAGACTCAGGTTTAGTTTCCAGAGTTGTCTATCTAACGTTGGAGTCTTTGGTAAGAAAATTCCATCTCTATAGAACTCTGCACGTGATGACACCTATCTTGCAGTGTCAGATATAAACTGCATGAAATCACTCCTGTACAGTGTTTCACGCAGTGGGTATTATGATGATGACCACAGAACCCATCCCGGGTCTGGGCATCTGGCTTGTCCAACCCAGACCATGACCATGCCTGGCATGTCTAATGAATTATGGGTTGAACCAGAGCAGCCCTGAACCCCTCAGTCCAACTGCATCATTTTACAGATGGGAAGATTAAGGCTCAACATGGGGAGGGACTCACCCAAGTAGTGGCCTTCCTTTGACACAGGATTTTCCCCATGGCGATCCCTCATGAAAGCTGAAAGAGCTACTTCAAGTGAGACCAATCAGCAGAGCCGATTTATGTTACCTGCTTGCACAGATCATCCTAGCAGTGACCACCATTTACTGAGTGCTCATTGCATGCTAGGCAGTGCATTAGACACTCTCCAGGAAGTACTTCATCCTGTTTTCCCATGGCCTCTGAGGTGGATGCTCTTATACTGATTTCCCAAATGAGGGAGCTGAGGTTCAGAGAGGTTACATTTTCTCGCCAGAGATCGCACATCCAGGAAGTGATGAGTCTGGAGCGAAATCACAGCCAGGCGTTGTGCTTCATGTTCTCTGCATTTACTACTAATCACTATGACCCGTGATTCCCTCCATTAGCAAATGAGGGAGTGAAGGCACAAAACAGTACAATCACCTGGCCAAAGTCACCAAAGTGGTAAGAAGAGGTGCGGGGATTTGAACCATTGTCTGAACTAGTGACCTGCACTCTTGTGTCTCCAAGGGTCCCCGGCCCTGAAGTCTCTCCTGTCGGGAGCATCACCTGGGCCTTTCTACCTGCCACGCTGTCCCCTCAATCCTTTTTACCTTCACTTCCTTCCTTGAAGTAGGGAGCAGTCAAGTCTAGAGTTAGCGAGGCTCACTGTCCCTGCCATGTGCCAGATGTTTACTGGGATAAAAGGACTAGTGTCCTCATTTGTAAGATGCGGGCCATCAGGTTGACCTCCCAGGCGTGTGGTGAGGCTGGTTCCATAAGACAATGATGAAGAAAGCCTCGAGTCCAGTCCCTGGGGGAATGCGTGTGTTCCACAAACCACAGGTGCATGGCCAGAAAGGGGATGCATTCAAACCAAGCCCCATGCTCTTCAAGAGTTTCTAGGCTGCTTTGGGTGTGGCTTGTCCCACTCTCGGAAGCAGAGTGTCCCAGCCTTTCAAAACGCAGCACATAAAACAAATTGCTGTATTAGTTCAGAGTGAGTTCATTAGAACAGACTTCCCGTGGGTGACCAGGGGCTGTGGAGAAATGAGGTCCTCCAACTCCCCCCACCTCACTTGCTGCATCAGAGGTGGGGGTAAATACAGTGGCACATGTGGGACCTGCTCAGACTCTCTCTGTTGCCCGTGAGCTGGAGAGCTCTGCAAACTCACTGCGTGTGAGAATCACCTGGGGAGCTTTGCAAAGACCCTGCGGCCCGAGGTGTCCAGAGCAGCGACATCAGAACCTCTGTGGCGGCGAGGATCAGGCATCCATGCCTCTTAAAGTTCCCCAGGCGCTCCCGATGTGGAACCCAGTGGATCCAAGGAGCCCATCTCTTTAAAAACCTTCTCCTGTCTCCCCCAAAGGTGAGTGGGACAGCTCTCCAAAAGCTGAGGCCATCAGTTACGTGTAGTAACTGGCTCACAAGGTAGGGGCTCCTTGGAGTCATTTGAAAGTAGGGCCGGTAAAACTCCAGACCCAACAATTAACTTTTGCCATCAAGGAATGGGAAGGTGAGGAGAGGCTTGCCACAAGTTTATTAAAGAGGACGCCCAGTCATTGTTTCCCTCTGACACTGGCAGAACTCCTCTCTCCAAGAATGATATGCACAATCATTTTCTGCAATTCAATCATGATTTTTGAGTACCTGCTGTCATGTATCCAAGGCCATGCTTGATGTCAGTGATGCAAAGTTGAATAAATCACCCTTAAAAAACTGAGGTGTGTATGTGAGGAGCAGAGAAATGACAGTGTGTGACTTAAGAATTGGAATCAGGGCTATGAGAAGTCAAGGAAATGCTGCCTCACCTAATTTAAAGGGAATGGTTCCCTGAGATAGTGATGTTTCAACTGGGTTTTGAGGGATGTCTAGGAGTCATCTGGGCTGGCAAGATTTTTGGTTGATGCCAGGCTTGGGAAAGAGCGAGGAGCTGGGTAAATGGAGAGAGAAACAAGCTGAATCTTCAGGGGTCTAGAATGCCAGGCTTACATTGGACTTTACAGTGTAGGGCATGAGGAGCCCCTGAAAGACAAGATGTGTGATCGATCAGTCTTCACCGTTCTGCCGTTAATCAAAACTAACCTAAGCATCTAAAGTAACGGATGATTGTGACACACTTAAAGGATTTAACCAGAGCTACGTACAACATACAAAGCAAATAGCCCCATACCATTTATCTGAAGTTTAAACACACACACACACACACACACACACATACAGTGTGTTCCTTTGAGTTACGTGCTATGTATAGTAAAACATCCAGCCTCATGCCTGGAAATGATAAGCAACAATTTCTGGATGGTGGTTCTCTCTGGGGAAGGAGGGAAGACTTGAAATCAGGGAGGGATAGATAAGACGGTTCAGTTCTACCATAAACTTTTCTTCCTTGAACAGTAAAAAGATCTGAGGCCAATGGCAAAATCTTAAGATGCGTTCAAAGCAGGTGGTTAAAACCAGGGCATGCATTCTATTGCTTCCCCTAACTTTCCGTCTGTTAAAAACATTCCTAGTAAAAATAGTTTGAAAACAGAATCAGCAGTTCAATNGCACATGTGGGACCTGCTCAGACTCTCTCTGTTGCCCGTGAGCTGGAGAGCTCTGCAAACTCACTGCGTGTGAGAATCACCTGGGGAGCTTTGCAAAGACCCTGCGGCCCGAGGTGTCCAGAGCAGCGACATCAGAACCTCTGTGGCGGCGAGGATCAGGCATCCATGCCTCTTAAAGTTCCCCAGGCGCTCCCGATGTGGAACCCAGTGGATCCAAGGAGCCCATCTCTTTAAAAACCTTCTCCTGTCTCCCCCAAAGGTGAGTGGGACAGCTCTCCAAAAGCTGAGGCCATCAGTTACGTGTAGTAACTGGCTCACAAGGTAGGGGCTCCTTGGAGTCATTTGAAAGTAGGGCCGGTAAAACTCCAGACCCAACAATTAACTTTTGCCATCAAGGAATGGGAAGGTGAGGAGAGGCTTGCCACAAGTTTATTAAAGAGGACGCCCAGTCATTGTTTCCCTCTGACACTGGCAGAACTCCTCTCTCCAAGAATGATATGCACAATCATTTTCTGCAATTCAATCATGATTTTTGAGTACCTGCTGTCATGTATCCAAGGCCATGCTTGATGTCAGTGATGCAAAGTTGAATAAATCACCCTTAAAAAACTGAGGTGTGTATGTGAGGAGCAGAGAAATGACAGTGTGTGACTTAAGAATTGGAATCAGGGCTATGAGAAGTCAAGGAAATGCTGCCTCACCTAATTTAAAGGGAATGGTTCCCTGAGATAGTGATGTTTCAACTGGGTTTTGAGGGATGTCTAGGAGTCATCTGGGCTGGCAAGATTTTTGGTTGATGCCAGGCTTGGGAAAGAGCGAGGAGCTGGGTAAATGGAGAGAGAAACAAGCTGAATCTTCAGGGGTCTAGAATGCCAGGCTTACATTGGACTTTACAGTGTAGGGCATGAGGAGCCCCTGAAAGACAAGATGTGTGATCGATCAGTCTTCACCGTTCTGCCGTTAATCAAAACTAACCTAAGCATCTAAAGTAACGGATGATTGTGACACACTTAAAGGATTTAACCAGAGCTACGTACAACATACAAAGCAAATAGCCCCATACCATTTATCTGAAGTTTAAACACACACACACACACACACACACACATACAGTGTGTTCCTTTGAGTTACGTGCTATGTATAGTAAAACATCCAGCCTCATGCCTGGAAATGATAAGCAACAATTTCTGGATGGTGGTTCTCTCTGGGGAAGGAGGGAAGACTTGAAATCAGGGAGGGATAGATAAGACGGTTCAGTTCTACCATAAACTTTTCTTCCTTGAACAGTAAAAAGATCTGAGGCCAATGGCAAAATCTTAAGATGCGTTCAAAGCAGGTGGTTAAAACCAGGGCATGCATTCTATTGCTTCCCCTAACTTTCCGTCTGTTAAAAACATTCCTAGTAAAAATAGTTTGAAAACAGAATCAGCAGTTCAATACTGTTTCCCTTGAAACCGCCCTCCCCCACTGAGTGCACTGTTTAGTGCCCATATGTTTTCCAGCACATGCATCTTGTGGAGACCCGTATCCAAAAAAAAAAAAAAAAAAAAAA
>NW_027528977.1:11449692-11454119 GCF_008692635.1 Crocuta crocuta | reverse complement strand
AAACAAAAAAAAAAAAAAAAAAAAAAAAAAGCTCTCCACAAAGAATCTCGGAACAATTCATTTCATGGGTTTTCAAACAAGTTTAAAGACACTCAGGGTAATAAAGATTTCTCTTAGGCTTTGAAATTTGCTCCTTGCTTTTTCTTTTGTTAGACATACTGCCATGGAAACGGGCATTGTCTTCAAGCTCGGAGCCACATTTTGTGGTTCGAATGGGAGACTGAAACTATCTTCTGCCGACAAATAGATGGAGGATGAGGAAGATTTCACAGAAATAAAAGCCTTGATGCACATCATTAAAATAACCACAGTCGCGGCAACTTCTATCTACCACGTGTCCACTGCGTTTCGGGACATGTAGGAGCTCGTTAAATCTTCCCCAGTCACGTGCTGTTTCCACATCACAAGTGAGGAATGGAGGCTCAGAGAAGTAGGGGCCTGACTGATCTCACATCGGAAATATGTGGTAGAGGCCAGACCTGAGCCTGCTGCCACCTGCCCCAAAGGAATGACATCCCTAACCAGCGTCGTGGCTTGTAAGACTTTGGTCATTTGTTTAGAGTGAGTCCCCCCTGAGTGACATGATGTTTTCTGACAATTAAGTGTTTTCTGACACTGTGCCGGGCATGCTAAGAGTCAAGACAGATCAAGCATCGAATCTTTACTTGGAGAATGATTTAGATGGATTGGCCCAAGCATCCGAGAGAGGGAGGGCACGTGGGCTTGGGTTCTGAATTTTCCAGAGAAGTAGTAAGTTCGTATTGTTTGGGAAAACCCCCAAGAGTTAACATTTGACAGCAAATTCAAATTGCTTTCAATACACATTTTCAATAAAACAAATCAGGAGGCCATGCCAGGTGCCCATTTGCAAACTCAGATTTGTGGCATGGGTGAACCCAGATGATTTTTAAGCAGGGAAATCTGTGATCTGTCTGCTGTCAACTTCCCACAAAACATCGGGAAAAAACCCGTTGAGAAAGCAAAGCTAAGTTTAGTAGGCCCTGCCGCAGAAGGGGAGTAGCAGTGTGACAGAATTTTGGGGGTGTTTCAACATGGGGGAAAGAGGGAGCATATAGTTTTAGGGGCCAGGCTGGGTGGCTCTTGTAAAGCACGAAACTGGATGGGGCTGGGCAGAATTCACAGCACGTTAGGGTTTGAGTTGGGGGAGGGCACTCAGGAATCCTGAAGAGAGCCTTCATGACCAAACCATTAGCCCTGATAAGTAGTTAGTTCTTACACTTCTCTTCTAGAAGGAGGTATCTCTTCCATTGTGTTGTTTGTGTGTGGCTGTAGCAAATATATATAACAAACATTTACCATTTTAACTATTATTAGGCATGGAGTCCAGCAACATTAAGTACACTCACACCATTGTGTATCCGCCACCCCCGTCCGTTTCCAGAACTTTTTTATCTTCCCAAGTCGAAACCATATTCATCAAATGCCAGCTCCCTGTTCTCCACCCCTCCAACCAGTATTTTACGACCTGTCTCTGAATTTGACAATCCTGGGCATGGCGTACAAGTGGAATCACACAACAGCTGTCTTCTGCTGACTGGCTTATCTCACTTATCATGTCTTCTAGGTCCATCCAAGTTATAGACTGTCAGAATGCCCCTCTTTTTCAGGGGTGAGTAATATTCCACTGTAGGAAGAGACCACATCTTCATTTGCCCAGTCATCCATCAGGGAACACTCGAGTGGTCTGCACCTCTCGGCTACTGTGAATAGTGCCGCCATGCAGATGGGTGTGAAAACATCCGTCTACATCTAGGAGCAGGTATTTCTTGAAGCAGGGAGCTAAGTTCTTCTTCTTGTTCGCAGCATCCTCATTCTGCATGGTATCCAGAGAATGTGTGCAGTCCCAGAATTCTTTACCAAGGGGACAGGGAAGTACGTTGGTTGGCTTCTCAAATAAGACTGTATGGGGGGGGGGGCAGGGGAGGGAGACAAACACATAAGAGATTCTTAAATATAGAAAACAAACAGGGTTACTGGAGGGGGTGTGGGAGGGGGGATGGGCTACATGGGTAAGGGGCATTAAGGAATCCACTCCTGAAATCATTGTTGCACTCTATGCACAGCTTTCCAACTACAAACTTTTTTTTTCTTGCACCCATGTTTTGCAAACCATTTTAAAAGGGAGGGCTGACCCAGTGTTTTACCACCATCCACAATTCAACAAAAACTGTAGAGTCTCATATTACCTAAAGGCCCCCACAAGGCAATAATGGGAGCCTGAACATGGCTCACTTTGCTTTAAGTCCTGAGAACAGGTGCTAGGTCACTGGGACTCCAAGAAGCATGCCTCTCGTCGTTTCTCCCAGGCCCTGGCAAAGACGGGCACCCCCAAATGGGTGGGCAATGGTGGCCAAAGCCGCCAAATGGAGGCTCTTTTAAATGATTTCTGCTGGAAACTCATGTTTCCTGGGCCCACAGCCCTTTCCGATAATCTGCCATCACTCTGAATTTTCTGGAACACATCTGAGGCCTAAAGGCAGAACGTTTTGGGCTAAGAAGTATCTCCAGATTTGAATTTCTAATCGAACTCATGTCTGGGGTGCCTGGGTGGCTCAGTCGGTTAAGCATCCGACTTCAGCTTGGGTCATGATCTCACGGTTTGTGAGTTCGAGCCCCACATCGGGCTCTGCGCTGACGACTCAGAGCTTGGAGCCTGCTTCCAATTCTGTGTGTGTCTCTCTCTCGGCCCCTCCTCTGCTCATACTCTGTCTCTCTCTCTCTCTCTCTCAAAAATAAATAAAACATTTAAAAAAATAGAAAAAAGAAATGAACTCACGTCGAAAATGAATGGGGTTAACATTTTCCTTTTCAAAGACCTATACATGGGTCAGTAGGCACAATGTTCTAACATGTCTGGAAGCAACTACTAAAGTTCTGTTCTAGCAAATACTTCTCTAGCTCTTGCTGTCTGCATATCAGCAGTGCTCGCGGAGATGCAAAAGTGAGTGTAACAACAGGTAGCCTGCAGTTTATCTGGGGAGACAGGACAGACCCCAGGAATGAAAAGCAGACTACAATATGGACTTCTACAACAAAGAGTCAGGTGACCAAAAATGTCAATGATGCTGGGGTGGAGGGGTGCCTGGGGGGCTCAGCTGGTTAAGCGTTTGACCTCAGCTCAGGGCATGATCTCGTGGTCTTTGAGTTCAAGCCCCGCGTCAGGCTCTGTGCTGACAGCTCAGAGCCAGGAGCCTGCTTCAGATCCTGTGTCCCCTCTCTCCCTGCCCCTCCCCTGCTCGTGCTCTGTCTCTCACAAAAATAAACATTTAAAAAAAATAGCGCCAAGGTGAAGAAATCCCACTCTGGCCCTTTTCCTTTGCCTTTGTATCCAGACGGAATAAAAATTACTGACATCTTAGAGCTTTCTATATTCTAGGCACTAGAATCACATTTGTCCTAACCATAGTCCTCAAGGCTTGCTATTGTCATTGACCTTAATTTACAGGTGAGGGAAATGAAACTCTAAATCCATGTCCCCAGTTCCCACAGCTAGAAAGCGGTAGAGTGAGGTTGGCACAGAGAATCCAAGACAATCTGCTTCATTTCAGCTTAGTCGTAGGAAAAGTAAGATTTGGGACATCTCTGTCAGCCTGACGGTTGATTGTCCCAGGAAACATTTGCCTGGAAAAGATGAGACTGGAAACTAATGAATTAACTGCATTATTTGCTTCAGGAGGCTTCAAGTTAGGAAAGAGAGCACTGGATGACTCCCCAGCCCGCAGTCTATCCATCGAGCCGCACGTTACTGCTCTTGCCTATTCATGTCCACAAAACCTAAGCTACAGCAGCATCAACTGTCCAATTCAGGGAAGCCCCTGTCTTTGGAAAATGCCTCAGATCATTTGAGCCCAGGTTCTTAAAGTTATCGTATGGCTGTTTTCCCTCTGACAGCGAATCCTCATAAATTTAGCTTTGCCTTAGTAACAAGTTGTTCAGCGATATTTTGGGGAACTTAGCAGCATCCACGTTGTCTCAGCCCAAAGCCCTCTACTTTTTACTAATTGCTGTCCTGTTTGCCAGGACAATTTTGATTTTAGCCTAAATGAGATCACACTATACATATCATCCTGTGGTTGGCTTTTTTTTTTTAAACATTAACATATTTTAAGCATCTTTCATTTTCAGCTCAATAGAGAACTGCTTCCTTTTCCCTCCAATGCTTCCATAATATTCAATAGGGTTGATATTTGTATCTTAGCCTTGTTAGCCAATTCCTTATGGTAGGCAGGAAGGTGATTTTTGTTTCTTGAGTTACAAATATTATTATAGTGCAGCCTAGCTTTGTGCTTACATGTGAGTATTTCTGTAGCTTTGATCTTCAGAAGTACGATGGCCAGAACAATCCCATGTACACTTTAAATTTAAATAGAAATTTACACATTGTCTTTCAAATTGTCTGTAGCAGT
>NW_027528977.1:11417448-11449687 GCF_008692635.1 Crocuta crocuta | reverse complement strand
AGTCAGAGAACGTTTCCCCATGTTCTTCCCAGTCCCTGACAAATTAAAGTCCCAGCCCCAGCTTGACTCCCGCAACTGTTGCCACATGGGAATGTATGCCTGGTGACAAAAAAAGAAAAAAAAATCTGATTTTTCAAAAGAAGCTGGAATTCAAACACTTAAAATCTCCCGATTTGTTACTGTTGTCAGTTAATTCCATTTCTAAATAAACAGTCTCTGCCAGCCAGTTTCAGCCTGCTCGCCACCAGTTTGCAAGCTCTAGGGCTGTTCATCTCAAAAGTCCGTTCCGTGCTCCAACCAAGTCACCACAAGACAGTGAGTTAGCTGTCCAGGGGTATAGGTTGGAATCCTTGTTTACCTAGGAGGCATAGTTGCAGCCACTCTAGGGTAGAATCAGGGTTCCTCGGGTTGGATAACTGTGTCAGGTGAGCTTTTGAGTCATTCACAGCTAATGGTATATTCTAGAGTGTTTGTGCATGTGCTGGTCTACACCTGCAGGAGCAGCTGGGAGTAGGGGCCTAGGGAGAAGGAGGGCCACCACCTGCAGTCACTGGGTCCCCTGTCATAGCAGACAAGACCCTGCTTAGAGTGAGATAAGGAAGGAGCTCACTGGCAGGTTCTATTTTAGGGGACCCGGGGCTCTCCTTTGATCCTCCACCTCTAGATATCTTAGCAGCACCTGAAATGTCAACATGTCCCGAACTGCTCTCATCTAATTCCTCCTGGATGTCCTGGTGAATGTCGCCCTCATCCAAGCGGTGTGAAAAGTCCACACAAAGGTGCGCCACGTCTCCACATGCGAACTTGTGTCTGCACGTGACTGGGGAACTCCTGAGGTCCCTCAAGACTTAGCTCAGGTGGTGTGTTCTCCACGGTGCCTCCCCAAACTATATTTGTGGCGTTTCTCTCTTTCTGATCTCCCTCAACATTTTTGCCAGCTCTCCTAAAACTGACCCGCTCTAGGTCAGCGTTCTGTCATCTCTTGGTTTTCCTAACTAGATGGTAAGCTCCTCCAGGAAGCCTCACATCCGATTCACCTGCCTGTGCTCACCCGATAGCAGAATACATGATCCGTAGTAGGCATGCAGCAAATGCTTATTGTATAAATGCATCTGTTGTGGCCATTGAAAAATACGCCCCCAAAGTCTCTGACTTTCCTTCCCCAAGAAGTGGGGTCCATGTTCCTTCCCCCGAAACTGGGTAAGCTTTTGGGACTGTTTCAGCCCGTAGAAGATGATAGTAGCGAGGTGACATGACTTCTCATACTGGGTCATAAAAGGCGATACAGCTTCCACTTTATTCACTAGAACGTTTGCTTTTGAAGTTTTCCATCGGTAAGCTGTTCATGCCATGAGTCCACCTTGCTGTGAGGAAGCCTAGCCCATGCAGAGAGATCGCATAAAAAGGCTCTGGATCTAGTGAGGGAGAAAGGGGAGGGAGGGAAAGAGAGAGAGAGAGAGAGAGGGAGGGAGGGAGATCCTACTAGCCCCGGGTTTCATCCCGCTGATGTTCCAAAGCTAGCCGCCATCTGACTATAACCGCATGAGACACCTTAGAACTGCTCGGCTGAGACCTTTCTGATTTTCTGATTTCAAGACACACAGGATCCATGAGAGATACTAAAATGACTGGGGTTTTTTTTTTTTTGTTTTTTGTTTGTTTGTTTTTTTGCCTTAAGCCACTTGTTAGGGTGGTATTTTAAGAGACAGCAGGAATAGAACTTTACACCTGCAAGCAGGGCGTTGCATTGGCATTGGCTTTGACACTGGGTGGTAGGTGGAAGCCCGAGGGTCTCGAGGACTTAGCAGGAGCCCTGAGAAGGCTGTGCGCGAGGCTGAAATAGCACGGGGAGAATGCTACTAGGAGCTGGAGGAAAGGAGCTCCTTGCTATGCAGTGTCGCAAAGTTTAGCCAACTGTTGCTTGTTACCTGTGGTGGCGCAGAAAATGGAAAATGTACCTGATGAACTTGATGACCTGGCTGGGTGGGTTTCTGGGTCGTGTGTCCAAGGGGCTGCCTGATTTCCTCTAGTTGCCTGTAGTGAAATGTGAGAGGAGAGAAATGAATTAAGGAAAAAATGCTCCATTTTTGAGTGTGTTTGGGGAGCAAACTATACAAACTATACAGGGATCAGGGCAGTCTTTCCAGCCAGCAAAAGATTTCTAAAGAAATGAAAAGACTTGGGGTGCCTGGGTGGCTCAGTTGGTTCAGCGTCTGACGTCGGCTCAGGTCATGATCTCATGATCCGTGAGTTCGAGCCCCATGTTGGGCTCTATGCTGACAGCTTGGAGCCTGCTTCGGATCCTGTGTCTCCCTCTCTCTCTGCTCCTCCCCCATTCATGCTCTGTCTCTCTGTGTCTCTCAAAAATAAATAAACGTTAAAAATTAAAAAAAAAATGAAAAGGCTTCAGGGAAAAGAAAAAATCCAGGACACTCTCAGGAAAATGTAGTCTCAAGGTTAAGTTGCAGCTAAGGGTATGACTCTAAAACACTTTGTTAAGATTCCCCCCAAATCCTACAGGCCTTTATAGACAGATATCCTTCTAAGGATCTTATGGATGGGCCTTGCAAGCCCTCTTTGTTAAGTAATAGAGCAATAGAATTTCTCAGAATTTTAAGGCAATTATCTCACAGTTTGTCTCACAAAAGTCCAAAATAGGAAAAGAATTTTCTCGAAGAGGTTTGTGGGTGTGTCTTCTGGCTAATGGAGTGGATTGCAAGTTGGTACACAGGAAGCCCACAGAAGGTTTAAAGGAACTGCATCATCTTGAAATGAAAGGAACACAGAGAATGCCCAAGAAAAAAAAAAAGACATCTTTGGTTCCCCAATCTTTCCTGAGCAGAAAGCAGGCTGCAAACATGAGCCATATCTTATGGAAAAAGGAAAGTGACTCGGCAGAACCAAGAACCCAGAGGTCAAAGCCAAGAATCACGGAGAACAACTCCCAAGGAATTGGACTAAGCCTTAATCAATAAGCTGGCAACATGTGTCTGGCTGGAGTTTAGAAGTGCTAGAACTCAGGTCTCCTGTTTGCCCCAGTTTTGAATGGGAGTATTTATTGCGGCTGCCCCATGCCCGTCCCACTACTGTGTGTGGCCATCTGGAGACACGTAGTTTGTCTCCATAATTTGTCTCCGTAGATCATCATCTTTGGATTGAGAGGTACCATATGTGATGATGCTCACTTGCACCCAGACCTGATGTAGTTGATGAGCTCCTGGACCTTGAGCCTGAGACTGACTCTGAAATGTGGTAAGATGTCTGGGGGTTGGTGGGGGAAGCATGGTAGGAGATGAATGTGTTTTGCGTGTGGGAAGTATGTAAACAATTTGTGCTTAAAGGGTAGACTGTGGTGGTTTAAGATCTATCTTCAAATTCTTTTCTTTTTTAAAAAATCATTTTTTAATCATTATTTTATCTTCGAGAGAGATAGAGGGCAATTGGGGGAGGAACAGAGAGAGGGAGACACAGAATCCGAAGCAGGTTCCAGGCTCTGAGCTGTCAGCACAGAGCCCGACTCAGGGCTCAGACCCATGAACCGTGAGATCATGACCTGAGCCAAAGTCAGACGCTTAACCAACTGAGCCACGCTGGTGCCCCTCTTTTCTATTCTTCCCGTAGAGAAGTTAAGTCTGTGGCCTTGCTCCTTGAAATTGACTAGGCTTCTGCATGTTTAAAGGTGCAATAATACCATGTGACTTCTGAACCTGGGTGATGAAAGGCAATGTGCTGTTGCTTTAAGTGCTTGCACACTCACTCTGTGCAAAGCAGTCCAGCTGCCCCGAGGCCCAAACTAGCCCACACAGAGGGACTGCCACACCGACCACCACACTGAGAGACCACATGGGGAGCTTCTGCAAATGCATGGAGAGAGAGAGAGAGAGAGAGAGAAAGAGAGAGAGAGAGGAGATCCCTGGTCAGCTCTCAACTGCCTCAGACCACCACGGGTCCAGCTTATGGGTCTAATTGCAACCATATGGAAGATCCTGAGCCAGAACTATTCGTCCAAGCCCCTTACTGCATTTCGACCTGTAGAAACCCGGCCCATAGAGGGGCGCTTGGGTGACTCAGTCGGTTAAGCATCTAACTTGTGGTTTTTGGCTCACGTCATGATCTCACAGTTCATAAGATCGATCCCTACAACAGATTCTGTGCTGATGGCATGGAGCCTGCCTGAGATGCTCTCTCTCCTCTCTCTCTCTGCCCCTCCCCATCTCTCTCTCTCTCTCTCTCTCTCAGCTGATTTGTTACATAGGAATAGATAGTCAGGACACCTGGTTTATAAGATACTGTTTCACTGAGAGGATTGCATTTCACTAGTTAAAAGAGTGACATTGCATTCCCAGGATCAAATCAGGGTAGCCCATAAGAGTTACAGATTTTATTCAACAGCAAAGAGGAATATTTCGTTTTGCTGTAAACAAGATGCTGTCGGGTCTAGTTTTGGTGAACTGCGTGGGAGCAAGGTAGAAGGCCTGGCTTGTGTTCCCAAATGGTAAGTTCCAGACGACTTTGCGGTTATCTGATGCCTTGAGGCCAGACCTCAACATTTGACTTTCTTTATCTGGTTCACCTATGACTCAAACATTTCTCCTTCTTGCCTAAAGCCTGAGGCAGGTTTGAGATTCAAAGCTAAGTTAGAGCAAAAAGAAAACCAATAATTCAAGGAAAGAGGTAAGAATTAGTATTGACTATTTCTGCTGTGGGATCAGACATTTTGGCAGGAGATTATTAGAAAGAATGTAATGCTGAGCATGGATTTTTTTTTTCAAATGAGGCTTATTTGGGTAGCACTTTACTTTTTTATGTGAGATTAGGACTTTAAAAATTAACATCGGTAGTGATTTCCAGTAATAGGATTTGGGGTAAATTTTTCTTTTTATGTTTTGCTTATCCCTATGTTTTCATACTTTTTATTATAGGACACAGTAATTATAAAAAACACACATTGTGAACTTGGAATTGGTATGGTATTATTAAATAACACACTAAACACACAGCCTATGAAGGGAAAGCTTGATAAATTCTTTTGTATTAGTGTTTTTTTGTTTTTTTTTGTTTTTTTTTTTAATTCTAAGTAGGCTCCAAGCCCAACATGGGGCCCCAAACTCACAACTCTGAGATTAGGAGTCACTTGCTCTACTTCCTGAGCCAGCCAGGTACCCCAAACTCTTCAGTATTAAAACTAAGATCTGTTGGGGCACCTGGGTGGCTCAGTCAGTTAAGCATACGATGTCAGCCCAGGTCATGATCACACAGTTCATGGGCTCAAGCCCCACATCTGGCTCAGTGCTGATAGCTTAGAGCCTGGAGCCTGCTTCAGATTCTGTGTCTCCCTCTCTCTGCCCCTCCCTGCTCACACTCTCTCTAAAAAAACAAAACAAAACAAAACAAAACCCTTGAGATCTGTTGATCAAAACTTTCAGTAAAGTAAAAATGGACAAATGGCAAAAGGGCTGACATCCAGAAAATGTAAAGAATGTTCACAAGTCAACAAGGAAAGGACAAAATATCCAATTGAAAAAAATAAGCAAGCGACCTAAACAGATATTTCATTAAAAAGGAAGACTACATGGCCAGTAGGCATGTCGAAAGTCACTCGGGCTCAACAATATTTAGGGAAATGCAAATTAAAATATCAATGATATGCCATCTCCCCCTCTATTGGATTGAAACAGTGTTTAAGTCTACAATGCCAAGTGCCGGTAACCATATGTAGGTACAGGTGTGCTTATATGTGCCAATGGGAGTAAAATTGGCTCAGCCACTTTGAAAAATATCTTGACATTATGGTGTAAAGTTGATCACACCCACTTCTTGTATATTGGGTGATTTGCATTTGCCTTTCCAGAGCTTTCTCCATGCTCCTCTCCACTGTTCTGTGCCCGACCGCGTGGAGCACATCAGGGACTGTCTTCTTCCAGTTGAGTTGGAGCAATGGCGGACTCCAGCAGCGATCTGAAGATGGAATGAGAATGAGGGTTGGGCACTTATTTGCTTGCCCCCCTCACCTTCCCTTTGCTGGACATGGTTTGCAAGTGGCTGTGTTCTTTTCCTGATGATCACAACTTCTGCCCAGAAAGCCTCTTCTGCCATTCTTATTCCAGGTTCTGGGAACTGCTTCCTCCCCATTCCCTTCAGGTCTAAGGGTGCTGGTAACTCACTGCTACCATTGACTCACTTCACCATCCTGGGTTGATTCTATCCCTCTGCCCCCATGCTGGTGAATACTTCCTCACTAACCCTCCTCAACACCCTCTGTGAGTATGTCATCTGCCTCCTACTACATCCCTAACATTACATATGACCTAAGATTTCCACTTCTTGGCATACACCCTGGGGCAACATTGTCCAATAGAAATCTAAAGCAAGGCACAAATGTGGCCATAATTTAATATTTTCCAGTGACCACATTTTAAAAAGGGAAACTTGTGAAATTAACTTGTTTTTGTTTTTAAGAGAGAGAGAGCATGAGTGGGGGAGAGAGGCAGAGGAAGAGATTGAGAATCTTAAGAAGCTCCATGCTCAGCCCAGAGCCTGATGTGGAGCTTGATCCCATGGCCCTGGGATCATGACCTGAGCTGAAATCAAGAGTCAGATACTCAACTGACTGAGCCACTCAGGTACCCAGTTAACTTTTTTTTAATTTTTAAAAATGTTTATTTATTTTTGAAAGGGAGATAGCGATAGAGTGTAAGCCAGGGAGGGGCAGAGAGAGGGAGACACAGAATCCGAAGGAGGCTCCAGGCTCTGAGCTGTCGGCACAGAGCCTGACTCGGGGCTTGACCCCACAAACCGCGAGATCATGACCTGAGCCGAAGTCCAAAGCTTAACCGACTGAGTCACCCAGGTGCCCCATGCAGTTAATTTGTAATAATATTTAACCTAGTATATCCAAAACATTGTCATGTCAACATGTAATCCATATAAAAATTACTAATGAGGTATTTTATATTTGCTTTGAACGAAAGCTTCAAGATGGGAGGTGCATCTTATATGCTCACAGCACATCTCATTCTGGGCCAGCCACATTTCAAATGCACAGAAGCCTAATGGCTACTGAGTGGGACATCAGAGTCTCGGAGAAGCTCTTGCAGGAGTCCCCAGGAGATCCCAGCCATCCCAGCAGAAGGGCATGCTGCTTATACACAGAGATTGTCTCCTATCGGTTCCAACTATTTCTTATCCATCTTCTCCAAACCAAATGGTTCCTGAAGGCAGTGGAACTGTAAGCAGCACTCCACTGGAAAAACTGGAGAAAGGCACCAGTGACCGAGCGTTGGATCGGGGTGGGAGAGACCACTGGCCACGCAGGTCACATCTGCTTCTCCACTTTGCCCCAGGGTGCATCTCCTGGCCACCCCACTTGTTGCTAAGCATAAGAGGTCTGAGTTCCTTGGCACCTCTGGGCTTTGCAAATGCCACAGTCTCCATAGTTGATCTACATCAGTGGCATTTTCCTGCCACCATTAAGAAAAGGATCAGAAGGAGAGTTCTAATCCCAGGAGAAGGCTAGCCCTGGTCCTTCCCTTCCATGAATTCTCCATCGGGCCTCCATAGTGCATGTGTCTTCAGTATGTGTAGTGGCCTTCACTTTGCTCGGATGTGAGGACATGAACCTTTGTTCTATACAGGCTAGTCCAAGTCTTACCTACTCTCCTCTCTTGGAGCTCAACAGATTCTCTTAGAGCAAAAGAAGAAGGTGAAAAATGAGGAAACAACAACAAAAAGAATCCATTTTATTTTATTATTATTTTTTTAATGTTTATTTACTTTGAGAGAGAGAGAGCACACACTCACACATGCATGAGAGCAGGGAAGAGGCAGAGAGAGAGGGAGAGAGAGAGGGAAAGAGAGAATCCCAAGCAGGCTCTGCGCTGTCAGCACAGAGCCCAGTTCGGGGCTCGATCTCACGAACTATTAGCTGAAATCAAGAGTCAGAGGCTTAACTGACTGAGCCACCCAGGTTCCCCAAGAACCAATTTTAAAAAGAGAAAATATATCTTTCTGAGCTTTGTTTTGGGTTGAGATGATAGCCACAGGAAATCATCATTGAGTAGATATTAATGTGCAAATTGCTGTCTAAATAATTCTGGCTGGCAACGATATGCAATCATAATTTTTGAAGAAGAAAAACATTTAGAGAGATGTCAGGTTAATGGGATGCGAATTCCACACGGCAAGCATTACAGAGCGCTTGGTGGGAAATATGCCACATTAGAAGCTACTTTCTTTTAGGCAAAAATCAACAGACAATTTGTGGGTTACGGTGAAAGTGTTTTGTAAACAGTAAAGAATGGTGCTCTTGTAAGAGATTAGCTTTATTATCAGATAAGGCGTGGCAGGTTTGGGCAAGAGAAATTCCACTTCTCTGTAGACAAGATCCCCCCTGCTACCTGAAAGTAGAGTGCTCCTATGAAACCTTTCATAAGCCAGGAAGGCATAAAATGGAGAAGCAATTACCATTCATTCTTATGGAAAACATTTTGAGCATTCGCAGACCTAAAAAATAACCTTTCTTGGGGCGCCTGGGTGGCTCAGTCGGTTAAGCATTGACTTTGGCTCAGGTCATGATCATGCAGTTTGTGAGTTCAGGCCCGCATCTGGCTCTGTGCTGACAGCTCAGAGCCTGGAGCCTGCTTTCAGATTCTGTGTCTCCCTCTCTCTGTTCCTTCCCCGTTCACCCTTGGTCTCTCTCTCTCTCAAAAATAAATAAACAAAAAAAAAATTTTTTTTTAAATAACCTTCCTTGGGCTTTTCTGATTCCTTGGGACACATCTTGCTGACAGGTGCACGGAGTAAATCGAGATAGAGCACAGATGCTCACAGACACAGGTCAAGCCTCTGGCAGCTTGATGCCGAGATGCTGAGTGTGGATCCCAGGGAAGGAGCTGGGCGGGGCTGCGCTTGCTGCGTCTGTAATGGCTCAATGCAAAACTCACGCTGACCACTGTTCCTGCTTTTCCCTTTTTATGATAAAAGCAAACTCCTGTTCGGATGTCTTTTGGCTAGTGAAAACAGGTACTCATGTACCTCTTTCCTAAAAGCCAAGTGGCTCAAAGGGAACTTTCACAAAGCAGAGGTACCTGTATTCTACCCCCTACCTTTCTCTTCTTACACCAGCTCTTCCAAAGGAAGAGAAGTGACCCATGTGGTCAGAGATCAAGACCTCTCTTAGGTCTATTCTTGGAGGCTGGAGGGATTTGGGACACCTAGTGTTAGAAAAGCTGTTTTACTTCCTGTTCCCACCACCCCACCCCAGTCAAGGTCACCTTGTGGGGTTTGCCTCTTGGAGCTGGGTCTGCTGACATCTGTCCCGTGAAGTGCAGATAGATGTGGGGCAGTGAGCCCCTCCCCATGCGCCTGCCCCCCAGCCTGCTTCCCCTCCACCTGCACGCATGGTTTATTAAGTTGCAAGATTTCAAAACAGGAAAGAAGCAGGCAACCTTGTGCCTCAGTTCTGTGCGTCTGTCTCCAACTCAGTTTTTACCAGGGAGCCTTGCATTCTTGTTGTTTGCTTGAGTGTGTCCCGTGCATGTGTTTGTGAAGAGAGAAAAGAGGAAGATTGAGGCAAGATGGGATGGCTGTTCCACTATCAGTAAGCAATATATACATTTTCTCTATTTTCCTATTGCTATGCGTTACTTTCTTTGCAAAACAGCGCTGCAAAGTATACGGCGAGTTGTGCATGTCTTTCAACAAAACCCACTGGCATTTGTTACGTTGGCAGTGCCTTCACCTTGTTCTCCACCCCAAGCCCAGCCCTATGGCTACATAGAGTTGCAAGTTAAAATATAAGGCATTCTGTTACACTTGAATTTCAGAATAACAATGAATTTTTTAGCCTAAGTGTATCCCAAATATTGCGTAGCAAATAGTTATACTAAAAATGTATTTGTTATTTGTCTGAAGTTCACATGGAAGTGGATTTCTTATATTTTTACTTGCTGTGTCTGGGAAGCCTATAACTGTGGGCTGCCTCCCCGCCAGAGGCAGCACGTAATGTCTAAGAACTAGGACTCTGAAGCCAGGCAGAGCAAGGCTTGAAACCCTGCTCTGTCCCTTGTTAGCTGTGAGATCTTGGAGGATCTATATCACCCCTACGTCAGTTCAGTGTCTTCACCTAGAAAACGAGGATGACCATGGAGCCACTTTATGGGGTTGCTGTCCACACTGAATATACTGATGCATACGAGGAATGCAGAATAGTGCCTGGTGTATAGTAAGTGTTAAATAACATTTGCATTAAGAAGCCTATATGGCGTGGTCCATTCAGTGGTCCATTCGGTGGCAATCACTGGGGGCAGGCTCTGTGCTCCAAATTGTAGCTATAGTAGCTCCATGTCTGTAAACCCAGAGGCTTCTTCACCTGCAATCCCAGACGTGTGTCCTTTCCACTGGAGCTCTTCAAACAATGCATCTTTCAGTTCTTCTTTGTGAGACAGGCACATCAAAGGGCTCTGGGAGTGACATTCCCAAACCCTCTTCTAAATATGGATGGAAAGTAGCAAGAAAGTTTCTATCCAGAAATGTGGTTGATCCTTTTACCTTTTGCTAGAAAAAGAAATCGACCGAACATGGAGAATAGCCCGCTACAGGGATCACTCCTCTTCCCGAAGAAGAAAGGAAGGGACACAGGGATGAGAATTTCACTGTTTTGTTCATTGCTTTTATCATGGTAGAAGCTATTAAAGGGTCTAGAAGGACTCACACCAAAGGAGTCGTGGCTGCTGCGTTCCCAATGCAGTTGAGATGGGGTCATTGGCTTTTGTTGTTTCCTTTGGGCCTTTTTTTTTTTTTTCTTTACAAAAACCACCCTGGCCTTCCCGAGCCTCTCGCTCCCAGTCTTTTCTCTCCAGCCCTGGTACCACATGTTAGGAAAGCCACAGGTCGCCCAAGCCAGCCTCGTCCTCCAGCACCCTTTCTGGATTCCGTGGCATAACGGATGTGAAAGCACTTTGAAAATTGCAAAGCAGTTTACAAATGTGAGTTGTTACTATTATCACTTTGCTGCCCGCAGAGAGCAGTAGGAGGTTGAGCTGCCGAGAAGGCCTGAGGACCCAGAGAAGTTTCCCTTGGCAGGCTTGTTGGAGCTGGATGGGAAAGAAACGATTTCTTTGGGTTATTAGCTCCTAAATAGCTGACTTCCCTTCTGATTAGATAAACAACTTCCTAAATAGCACTTCAACTAGAATTACAATGTGCTGCAAGCCTCAGACTGAATGAAAATGAAATCGGAAGGGCCAAGACCCCTTATCGACCAGAGGGAAAGTTGGGGGGAAATTCTGTGGATTGCCCCTCTCTCTCCCCAGTGGCCTACCCCTCCTCCAGGCCTGGGCTCTTATTGGACTAAGACAATCTTCCTCACCACAGTCGTTGGCTCAGAGATGGCAAGAACCAGCTCAAGGCCATCAGGGCAAAGCTTTCTCCTGGCGACAGTGGCTGTTTTAGGAGTGAGCAAGTGGTCCAAGTTGGTCCAGTCAGAGTGAGGCCTGGTATTTTTGTTTAATAACCGGAGAGAAGAAAAAGCCCCACTTCTTCTGTGGACAACTTGGGGTATGCATCTGAAATCTGGAACACTAGCTATTTTGCACCGTAGTCTCTCTCTCTCTTTTTTTCCAAAAGAATACCAATTAATGGAAGGACACAAATAAAATGGCACCACTTTTCAAAGATGCTCTAAGCCTTCCTTCCTGCTGGGTATCTTTGCAAGAGAATTTGGGCAGATGACATAATTTCTCTGTAACCTACCTTTACTGAGATCAGTCCAGTCCATTTTAAAAACTCCGATATGATGTCTGATTCAAAATTACTTCCCACCCCAATGCATGCCAGCTCTGTGATGTAAGAAAGAACCTTAAGATGAGATTGGGGGGCATAGTCTAGTCTTTGACTTGTCCTCTCTCTCTCTGTGTGGAGCCAAGGAATGGGTAGGTGGCCTGACTCTTGGACAGCTCAGTTTTTGGATCTAACCTTTCTGAGACTAGGATGGGCACAGGGAAGATAGAAGAGGGAAGGCGAATTCCTATTCTACAACTTCCCACCTGACTAGGACTTAGGAGGCCTCCCCAGTCCCATTAGTTGGTCTGTATTTCTGTGTCTGCTGCTGGGGACTGTGTGTTAACATTCTAGGGTCTGTGTGTATGGTGAGTATTGTCTCCTTGGCAGGGTTTTGTATACCCCAGCCTTCATCCCTGATGAATGAAATAATCAACAGCAAGTAATTATGGTGCAGCTACTGTGGGAAACAGTATGGAGAGTCTTCAATAGAATTACCCTATGATCCAGCCATTTCACTCTGGGTGCGTACCCAAAGGAAATGAAGTCTGGGTCTCGAAGAGATATTTTGCATCACCACAGTCATCACAGCATAATTCATAGTAGCCGAGACATGGAAATAACTTAAATGCACACCCAACAGATGAATAGATAAAGGAAGACACAGATGAAAAAAAAAATGGACAGAGGAACAGATAAATGGACACACATACACACACACACCATATAGCCATGAAAAAAGAAGGAAATCCTGCCATTTGTGAAAACACAATTAGACTTTACAGGCATTATGCCAAGTTAAATAAGTCCATTAGAGAGATGCAAGTACTATACACTCTCACTTATATGTGAAGTCTAAAAAAATTTTTTTAAATAAAATAATTAAAAAAAATCAAACTCACAGAAACAGAGAACAGGTTGGTAGTTGCCAGGAACAGAAAGTAGAAGGTGTAAACAGATCATTACATCGTATACCTTAGACTTACATGATGTTCTGTGTCAATTATACGTGAGTAAAACTGGGAGTGAGGGAGCAAGTAATTAAATTACAAGATGAGAATTTAGAAAAACACATATATAACTGTGAGTTGGGGAAGGACTTTTGAAGCATTACATCAAAATCAGAAACCATGAAGGAAAAGATTAATGGATCTAGTTAAGCCGAAAATTGTAGTTTATTAAACAATACTGTGGGTCAGAATGAGTAAATGGTGGTAGAGCGGAGGTCAACACCATACAAAACAGATAACGAATTAATGTATTTAGAATTTCAGATACATTCTAAAAGTCTAAAATATATTCAGATACATTTTTAGATATATTTATTTAAGTAACTGCTACACTCAGTGTGGGACTTGAGCTCATGACCCCAAGATCAAGAGTTGCATGCTCTATCGACTGAGCCAGCCAGGCTCCAATGTCCTTAGTATTTCAGATCTTCTTACCAATCAACAAGAGACCAATAAACAATCTGACCAAGTTTGATTAGAAAAATAGGCAAGTCACAAAAATGCAAACCCAACAGTAAATAAGTAAGAAATACATTCAACTTCACTAGTAATCAAAGAAAAACAAAACCTTCCACAATTAGATACTATTTCATACCCATCAAGGTGTGAGGTAGAAACTTAAAAAAAATTTTTTTTTAACATTTATTCATTTTTGAGAGTGAGAGAGACAGAGCATGAGGTGGGGAGGGGCAGAGAGAGAGGGAGACACAGAATCCGAAGCAGGCGCCAGACTCTGAGCTGTCAGCACAGAGCCTGACGCGTGGCTCAAACTCACGAACCTCGAGATCATGACCTGAGCTGAAGCTGGACGCTTAATCGACTGAGCCACCCGGGCGCCCCTCCTGACTTTTTTTTTTTTTTTTAAGTTTATTTATTTATTTATTTTTGAGAGAGAGAGAATCCCAAACAGGCTCCACACTGTCAGCCCAGAGCCCAACGTGGGGCTAGAACCCGCACATCCCTGGGACATGACTTGAGTGGAAACCAAGAGTTGGATGCAACCGACTGAGCCACCCAGTTGCCCCCAGAGCATGGCTTTTCCAGGCAGGTAAAACCTTTCTTGCTCTTTCCTCCTCTGCTAGGTCCCTTCCTAGAGGAGCGTGGCCGAGATTGGCAAGGTCAGGAAGGGACAGCAGCATAGAACAGCGAAGATGAAAGAAACCTGTCCTTCTCTTTCCACCGCGGGTGGCTGGCCCGTGGGAGGGGACGGGGACGTTATGATTGCTACACCACGACTGCCGTTTTAATTCCTGCACTAAGATCGTTTGGGCCATCGGATTGATTTAAGGAATTTTATGATCTCAGAATAACCAGATTGAGTCTCGGAGCATATCCTGAATTTCCTCCAGGGGCATAAACGTATGCCTTAAAGGATAAAGCTAAACGGACACCGCTGATAAAACTCAGTTTGCCTTCTGCCGTTATCCTCTGAATCAAGCTTGTTTAACAAAAATAAGGTGGTTTTTATTAATAGTGACCATGTGTCTATGGTGAGACGCCGCCAAGTGATTTGCATCTGTGACCTCGTTTAATCCTTGATGCACCCTGTGAAATGTGCATTTGGATCCTCCCTTTTGCAGATAAGTGGTCAGAGGTTCAGAGAAGTTAAGTACCAGGCCCAGTGAGCATTTGCCAGATTGGGTATTTAAAGTCAGATCATATTGGGGGCGCCTGGGTGGCTCAGTCGGTTAAGCATCCGACTTTGGCTCAGGTCATGATCTCACGGTTCATGGGTTTGAGCCCCGCGTCAGGCTCTGTGCTGACAGCTCAGAGCCTGGAGCCTGTTTCAGATTCTGTGTCTCCCTCTCTCTCTGCCCCTTCCCTGCTCACGCTGTCTCTCTTTCTCTCTCTCAGAAATAAATAAAACACTTTAAAAATAATAATAATAAAATCAGATCATATTGACTGTGCCTGTGACATTGTCCCTTTATGGAATCAGCCCCGCTCCCCACCCCCGTCCCTGGAGTGGGAAGAGATTAACACACAAGTGCCCTCTGTGGGTGTTCCTCCTCCTCCTGCCCCTAAAAAAAAGAGCAGTGGCTTCCTCCCCTCTTCCAATTTTGCCCGGTGGTTTAATGTCTGTCATACGTAGTCAGGGCGGGGACGGGAAAACCAAACATGGATGGGGAGGAAAGGGAGCAAGAGAGACCAAAGAAANGGGAGCTGGCTGGCAAAGTGTTACTGGAGGGTGGAAGAGACGCTGGTCCTTGTCTCACAGTCGAAGAATGAATCTCGTGGATAACAGAGAGTGAGCAAAGCACAAGAGTTTATTGGGGGGGAAGTATAAATCTCTCAGGAGGGAGAGGGGTCCCCCGACTGGGTGCCTGGCAAGGATTTTTGTCCCTGACTTTTCACTGGAAAGTTAGTGAGACTCCAGGCATGGCACCTAGCCCAGGCAGGCCTGGAGCACCTTTATCCTTTTATTTTCTCCCAAACCCTCAGGCCTCAGCCTCCTGCCTCTGGGAGGGTCCCTTCGGTCCCCCTGCCTCATGTTAACCCTTTCCCTACTCACCGCCACTGCACGGGACAAACACAAGAAAGGACTTGAGTCATACTGGCATTGATTTTGGTTGCTGGCCAATGCCTGCTGGACGAAGACCCCGCTCAGAGACTGGACCCTTGGGTCCCAGCTTCCTAAACATTTCTTCAGCAAGAAGCAGACTCATGATCCTTCACAGCTGAACAGAACTTGACTCCTTAAGAACTTTAACATAGATGCTTTCTTTTGTTCCTCACACAGACCTGGCAGGTCAATTACGTCCTACTCATTCAGTTGGTTAATTACTACTGCCTGATTAAAGAAACTTCCTAGAAAATGAGGCAGCCCCTGAGACTAAGAAAATGAGAAAAGGAGAGGTGATGGGGGCGGGGGGAGGGTGGAACAAAACCATTGGTAGCTTTCCTGCAATGTCATGGAGGAATCTTTCCTCCAGAATCGTGTTAATAGTAACTGGGCTCTTTAAGGAGTCCTTCTTGGTGTGGTAAATGCACGATCTCACCAACAGACCCTGAAACGTTGCAAGGGAGACGCTGCTCATTTTCCTGCTTTGCGGATGAGAAATTTGAGACCCTGAGATGGTAAGTGTATTCATTTCCTGGGGCTACCGTAACAAAGTAGCATAAATTGGGTGGCTTTCAGAATAGAAATTTATTGTCTTGCAGTGCTGGAGTCTGAAAGTCTAAAGTGGAGGTATTGACGGGGTGGCTCCCTTCTGAGGGCTGTGAGAGAGAATCCGTTCTGTTGCTTTCTTCCAGCTTCCACTGGCCTCAGTGCTCACCTTGTCTTCACATAGCCTTCCCCTCTGGGAATGCCTGCGTCCAAATATCACCATTTTATGCCAGTCATATTGAATTAGCGCCCATCCTGAAACCTTCACTTGATCTAAACTTGACCAACTGCAAAGCTTCTATGTTCAGATCAGCTTACATTCGCAGATGCTGGAGGTTCAGACTCTTAACATCTCTTTCAGGAACACGACTTAGCACATGCTAGTCAGTGCCCAGCTCGACAATATGTCACAGTAGAAATGAACAGCATTGGGCTCAAACTGTGGCTCTCCGAACACACCACCTATTTGACCTCTTCCGTATGACCTCATCCAATCTCCTTCTGCCTCAGTTTCCCTATCTGTAAAGTGGAAATAATGATCTCTGCTCATGGGACTGTTGCCAGACTCCACTAAGACAGAAAACATGAAGTACCTGGCACTAAGTCAGTGTCTAATATCTTCTCCCCTGCTCTTCCACTTGGAAATCTCTGGGCTGTTGCTGCCTTAGCTTCCCTTGGATGAGGAGGCAAGGAAGAGAAGGAGGATCAGCTGGCCAGTTCTGGAAGAAACCACTCACTTCCTATAGACCCGGCCCCAGGGACCAGTTCTCCTGCAATGCTGATTCTCTTGCAAGGCTGTTTCATTTCCCAAAGGGCTGAAACTAGCAAAACTAGTTTTCCCTTCTGATTCATAAGATGAATCGAGAGCTTAGGAGAGGGGAAGGTGACACAGTAATAACCATCAGGTGTATGAGAGGGGACGCTATGCAGGAAGGAGGCCAAAGCTTTTCCATTTTATTGGGCGGCCAAAGCTTTTCCATTTTATTGGGCATAGGATAAAGAGAAATGGACTCGTCCTTCCACAAGAGAAATTTAAAGAATACAGGTCCCGCTCACTGGGCTTATAGCAAGGGGTAGTTTTGGGCACCCCCGCGGATGACATGAAATTGACCCTTCATGCCATCTCGCCTGTCCAGTCAGCCACCGCCAGGGACCCACTGTCTTCAGGCTTCCCCACTGACGTTGCCGACTTCGAGCAGAGTGAAATAGACCATCTCTTCCAACGGACAGCCATTCAACTGTTCACTCACAGATATTTGCTGAGCACCCGCTATATTATGGTGGGCTAGCCACCGTAATGAACAGTTCCAAAAGACCAGTAGCTCATCCCAATGAAAGTCTACTTCTTTATCAACAAACGTCTAATAGGATGCTCCCGGCGAAGTTGTTTTCCAGGCAGTAATCCTCCAAGTAACAATCTCAGTGGCCCAGGGTTTCTGTCCTTTGGCTGAGCCTTTCCCTAGGGCCGTGGGGCTCTCTCCATCACGCACAGGTGACAAGTCCTGAACGACTGTGTCTGGGGAGTTGAGTGGACCAGGCCTGGAGGTGGTGACGTCCTTCTGACCTCCCCACTGCCAGGACCCAGTCACATGGCCTCTCTACCTGCAAAGGAAGCTGGGAATGCAGCCCACTTGGGAAGGAAAGGAAAAGGCAAAAATTGAACAAGAGTCCTTACCTCATACTGAACGTCAGGAAGGCGTAAAAATAGATCGCCCATCGCTTCTGATAAAGAACAAAGCGTAGTCAAGTTTACTCTTAGAAACTCGCCTTCGAGATGATTAGTCAGGTAATGAGGTTTCTTATTTAGCTCATAGGGTCTTAAATATTCTCCCATTTATTTTATTAGCGAAGTTAGAAAAGCCATCTGTAACAAAGCACAGAAATGAACAGAAATCTTAGGTCGAGGAAAGCGTTTCCTCTGTGTTCAATGCTCCTTGTCCATTTTCCCCTTTACATTGGGAGTGGACAGTACAAACAATTGTATTCTAGCATTCTCCTCTCAGACACTTTCTAACTCTACGTATGTGCCCCCACGTGTGTGTGCGTTTGTAGGGGGTGGAAGCTATATGAGAACTGAATGTTCATCTTCAATAAAATCCAATAAATAACTCTCTGCTGTCCCTCTGGGTAAAACTGAGTAGAAAAAGAGAAGGATTTGGGGAACTGGGCAAATCGTCTTATAATCTTTTGGTCTGAGTTTAAAATTTAGAGGAAGGAAATCCAAATAGCTTTGTAAAGTTGTAGCTTAGGGGCCAGGGCCAGGCCCCCTCAAAGTGCGCCACTTGGCACGGGAAATGGCTGCTCTCCCTCTGTATTTCCTGCAGCGCTTTGTACGCGTATCCAACGAGGGTTCATCACGCATTTGCTGAACCAAGTTGCGTGGCAGGCACCGAGGCTCAGGAAGCGGCCTCGGGATAGTCCGTATCTGCTGGGCTCTCTTACTGACATCACATTACCCGGGACTTGCCTTTTCACGTGTCTGCCATAGTCACCTTATGTGTCACACTTTTCCCCTCTCGTTGCACCTGTGTCCCCTGAACCCTTCAGTATGCATCTTCCGCCTGCCTGAGGGCTTCGCCCGCTGCTGCAGCTCAGGAAACAGGCCTCTAGGATCAGCCCTCAGCCAACGGCCGACGGGAGTTGTGTGGTGCCTCGGTTGGTCCACCCTGGGGCAGGAGTTGTGTCTGTCTGGCACCCTGGAGTCTCTCGCCTCTAGAAAGCACGGTGACCTGCAGCGTTAGCCTGCCCAGCAATGCACTCCTTAGCTGGCTGTCTTCCTCTTCTCATCTCCCTTCCTCACTCCCAACCCGCTCCTCCCTTCACCTCCCCAATTAGCCACTTGCAGCCACGTCCTCGCCTCAGGACCTGCATGGGGTGGGGGGTGGGGGGGACTCCAAACTAAGACCCTGGCTTCACCCTCCTTCAGAGGAAGTCCCTCCCCCTCCCGCATTTCTTGCAAGGATCTCAGACCTGAGCTCTTAATCTTGCTCCCTCGCTTCCTCCGTCAGAATTCTTACACGTGGCAATGAAAATGGGGACAAGGGCAGTGACAGGGGCCCCTTCAAAGGAGAGGGGGGTGGAGGAAAAAGAGTAGTGTTAGGAACGGAGGCCAGGAAGTCCCCTTGGTGGGGCAGGCAGGGAGGGGAGCCGAGGGGAGAGGAGAGGAGAGACCAGATCAGGGCGGAAGGTGCAAATGAACGAGAAACACCGAGGTGCTCAAGGTCTTCCTCGGTTTGTTTCTTTCCTTCTGACTACGGAACACCCTTGGTTCCCGTCATTCATTCCTTTTACGTTAGATACTCTGTCAACTTTGTCCCCCTCGGGGCAGCTTTTTAGCTTTGCTCCTTTTTTTTTTTTTTTAAGTTTTATTTATTTCTAAGAGAGAGAGAGAGAGACAGCGTGAGCAGGGGAGGGTCAGAGAGAGAGGGAGTCACAGACTGAAACAGGCTCCAGGCTCTGAGCTGGCAGTCAGCACAGAGCCCGACGCGGGGCTCGAACCCATGAATCTCGAGATCATGACCTAAGCGAAAGTCGGACGCTTAACCGACTAAGCCCAGGCGCCCCAAGCTTTGCTCCTTTTAACGGCAACGTCTCTGGAAATAGTTGCTGGACACACAATTTGTCTTAAAAATTAGATTAAACGCCCTACAAATGATCTCCCATCTGGAAGCATAATCAAACTAACAGTTAAGCTGGAACTCGCCCGTCTCCTGCAGCAGAAAGGAGCAGCTAACATGTGTGCTCTCTGCCCGCCTGCTTGTGAATTTCCACTTAACCATTATGCAATCTTTTTTTATTTTGTCTTTTCTAAAAATGAACCCGCATTTCTGAAAAAGAAGTATAATAGTCATCTCGGGCAATTATGAAATTTTCCCCAGAGGAAGACATTCGTTTCCACATCTGGCAAGGAGAAAACCGCAGGAAGAGCCACACGTGCCCTGATGAGGGGGACCCTGAAGTGTTTTGTTGTCACCCTAGATTTCAGAATCTTGGTTTTGCCTTTATGGCATGTGATCCGTACGGGCAGTCTCAAGGATTTGGCTGACCAGAGTAGGTACGGAGGCACGGTGCTTCTAGAACAGTAGCTGCTAAACAAAGACATTGTTCTCCGACTTCAGAATCCATTACATAATATTTCAGAATTTTTTTTTCAGGTAATTTTAGAATTTGAGAACTGGGAAGAATTCTTAATATTCTCCAGCCTCTTCGTTTGGATTGATTGATTGATTGATTTTTAGACCTGGGTTAGCATGATGGTTAAAAGCAATCACTGTAGACGAAGGTAGACCTGAAAGCTAATCCTCACTCCACCACTAATTAATTGTGTGGCCTTGGACAAACCACTCAAGCTCTGATTTTTTTGAACTATTAAACCGAAATACGGAAAACATTTATGTCAAGGTTATTGTGAAGATTAAGCAGGAAGCAGAGGGCTGAGGACAGTGTGTTTTTGGAAAAGCTATTATTGTTACTGTTAGAAACAAACAATGTTTCTGGGGGACTCTTGTTATTAACAACTCTTGCTATTAAATGTAGTAACAGTCCTCTGGTTCTAGGGACAAGGACATTTAAATAATAATCACTGCCATTTCTGGCAACCGTGGAAGGGTCAACCTACTGGACCAGAATTGGAGACAGACGTTTAAATTAAGATTATTTGCATGGTAGGGGCTCCCGGGTGGCTCAGTCGGGCTAAGCACCCGACTTCGGCTCAGGTCATGATTTCACGGTCTGTGAGTTCGAGCCCCGCATCCGGCTGTGTGGTGACAGCTCAGAGCCTGGAGCTGCTTCAGATTCTGTGTCTCCCTCTTTCTTTGCTCCTCCCGCACTCATGCTCTATTTCTCTCTGCCTCTCAAAAATAAATAAATGTTAAAAACAATTTTTAAAAGATTATTTGCAAGGCCAACAGTCTACACCCAGGCTCTTTCCCTCAACCATGCTGAGTTTATACCAAAAAGATAGAGACTGTGGGCTTTCCCTATATAAATAAACATTCTACAACAGGTCATAAAGGAGCACCTACTTTAGTCTTTCCTTGGGATTGCAGCTAAGGAATACAAACCCTTGACCCTCCCACACAGTTAGGGGAGATTTGTTTCCTAAATATCCAGAAGCATTTTTAAAAATTTATTTCCAGGAGTCCAGGAAAACTGCAATGTTCCGTAAAATCTTCCTCAAGAGCTATTTTTGTGTGTGCTGGGGGTTGAGGGGAGATAGAAGGCCTTCTAGTGCGCTTCTCCTTCTACTGACAGCCCTGCTCAACATTGCAGTGAAAATACTCTGGGGGAGTTTGTACTTTGGGCGGGCACTTAACACTAACTAAGTGCAAGTCTGGTTTTGATATTAAGGTCCTATCTATTAGGGAATGTAATGTCTAGAAGTATGCTCACCAATTTTTCTTTTGAGCACACCAGTCTATAAAAATATTTTAAGCATATATTTTAATAATTATTTCTAATTATCATTTATAAATTCTATTCTTTTTTATTAAAAAATGTTTACTGTTGGGGCGCCTGGGTGGCTTAGTTGGTTAAGCGTCCGACTTTCCAACTTTCGCTTAGGTCATGATCTCGCGGTTTGTGGGTTCGAGCCCCGTGTCGGGCTCTGTGCTGACTGCCAGCTCGGAGCCTGGAGCCTGTTTCAGTCTGTGACTCCCTCTCTCTCTGACCCTCCCCTGCTCACTCTGTCTCTCTCTCCTAGAAATAAATAAAACATTAAAAAAAAAATGTTTACTGTTTATTTAGTTTTGAGAGAGAGAGAGAGAGTATGAGCAGAGGAGGGGCAGAGAGAGAGAGGGAGACACAAAATCCGAAGCAGGCTCCAGGCTCTGAGCTGTCAGCACAGAGCCTGATGCAGGGCTCGAACCCACAAACCGTGAGATCATGACCTGAGCCAAAGTTGGATGCTTAACCGACTGAGCCACCCAGGCACCCTTACAAATTATATTCTAATGCCTCTGCACTAATATAATATAAAACATGTATAAGAAATATAAACTTTGGGAACACCTAGGTGGCTTAGTCGGTTGAGCGTCCGACTTCGGCTCAGGTCGTACTCACACGGTCTGTGGGTTCCAGCCCCGCATCAGCCTCTATGCTGACAGCTCAGAGTCTGGAGACTGCTTCGGATTCTGTGTCTCCCTCTCTCTTCCCCTCCCCTGCTTGTATTCTGTCTCTTTCTCAAAAATTAATAAACATTAAAAAAAAGGAAATATAAAATTTTAAAGCATACAGTCAAAATAAGTAGCAACAAAATTTTAATATATTCTTCTTACATCCAATTTATCTTGTGCGTGCCAAGAGAAATGTACCCCAAATGCTGTAAGAAGAGACAAGGCTGGAAACAGATAATAGCATATATCAGGACAGATATGATACAGAGAAGCAGAGAAGAGGGACCAATAGCTCTTCCCTGGAAGACAGGCAGAAATCACAGACAGGTCTTGGCCACTGAGTTGGATCTTGAAGGATAAACAGTTTTCCAGATAACCAGTAAGGGGAAGAGAAATTCTAGGCAGAAAAGCAGAGAAAATAAGAGTGTGTGCAGGGGCTCAGAAGTATGCCAAAGCAAAGGCAGCTGGGGGAAGATAAGAGGTCAGGTATGTTTGGATCACAGTGCTTCTGGGGCAGAGAGCGTGGAACATGGGCCTGGAGAGGAAAGATGGAAGGTCCTTGAATGCCAAGCCAAGGACAGAAAGTCTTACCTTGAGGAAAAGATCAGAGTAAAGGCTGCTTTGGGGGCAATGTGGGAGGTGAGCAGGAACTTGTGATAGTTCAGGAAGAGATGATACACACAGAAACTAAATAGAATGGTAGTAGTGATGTAAGAGAGGGGGTGGTTTTAAAAGCTTGAAAGAGAAGAGTTAAGATTCTTTAAGTTTGGAGTGGAGAGGGAGATTATTAGGATAATAGACAAATGTCTGGATATATTACAAAGCCATGCTCAGGCCCTCTTAAGAGTAGATTTTGGTGCTGTGGAGAATTCCCTGGGATGACAATGGTAACCACTTGCTCAAAAACTGTCATTAGCTTCCCATGTGTCATACATTATGTTAATGGCCCCAGTCTTTCACCTCTGCCCATATTCAGACTCTTTCGCAAGTGACTGTTCAATTCTTCCTAGTAAAGAGGCAGTCTATTTTCTTAGCCTTGGTCTACATTTGATCACATGACATGGTTGGGTCAATAAAATGACACGAAGATGACAGTATAGCTTGGGAGGCTCTGCCAGGATGATTGTGCTATCATCCTATCATCCTAAGCTGGACTTGCCTGGACTAGCTCACTAGTCCTAGGGTGATGAGACCTGCAGACCAGAGCCCCTCCCCACCCCCAGCCCAGATGCTCCAGCCAAATTCACCCTAGAGCAGAGCCCCCAGCTAACCTGTGGGTACATGACAGAGCACAGCCAAGATCAAGATCGATCGAACATAGGTGAGATGAACGGGCACAGCCATGGACACCTGCAGACAACCTGGATCAGTCATTCCCAGCTGCCCCCCATCGTGGGACTAGCCATTGACTCTTTAAGCCCCTGTGATACGGGCTGGTTCATTACTCAGCCATAGCGAACGTAATGTAACCAATATTCCATTGATCCTCAGATCAAGTGTCTCACTCCTCAACAATGGACGCCTCCTCTGGAGCTGGATCTCTATCTTCTCCTTAGTTTCCTAAGCTCCAGCCACACTGGTCTTTCAATTCTGCAGCACAACCCACCCTCCCCGCTCTAAGATTTTGTGTCCCTTTGTTTGGAGTGCTTCCATCTCCTGCCATTCTAACCTGGTACATAGAGTTACTTTCTATTCATTGTTCTACATTCAGTTCAAAATCTGTTTCCCCAAGGAAGACGTCTCTGGTCTCTATGCACAAGACAGCTCCTCCCATTCTTAGAGCTCAGGACTTGGCATTCACAGCCTTCATCCTAATCATAACTGAATGACTGCCTACATGTCCACGGGAAACGTTGCGATGGTAAGTGCTATGCTCTTCTTGACTGTCTAACAAGCGCTTGGAAAATGTAAAAAGTCGGGGGATGGAATGAATGAATAAATGGACAGTGGATGGCGTTCTGGTCCCAGTCTACGAACCAGAGAGTCGATCTGTGAAGTCCCTCAAATAATAAACTCAGAAACACATTCAGTTGTGTCATCGCATCTGCTAAGGAGGAAAGGAGACAGGAAATCCGCTTGAATGGATACACGTGCCAAAAAAACTTCACAGCTGTCACACGCTTCTGCCGTCAAAGCAGGGACCGAAGGAACCACGGGGAAAGGGAACTGGTGCCAATTCCTGGGGGAACTTTAAGGACCAAATTTGGCTAAAGATTCTTACAAGCCTCTCTGCCTGCACCTGCGGTTGCTTGAAGGCACAAAATGTTTTGCTCAAATAATTCCACCCACAATTAACCAAATGAGTGCTGTGGGTGCTGTGCTGTATTTAACTCAAAGTCTTTCAAATTCCGTGTTTTGCTATGACTTCTTTCCCTCAGAATTATTGCTCTCAGGATATCATTTGGAATTGAGGACCTTTTGCAACTTTAGTGACCCTGGAGAAGTCTCCAGTAGTTGGGCGATTATTTTACCGGTTTCTTCCATGCCAAAGCGGGGTCTCAGAGGGGGCGCCCGGTCGTGGTGCCCCAGCGTATTCTTTCTTCCATTCACTCATTCTTTCATTCTTTCTCTGATAAATATGACCAAGGGTCTGATCTTTGCTGGGAATTGCATAAAATGGGATAATAAGTACTAAATAATCAGGATTTTGTGAAAAGAACGTGACATTAGAAACTCGGAAGTTCCTGGTTATTTATTAGCTATTCATAATTCTTTTCCATGGCCCCACAGCCTACATTTTCCAGCCTTTTCCTGCCTCTCAGACCTAAGTTTCTAGCATTTTTCTCCCCTATGCGCTTTCTGCTTTGAAGACATCCTGATTTCCTTTCCGATGCTCAAGCGTGCCAACTTCGGGCAATTTCTGTTCTCTCCCTCTGGGACATGTATCCCTCTCATTGGATACATCAGACACTGCTGCCGTATCAGAGACCTCGCTGAAGCTCCCATATCCTCAGAAAGCCCCACCTGAGTGCCCCGCTCGCATTTGCAACTATTCTCCGTTACCACATCTATTATCCGTCTCTGTTATCACATCCTTGGTTTCTTCATTTATCACAGCTGAAGTCGTCTTATGTTCTCTACGTGTTGACTTTTTATTGTCTGTCTCCCTGGCTGGACTGTAAGTATTTGGTAAACAGGGATCTTGGTTGTCTTTGGACTATTATGGCCCTGGTGCCTCAAGTGAGGCCTGGGACATGGTAGATTTCAACGTGGATACACGCCTGAATCCGTTTCTTCCCAAAGAACCAATGGGCCAGCCTGTCGTCACTTCCATACTCTATAACGAGATGATAGAAAGCCTGCACAAGGGACCCCGACTTAGATGGAGGTCGGCTGGGCTGGTGGTGACGCCGTTTTCTCTAAGTGTGAAAAACTAAGCTGAAATGATTTACAAGTCAAAAGTACAGAATGGTTGTGTGTTCCCAAAATGCACTTTATTTTTTAATTTTTTAAATTATATATTTATTTAGGGGCACCTGGGCGGCTCAGTCGGTTGGTTAAGCATCTGACTTCAGCTCAGGTCATGATCTCACGGTTCATGGGTTCGAGCCCCGTGTTGGGCTCTGTGCTGACAGCCAGCTCAGAGCCTGGAGCCTGTTTCAGATTCTGTATCTCCCTCTCTCTCTGACTCTCCCCTGCTCATGCTGTCTCTCTCTCTCAGAAATAAATAAAATGTTAAAATTTTTAAAAAATATTTATTTATTTCTGAGAGAGAGACAGAGACAGAGAGACAGAGACAGAGAGAGAGACTGGCAGACAGAGCATGAGTGGGGAGAGAGGAAGACACAAATCTGAAGCAGGCTCCAGGCTCCAAGCTGTCAGCACAGAGCCCTATGCAAGGCTCCAGTCCATGAACCGTGGGATCACGACCTGAGCCAAAGTCAGATGTTCAATCAACTGAGCCACCCAGGTGCCCCCCGCCAAATGTATTTTAATAAGCTCAGTCTCTCTAGTAATAAACGACGCACATTCTAGTGATAATAGTGGCTTGCTAGGCAGGCAATTATATATGTACATACTTTAAAGGATACAAACCCATTCATACATATTGATGAGAGTGAGTTAATTTAGAATTTCTGAGTATGTATTTGGGATGTGCGTCCAAGGTCTTAATAATGTCTTCCCTTTACTCTAAGGAGGTCAAAATGAACGTGTACAAAGATAAAGTTATAAGATTTGTCCAGCAGAAAGTAGAAATAACCCAAAGGTCCAACCCCCTTCAGTTCAGAGTTTGGTGAAGTGAACCGTGGTATATTATGTAATAAAATTCAGGACACTCACTAAGTCCATAGACCATGAGAAGTATATATGCTAACATTGAAAAGCACTCATTTTAACTGTGCCAATTTTTAAAAAGCAAGCTACAGTCTGTTAACTTTTTGTAACATCAAAAAGTTTAACGGACTTGAATAGGAAGTGTGCTAGAAGAATGCATATTAAAAATGTAATAACAGGTGGGGTGCCTGGATGGCTCAGTCGGTTAGGCGTCCAACTTCGGCTCAGGTCATGATCTCGTGGTCCATAAGTTCGAGCCCCACATCAGGCTCCGTGCTGACAGCTCAGAGCCTGGAGCCTGCTTCAGATTCCGTGTACCCGCCACCACCACCCCACCCCGCCTCTGTCCCTCCCTTGTTTGTGCTCTGTCTCACTCTGTCTCCAAAAATAAATAAATATTTAAAAATTATTTTAAATGTAATAACAGGCTCCATTGTGTAGTGGTCTCGGAGTGATTTCATTCTGCTGTTATTTTCCTGTGTTTCGCAAAACTTCACTTTATGCATGTATTGTATTTGAAACTAGAAAAAAATGACACTAAATGTCACAAAATATTCGCGGTATCTAAAATGACTCCAAGGCTTTGTCCATTTGATAAATCAATTAGTTAATCTGCCATAGACTTGTGATGATGTGAAGACCGAAGGATTGTTTGGGTAAAGCAGTTTATAGCTCCTCTTGATGGTGGTGAGCAAAGCAGATGAAAAACACTAGAATAAATGGATGACGTCCGATCTCTTCATCATGGATGAAGATCCCATGGATCCCTTAACAACTTTGTTTATGTGCTAAGTGTTCACCCAATCCCATCAATTCCAGGCCCTGTGTTGGGTACGGGGAAGCCCACCTGGGAAGTCAGAGGGCACACCTCATGAAGTTGGTGGCCTGTGGAAGATTTTGACCAATAAAGAATCTGTTACAATGCCTGGTGCCAATTGCTGGGATAGGGTAAGTAGAAAAGGCTGTGAGGACACAGAGGAAGGCCTTTAATTTAGCCTGGGAAAGTGGGGAGGGCTTCCTGGAGGAGGTGGCCTGTGGAATAGGGTCAGAAAGACAAATAGGAATTAGTGGAGATAGAGAACACTAACAGAAGTGTTCCAGATAGAAGAATAGCATGGGGGGCATCTCCAGAGGCAAGACACTCTAGGCTGCTCAAGGATCACAGAGTAAGGCTGTCTGGTCAGAACCCAGACATGAGCCAGAGGTGACATGAGCCAGGATGGAGAAGGTACCTTGGGGCCAGACATGTGGGCCTCAGGAGCCACGACAACTATTTGGACTCTCTCCTAAGAGCATCAAGGAACCATGGAAGGGACTTAAACAGGGGACTGATGTGGCCAGATTGATCCTTTGAAAGAATTGGAGGCAAAGCAGGGATCTATGGGAGGAACGTTAATGAAACAGAGCAGTGAGGTTGGAGAGAAATGGATGAATTTACAAAATAAGTAGTGGCTAGATTAGGCTAATGGAAGGTGAAAGAGAGGGGGGTGAAATGGAGAGGAAGGAGAAGGGGTAACCCAAGGAAGTATGAGGCGTTCTGCTTGAGCACCTAGAGACAGGGAACAGAAGAATATCTGGAGAGAGGCAGGTTTAGGGTGAGTTGATGAACCTACTGACATCCAGAAAGCTTGTCTGAGACTCAGGCGAGAGCCAGCATGGAGATGTCAGCTTTAGAGGCATTGGCACTGAGTTACTGAAGCCAGAGGAATGCACAACATGAGACCAGGAGAAACACGGAGTCCACACTGAAGAGTAACTAGAACAATCCTGAGGGACCTCAACACTTAAGGGAGAGATGGAATGAGCCCTCACGAAGAAGAAGGAGATGGAGTGGCCAGAGAAGTCGGAAGGACACTTGGAGTATATTGCCCTGGGGGTTGGCCAGTGGAAGACTTCAAAGTCAACACTGTTGATGGTAGAAAGGTGAAGGATGGGAGGATGGAGGCTCACCCACGGGGTTTAACTGTTGCTAAGGACATTGTTGATCCCTTTGATGAGATCGGCCTGCGTGGGGCGGTGGCCACAGACGCTGGGCTGCAGCGAACCCGGAAGGAGAGAGGGGCAGGGGATGAAGGATGCAATGGTAAGCATTTTGTCCAAGTCCTTTGCTGTGTGAGGGAGCTAGGCTGCAGCTAGTGCAGGTTTGGAGATTTGAGGTGGGGGGCGGGAGGGGGATTTTTTTATAATCAGAGTGACTTTCAAAGTTCAATCTGGATACTAAAGAGTCAATAAGAAAGGAAGAGTTAGAAGCTGCAGGAGAGACTGAAGCTAATCCAGTGAGGTCCTAGGGAAGGAAAAAGAGGAGTGAACCCAGGGCATGGGTTAGGGAGAAGGTGTGCCCTTCCTTGCCCCGTCCCTGTCACAGGAGGAAGGCAGGGAACTCATTTGCAGGTCTGGCATCAGATCTNGCGAGATCATGACCTAAGCAAAAGTCGGACGCTTAACCGACTAAGCCACCCAGGCGCCCCCCTTCTGGTTTTTTCTGTGCAGCAGGAGGTAAGGTTATCTGCCTAGAGTGAGCAGGAGATAGTAGAGTAGGAGATTTGAGAAAGGTAGATGAATTTGAGAAAGCTATCCTAGAGAGTGGGAGAGAGCTTACTCAGGAAACCGAGAGTAGTTTCTGGAAGCACTGAGCTCCAGATGAGGCTGAAGACTTCGACTNTGTGTGTGTGTGCACGTGCGTGTATGTGTGTGTCTATGAAGGTTTAAGTAGAGATAAGCGCCCTGAAGAAAAGCAACACCAAAGCAAGGTAAAGACCTGAGGGAGTGAAGGGCACTGAGGCTTTAGACATGAGACGCTCTTTGGGCAAGGACTCTGGAGAAGTGGCGTTTGCGCACAGTTCTGAAGGTAGGGAGAGTTGCAACAGGCAAATACAAAGGGCAGTGGATCCCAGGCAGTGGACACAGCAAGCACAAAGACTTTGAGCCAATATATGCTTGCCACGTTCAGGGAAGAGCACGGAAGCTGGTGAGGCTGGAGCACCACCACACCAGCCTCCGCATGAGCAAGGAGCACAGTGACCAAGGTAGTAGGCAATGGAAATGGCGAATGCTGGCTTCTGGAAAATAATCACCAATCACCTGTTGATTCAACAAAGCTAAATTTACTCTTACCCAAAGAGGGAAGAAGACCCCTTCCACAGGGTCCTAGTAGTGCCTCAGAGAGGGAGGGACAAAGTTAGGATATATATGAGAAGTTCGAAGTCTGGTTTTGGGCAAGTCTTTCAGTGAAGGATCATGGTTAGGACGGGCTGAGGATCACGATGCAGCAGTTTAACATTGGATCCTGCAAGGATGCTAAAGAGTTTCAAGGCCGGGGATTCAGAGTCTAAACTACTGTTTGACGCCCTTTGTTGGAGAGTTGATGGGCCTTTTGGGAAACCTGTGGAATGAACAATACTGTCACTCACCAACTTTTGCCCTCCAAAGCAAGAGTTTCCTGGGCCAGTAAAATCGTGTTGATGAAGAAGTAGTAAGTAGAGTCATATTAACATAGACAGCAAGTGTGGATGTGTAGGTTGTTTTAGTTCCAAGAGATTATGTAGGGCTTTGCAGACCATGGTAAGGACCCTGGAGTTTGTTCTGGGAGTGACGTTGTGCATCAACCCCAAACGGAGGGTCTGCACTTAAAACCAGTGATTGAGCAGATTCTGCAAGGTGGTAATTTAGGCTGGGCTTAGCTCTTTGCCTCTTCTGTTGGCTTGGCTGGGCTAATCGGTGCATCCATGCTCAGCAAGGCAGCTTGCTTCTGGGGGGTTGCTGGAGGTCAGCCAGGCAGCAGGGGCAACTGGACCTCATGGCATCTCATCCACTGGCATGCTTGGGCTTGGTCACACGGAGGCTCCCATTTCTAAGAACAGCCAAGCTAGGGCAAGTCCCCAGACATAGCACTTTCCAGGTCTCTCTAGCATCACACGTGTAGGGTCCCATTGGCCAAAGCTAGTGGACCACCAAGGGTCAGTCAAGGGTGGGTCCCTACCCAAGGGAAGAGTCTACCCAAGAACATAGACACAGGGAAGTGTGAACACACTTGAAGCCATTACTGTAACAAGCTATGGGGACACTTTGCCTCTTGTGTGAAGAGACAGTAGAAGGCCAAGACTTGAGGCAGAGACACTGTCCACACTGTAGTGTTTAATAGGTTAGAGACCAATGGAGACCGTGAACGTTTTCCCAGAGACAGGAGACTGATTTAGACCTCGAAGAACAACTAATATTAAGACAAAGGGTTTTGTGGAGTAAGGACTATTTCTGGGGACGTGAGCATCATGATGCAAAAGCTTGGGCAAATCGCCTCCCTTCTATGGGCCTCAGTTTTCCCATATGTATAATGGGGAAACTGAAAAGGGTTAACCTAGATGGCACCCTCTGAGCTTTATAATTCTATGATTATGCGATCCCTGGGGCCCAGAGGCAGGACCAATACTAGCCTTTACACAACAGACATTGAGAGTTGAGAATCCAGGAGTAGCTTAGATGTGTGTGTGGGAGGGGGTGGGGGGGGGTTCTGGCCCATGAGGCTGCAGTGCAGCTGCTGGCAGGAGCCATGGCCTTCAGAAGGTTTGCCTGGGGCTGGAAGACCCACCCGCCCCTTCACATGGCAGGTGACAAGAGGATTTATTTCCTCACCTCGGGGGCCACTCACAATGTTGTGGCCCGCTTTCCCTGGGCAAGCGATGTGCCCAGAACGTGGATGAGAATGACCATAAATCTGGGCTCGGCCAGGCCTCTCTGTCTAGCAGCATAGCTACACCGTAGCACAGGGCTAGGGATTGCCAAGCCATTTCTGGTGCCTTTCCTCTGCCGATCTGGCCTCTAAGACGCTCCAGGATCCTTTCACTGGTCTGAACTGCCGTCAGTGGGGCACTGTGATTTCACCATGGAGCTAAGTATAAAACTCTTTCTGGTTTCTGTCTTGATCCGTGTCTGGCCGTATCATAGCTCACCCAAGAGAATATGGTTAAAACACACACACTGTCCTCTAAATTATGTGTTACTTATGGAAATGGTGGCTGCCATTACCAATCAACCCTTGATCTCTGTGCCTTGATAGAGTAGTAGTTTCTTCCTTGCTCAGTGTACCTGATTGGCGGGACCTCTCCAGCACACGACGTTTCAGAGACCCAGGCTTCCTTCCATCCCATGGCCCAGCCGTGTCCCAGGATTTTGGAATGCTCCGCTGGCATTCTGGGCCAAGTTGGGAAGTAGCACGCTTCACGTTTACTCACATCCTGTTAGCTCGAACTGAGTTAGACAACCACACCTAACTTCTGGGGGCCCAAGAAATGTAATCTAGCAAGTGCCTATGTAGAAAAGGGAAGATGTTTTATGAACAGCTATCTGCAAACTCATTAATCCATTACATCATTTAATCTTCATAACTACCCCAATGTGGTAAATACTAGCATCTATCCATATTTTATAACTAGGAAAACAGAATCAGAGAGTTTAAGTAATTTCCCCAAAGACACACAGCGTGTATAAAGGAAGCTTATTTTTGACCTCAAGTAGTCTGGCCATAGGTACTTCATTTGCATCTTTAAATTATATTGCTAAAAACCACTGACTGCATTGAAATTTGATTTTCCTTTTTGGAGAACCCAGCATAAGTGCCAAGCTCACAGATACAAATTCTACTGCATCTTCGAAGCAGGAGCATCACCTCTCATAACATCCAGGAAAGCTTTTCACATTTTAATCTATGTGAGAATTGTGCAGGGCACAACCCAGATGGCCTTACACAGCAGCCCCGCCTATAAGTGCCAGCTAGGCTCAACAAACATTTCCTATAAGTCTGCTATTTGCTAAGCACCTGGCTATATGCTCATATGCAAAGTATTGCAGGTACTCCCTAAGTATGTGTTTAATTAACTGGCTATGCATTACACCGAGGTCACTGTCAATGGAATTTCCTGGTCAGCCACATTCTGCCCCCCGCCCCCCCGCCCCGTGGA
>NW_027528977.1:11410562-11417390 GCF_008692635.1 Crocuta crocuta | reverse complement strand
TGGAAAAGCCTTTGCTCTTTTGAAACCTTGCCCTCTCTCAGGACCTCACCACATCCCCTTCAGTACCCACATCTGCACTCTCGCCTCCACCACCGGCTGGAACAAAGGCGAATTCCCTCCATCTCTCAGTCTAACCGAGCGTGCTGTGCACAAAAGAATTTGACAATGTCATATTGCCACTTTTCCCTCTTCTGTTTGGATAATTGCAATGTCAAGAATTACTTATCATACATTTAACACTTAATACCTATTTATTATGAGTTCATGTAACTGCTATTTAAAGAATAATCCGTGCTAACTCCCTTCTACCCCCATTCGATGCCACTCTGATTCTGTAATTGCTGGTTTCTGCGATATTATGCCACAAAACCTGAAAGCATAATTGGTTGTTTCATTCCAGACAATACGTTTTCAAGATGCTTAAAGCTTAACTGGCAGCTCTGAAAGTGGGAGCGAAGGCAGTGAGGCGAGCATGCTAGCAGCGGGCCAGTCTTCAAGCGTAATTTATGCAGGAGCCATACGGGACTACAGAGGGTAAAATTGTTTTAAATAAACGAAAAGGAGGGGGAACACGATTCTTTTGTACAGACCCTTTGTTTTAAGTTTTCAGCTGTTGGCAGTGCTTTTTGCCGGAGTTAATCAGCCCCACACAGAGGGAGAGTGTAAGGCAGTAATGTGAAAAATGAGCATCTCTCTCAGCAAAGAGCGGATTTCAGGGCGGACGACCCCTTGGGGCTTTGGAGGCAGGGCCTTGGAGAAGTGGTGGGGTCCCCAGGACAGGTGGGGCTTTGCAGGCTTGCCTTTGCCCGCCCTGTCATTAGCTCTCTGAAGTCTCTTTTCCTAAAGGTTCCTCACGCTTATCTGCCCCAGGACTTTTGTTTCGTTCCCACCAAGAGATGCTTGTGCTCTTTAAAACCGAAGTGTTGGATCCTGGTATGTGAGCTACCTCATAACGGGATCACAACCACATCCTTCCCTCCCTTCCTCCCTCCCTCTCTTCCCTCCTCTTCTTCTTTACTCCCTCCNGTTGGATCCTGGTATGTGAGCTACCTCATAACGGGATCACAACCACATCCTTCCCTCCCTCCCTCTCTCCCTTTCTCCCTCCCTTCCTCCCTCCCTCTCTTCCCTTCTCCTTTCCTTCCTTCCTTCCTTCCTTCCTTCCTTCCTTCCTTCCTTCCTTCCTTCCATTCATTGGCATCCACTCTATGCCAGTCCACTAAGGCACTTATGGGGAGAGAAAAAAACTACAGTAAAATGGGCTGAGACTTGTGCCAGAGGGAGGCTGGACCCCAGCGAGACTCTGCCCCTAGACCCCACAGTGCTGTGCAGCCCAGCTCAGGGACAGGGATGTGCCCCAGCTGCCCTCTGTCCCTGTACTTCTCTGACAGCGTCGCAGAAGAACATCCATCCTGCCGGCTGCCCTAGGCAGAATCTGGTTCAGCTGGGTTTCAGAGCTCTGTGACCTACTTCATTCCCCTGGGGAGGTGTCATGATTAATTTGGGAGATGCGTGTTCATTCTGTTGATCAATAAATTGGTAAATCAGAAATTACATATTAAACTTCTGCACCAGGTGATGACAGATGTTAAGAATGGCACGAAAGACAGCCAGCATCTTATTCCCCGGGAGCTTAAGTCCTGGACACAGACAAAAAAATATGTGCACCTTAGTTTTGTCCTCTTTAAAGTGGAGAATAAAATGGCTTCTCCCTCAGTGAGAAATTAAAAAAGAGAATATGTACAAAGTAAAAGCATCGGGGCACCTGGGTGGCTCAGTCTGTTAAGCGTCTGGCTTGGGCTCGGTCATGATCTCGTGGTTCATGGGTTTGAGCCCTGCATCAAGCTCTGTGCTGACAGCTCAGAGCCTGGAGCCTGCTTCGGATTCTGTGTCTCCCTCTCTGCCCCTCCCCCGCTAGTGCTCTGTCTTTCTCTGTCTCTCAAAAATAAATAATTGTTAAAGTGCAAAGCATAATGCCTTACAGATGGAGAGGGAACAATAAATATCTGCTCTCATTATTACTGTTCAGCTGAGAATTTGGGGAGCCGAAGTTGGGAAAGCCACAGGAATTGGCACAGGGCCACAGAGGATGAGTGATCGCTGCCCTTATACTTGCCAAGGCTTCATTCATGAGATCGCATCACACACAGACAACGACTGCCCCCAAGGGCGAGCTGGAAGCAGGTGTGGTGGTCACTGCATGCTTGGAGATAGAGAAGCTGAAAGGTCTAGAACAGGCTACAAAGGACTTCCGGAAAAGATGCTCCAATGGGGCAGGGCCGGTGAGACAGTTTGGGGATGGCAGTGACAGACGTTATGCCAAGACTGAGATTCCTTTGGGGAGCACCTGGGTCAGCTCAGGTCATGATCTCACAGTTAGTGGGTTTGAGCCCTGCATCAGGCTCTGTGCTGACAGCTCAGAGCCTGGAGCCTGTCTTCCGATTCTGTATCTCCCTCTCTCTCTGACCCTCCCTGCTCACATTGTCTCTATCTCTCTCTCAAAAATAAATAAAACATTAAAAAAGAAAAAGACTGTGATTTCCTTCTTCCTTTTCTCTGGAGAAGCCATACAGGATAAGAGTAGAATTCTAAGCATCTCAATGGAACTGGAAGATTTTTTTTCTTTGTTTGTTTTTTTAAACCTTCCGTCTTAAAACAAATGAATCAGATATACAAAAACAAACATTTGAAGTTAAAAGCTAAAAAAGCCAAGGAAGAAAAGGGAGTGAAAAGACAGCATCTAAAAACCCAACTTTTACACTGAGTATAACGCATAACTCCAAGTTCCCTGGGTGACAGAGTTCTTCTTGTCTAGTAGGAGGAAGGGTCCAGCTGTGTGCTTTGAGGTAACAAAGGGGAGGGGACAGAGACCGGGACACTAGCCTGCAACTTTATGAGGTTTCACATGGGAGCAGATTTTAAACAATTGTGAACTGTGAAATGAGTAAGAGCATGAAAAGAGAGAGGTCAGGCTAAGGATCTGTGCTCCAGAGCGGTTGGGTGAGTGGTAAAGCAGCCAACAAATCAAGCAAAGGGCAGAGAACTAAAGTGGCCTGTGTGTGATGTGCCCCTGCAGGACCAGACCCCACGGAGGCCTGGCAGACGGGCAGCTGTGGGGTCCATGCAGTTTCCACAGAGCCTGGAGAGTGAGGCTGAGCCCGAGTGCTGGTCTAGAGAATGCCCTTTACTGCATGGCTAGAGGCAGGATGCCAATGAAGAGGAACTTTTTATACCGCAGAGATATGAGCTTTTTCTGACCCTGAACCATCGGAAGAATTTTTCAGGAGGGCTTTTATATAAACAATAACAAGTGCCACTAGGTATTTACCCAAGGAATACAGTTATGCTGTGTCGAAGGGGCACATGCACCCCAATGTTTATAGCAGCACTGTCAACAATAGCCAAAATATGGAAAGAGCCCAAATGCCCATGGATGGATGAGTGGATAAAGATGTGGTATATATACACAATGGAGTATTACTCAGCAATCAAAAAGAATGAAATCTTGCCATTTGCAACTACATGGATGGAACTAGAGGGTATTATGCTAGGTGAAATTAGTCAGAGAGAGACAAATATCATATGACTTCATTCACATGAGGACTTTAAGATACAACACAGATGAACATAAGGGAAGGGAAGCAAAAAGAATATAAAAACAGGGAGGGGGACAAACCATAAGAGACTCTTAAATATGGAGAATGAACAGAGAGGGTTGCTGGAGGGGTTGTGGGAGGGGGAATGGGCTAAATGGGTGAGGGGCATTAAGGAATCTATGCCAACCAACTTGGATGTAAACAAGAAAGAAAGAAAGGAAGGAAGGAAGGAAGGAAGGAAGGAAGGAAGGAAGGAAGGAAGGAAGGAAGGAAGGAAGGAGAAAATAAATACGAAGAGAGTGAACCCCCTCAAAAAAGCTCAAGTGCCAAAATGGGTGATATATTCATTCATTCATTCATTCAAATACCATTTATTATGCAGCTTCTCACTGAGTTCAATCTAACCATGGCAGTTTTTCCAGAAACCTTGGGCGAGAACCTAAGTTCACTGCTGTGTTGCCATTTTCCTGCAGAGGTAATGCCTTGGGGGTGATGTCCACCACATCAGAGCACCCCAGCTTCCTTCCCACCCCCCCTCCCTGTACTGCTGCACAGAGAACTGACTACTCAGAGATCCGATGGGGTCACATTCCCCCACTTTCAGGACGAGCAATTTCATTCAGTCATATCTGCTGAGTTTAGAGGACGCCGGGTACTAGGTGGAGATGGCCGACTGCCTACTTTTAAGGAGGTTTCGGGATCATGGAGAGGACAAGAAGAATAAACGCCCAATTTCACTCTCCATGAAGCTGATGCTACTAAGCACAACGGAAACCCAACGAGGGCCCTGCCACGTGTGACTGGTTGCATGTACACGCATGTGTGTTACTCGCCTGGCCCCGGGCCCCGGGGGCGGCAGCGACAGGTCCCTGTGTGTGGTGATGGTAATGCCAGCTGCCGTGTGTTAACCATGTGACTCTATCAGGGGCTGTGTTGACAGCTCACACGTCTGGTTCAATTCTTATATCAACTCTCTGTGATAGCCGCTGTCCTTGCCGCACTTGAAGGATCTGAGGCGTAGAGAGATCAAGACTCTTGCCCCAGGCTACACGGCTGGCCAGTGCTTGAGATGGAGTTCTAACCCACTCCTGCCCGGCTCCCGAGCCTGGGTGCCATCCATCACGGAATGCTGCTTCCCACCACACTGCATTATAATGATGGTGACCATCATGGTGATGCTGGCGATGACGATGATGTGAAATAAATAGCGCTAAGGCAAAAACGGAGATACCTGTGTAAAATCCTCTCAGCTGGCACTGGTCTCATGTTCGGGAACATCTGGCTATTAGGAACATGCCCTGGCAAATGTCAAGGCTCGGACGTGGGGTCCGGGGGTGACGGCTGCTGCTGAGAGTCGAGGTGAGGAGATGATGCTACTTGCTATGTTGCAGAGAGGGGGCAAGTATGGAACTGCGGGTACGAGGAGACAGAAGAGGGGTCAGCAAGGTTGGAGGTGGGTGGGGGCTGGGGGGAGGGGGCAGCAAAATCTCCAGATGGGGAAGGGGCTGGGTGGTCCGAGGGCACTTTGGGAACAGTGACACCAAGGCCATTTGAACACGTTTCTTAGCCTCTCTCCCCTTCTTCCCCAGGCTTGAAGTTTATTGTGCTCCAGAATGTGAGGACAGCTTTTTGGTGACATTTAAAGGAAGGCAGTGCGTTTTAGGTCTGGGTCCTGAGGCCTGAATGCAGCAGCTACATGTGAGGGAGTGGGGGGGCGTATGTGCAGCAGGGGCCGCCAGGACAGACGACGCAGAAAGTCCAGAGAGCCTGGGTTTCCCCTGAATGTGGAACGGGGAAGGGTGCTGGGATTCAAAGCAACTGTACTTTGATCAAAGGGAGAGAGAGGCTTTTGCAGATACTTTGTGTGTGTGTGTGTGTGTGTGTGTGTGTGTGTGTGTGTGTGTGGGGAGAGAGAGAGAGAGAGTGAGAAAAAGAGAGAGGAAAAAAATCGCACTCACTCACAGTTGGTTCTCCCACTGAGCAACCTGCTTAGAGATCGGGGAGCAAATAAACGGCCTTTAGACCAGAGGGAAGCAAGACTCAAGGTCTCCCGGAAACCCTGGGGAAGAAGTTTCCATGTTTTCCTGCTCACATGAGCCCGCTAGCTTTCCCAGGGGCGGGGACAGCTGCAGCGGCATCCCCACCCCCAGGCTATTGACGTCCAGGGCAGGGTGAGCTGTGGAGGGTTTCTATCCTGGGAAGACACAGTCTGTAAACTGCATCAAGGTTGAGAACCAAAGGCATTTCAAGGCTTTCCTAGCCCCAAAAGAAAGCCTTCGAATGCGATCCCAGCACACCTCAGGTAGCAGCTCTGAATCTCCAGTTCACATAATAGGCCCGGTGGGGCAAAAGAGAGATCTTGGGCCACCTGACTTGATATGTAAAAAAAATACGGGAGCAAAGTTAGTCATGTCTCCCTTGTACAGAAGGAGTCCACTTTGAAGCATATCAAAGAGAGAAATTATGACCGAGGGCTTTCGCTTCAGCCTTCTCTGGAAAATGCTTGCTGCAGACCTCCGAGCGAGTGGATTTATTAGGGCCAGGACTGTCACTTGCCAGGTGAGACTCAGAGAGATGAGCACAAAATGTTTTTAGCGCTTCCCATGCCTCTGAGTGGTCCTTTTTTCTGGAACCTTCATGTGTGCGCACCATGGGAAGATGGGACAGCTCGCTGGCGTTTCTATCGCCTGCAGACAACATGTCCTCTGCACCACCCCGTGCCCTGTGCCCTCTCAGGAGGCTCCAATATCTGGGGACACCCACCCCCAAAGGGCTCCTACCTTGGAAAACCTACTCAGTTCTTCAATCCACAAAGACCTAGCTAGTTGGTAATGGGTCCCCTTGAAGGACACTCTTCTGTCAAAAGAACTGTTGACCATGCGATTATGAGGCTAGGTACTAAGTACTAACATGCCAAGTCCAGGAAGTGCATTGATTTTGTCTACTCCTCAAACACCACTCTGACTGATGTACAATCTTGGGGCGGGGAGGAGGCAGAAAAGTGAATTCACTTGTTCCAGTTGTGAGGACAAGGTTCTAGCCCCTTACCAGCTGCCTCTCTGGAACTCGGGATTGCCAGACTGTGTTCCTCTAAAATTGTATTTTATCTGGACGGGTCTGAAAACTCATCTTGTTGCAGAAGTGCCCCTGTCAAACATTAAAATCTATTATTGGCCATTAACTAATCACAGGCACTGCCGTTTTGTTCTTTGGAATTTACGTCTCGATAAAC
>NW_027528977.1:11407085-11410122 GCF_008692635.1 Crocuta crocuta | reverse complement strand
ATACTCTGTGTGTGTGTGTGTGTGTGTGTGTGTGTGTGTGTGTGTGTGTGTGGAGAGAGAGAGAGAGAGTGAGAAAAAGAGAGAGGAAAAAAATCGCACTCACTCACAGTTGGTTCTCCCACTGAGCAACCTGCTTAGAGATCGGGGAGCAAATAAACGGCCTTTAGACCAGAGGGAAGCAAGACTCAAGGTCTCCCGGAAACCCTGGGGAAGAAGTTTCCATGTTTTCCTGCTCACATGAGCCCGCTAGCTTTCCCAGGGGCGGGGACAGCTGCAGCGGCATCCCCACCCCCAGGCTATTGACGTCCAGGGCAGGGTGAGCTGTGGAGGGTTTCTATCCTGGGAAGACACAGTCTGTAAACTGCATCAAGGTTGAGAACCAAAGGCATTTCAAGGCTTTCCTAGCCCCAAAAGAAAGCCTTCGAATGCGATCCCAGCACACCTCAGGTAGCAGCTCTGAATCTCCAGTTCACATAATAGGCCCGGTGGGGCAAAAGAGAGATCTTGGGCCACCTGACTTGATATGTAAAAAAAATACGGGAGCAAAGTTAGTCATGTCTCCCTTGTACAGAAGGAGTCCACTTTGAAGCATATCAAAGAGAGAAATTATGACCGAGGGCTTTCGCTTCAGCCTTCTCTGGAAAATGCTTGCTGCAGACCTCCGAGCGAGTGGATTTATTAGGGCCAGGACTGTCACTTGCCAGGTGAGACTCAGAGAGATGAGCACAAAATGTTTTTAGCGCTTCCCATGCCTCTGAGTGGTCCTTTTTTCTGGAACCTTCATGTGTGCGCACCATGGGAAGATGGGACAGCTCGCTGGCGTTTCTATCGCCTGCAGACAACATGTCCTCTGCACCACCCCGTGCCCTGTGCCCTCTCAGGAGGCTCCAATATCTGGGGACACCCACCCCCAAAGGGCTCCTACCTTGGAAAACCTACTCAGTTCTTCAATCCACAAAGACCTAGCTAGTTGGTAATGGGTCCCCTTGAAGGACACTCTTCTGTCAAAAGAACTGTTGACCATGCGATTATGAGGCTAGGTACTAAGTACTAACATGCCAAGTCCAGGAAGTGCATTGATTTTGTCTACTCCTCAAACACCACTCTGACTGATGTACAATCTTGGGGCGGGGAGGAGGCAGAAAAGTGAATTCACTTGTTCCAGTTGTGAGGACAAGGTTCTAGCCCCTTACCAGCTGCCTCTCTGGAACTCGGGATTGCCAGACTGTGTTCCTCTAAAATTGTATTTTATCTGGACGGGTCTGAAAACTCATCTTGTTGCAGAAGTGCCCCTGTCAAACATTAAAATCTATTATTGGCCATTAACTAATCACAGGCACTGCCGTTTTGNACCTTGCCCCCCTCCCACCACCCCTCCCTTTCTACTTTTCTTTCTGCCTCTCACTTCGCTTCTCATTCTCACTGATAAAATGACAGTGTCTAAACATCAGGGGGTCACTGTTTATTTCTTCCAGTGGAGATCGGTGGATGTCACTCAGGAAGGACCGCTACGCCCTCACCAACGCCCCTCTGGCCGGGGTGCTGGGTTTGCTATTCGCCAATGAGGGTGGGCTCCCTGAACCAGGAACCGGTGATTAAATTGTGAGTGTCTTCATTTGTGAATGCGAAAAGGCTCCATGTGTTCATCTGGAAGCCTGCAATTGGCAGCAGCACATTGAACAGCACAGGTGCTGTATGTAATAATTAGAGAGAGACCGTGGCCAAGTTCCTCGTGTTCCACCTGGTCCCCATGTCTCTGAGGGTTGTGTTTCTGGTCCAGCCTAAGGGGCCGTGGGGTCTAACTGGGTCTGGGCCGTCTTGCCATTTTGTGCCCCTCAACTGATTTTCGCAGGTTGAAATGGAAAAGCAGGTCCAACATCCACAGAGCGATGAACAGAAGGCATGGCTGAGACCATCATCAAGTCAGTGACCCTGCTCGCAGAGATTCTCACCGAGCAGGGATGGTTTCCCATCTCCGCTCTCCCCATCCTTGCGGACCTGAAGGCCGATCTGTTTGGTGGCACGTGGCAATCAGCTGGTGGCTGGTAAGAAAACTTGTCTGTTAATATAGCTGTCAAAACATTGCTAAAAATAGTGCAAGTTCTTCTCCTCGGTGTCGTTTCAGAGCTTTTGGTTGCTAAAAGCTTGTAATTAACACCTGAGACAGGATGAAATGGCTTTTCTTGCACCATATGTGTCTCTGGGCTTAAATGGAGAGAATGCTTCTGAACGTGGCTTGCTTCCACTTGCTGAGGAGGCATTTGGTATTTGTGGGGGAGGGGGAATCTCCTAAATCCATCTGCAGCTACGAGATTCTATCAGCACCCCTTTACATGCATACCTACTAGGTGCAGAGCACTGTGCTTGCCCTGGGGGACAGCTGCCTCCTCCTGACAAGGCTGATGGGGATACTGGGTGGGATTGAGGCTTATACATATTCCTTGAGAGGTTTTTCATGTATTAACTTGTAGAATTTCCACAGCTAGACCCTAAGAGGCTAGGCACCTTGGTCACTTAGATAGCAAGTAGCAAAGCTGGAATACAAACTCAGTTTGTCTGCCCCCAGAGCCCAGTTTCTTCATCATGATACTGTATGGGTCATCATTCGGCATTATAAACGCTTGAACAGAGAAATGTACACTGGTCTGTGGAGCCCCTGGGAGAGGTGACCTGGAGTCTCCTAATATTCTCCCTATGCCATCTGGAGATTTTTGATCATACAGAACTAGTGGTCAAAAAATAAAAGAAAAAATGAGTACTTCCTTTATTCAATGTTTATTACAGTACACACTGTGTACTTGTATCCTGGTACGAACACATTTTCTACTTTAAAACGCAACCACAGATAAAATGAAACAGAATGCTTCTAAAATGTCCCTTCTAAATTGTCCTTCTAAAATGTCCCCTCAGGACATCCCTGGGGACACTGGACTCCTTTCAGTTTTGAGTCTATGGCCCCAAAGGACAGGCCATGTACTCAGGTGATGATCTCTGTACTTCTAGAGTCTGTTAGGGTTCCTAGGATGCAGTAGGTCTT
>NW_027528977.1:11326214-11407078 GCF_008692635.1 Crocuta crocuta | reverse complement strand
AGAGAGAGAGAGAGAGAGAGAGAGAGAGAGAGAGAAGTGGGGCTCACCGAAAATGGGGCTTGTGTATTCTACCTGAAGTGGGGCTCGAGCTTACCCAATATGGGACTTGAACTCACAGACTGTGAGATCATGATTTGAGCTGAAGTCAGGTGCTTAACTACTGAGCCACTAGTTCCTTTTTTTTTTTTTTTAATGTTTACTAGTTCTTTTTTTTAGTGTTATTTTAAAAAGAGCATGGAAATGGGGAGGGGCAGAGAGAAAGAGAAAGGATCTGAAGCAGGCTCTGCCCTATCAGCACAGAGCCCGATGTGGGGCTCAAACCCACAAACCATGAGATCATGACCTGAGCTGAGGTCAGATGCTTAACTGACTGAGTCACCGAGGCGCCCCGGAATATAGTTGTAACAGTTATCAATACTCGTGGTGTTTCCATGGTCATTTGTAGACATGTGCAGAGCAGCTAAAATTGTGCACATTCTCAAATGAGGTTGAATACGGCAATGCTCTCCATCGCCTTGTCCCAGCCTCACACAGAAATGACTGGAGGATGGAGATGGTAGAGGGCTGTGCGTGCCGTGCAGGAAGCCCCGGCTCTGCGGTCAGGGTTTGAATCTCAACTCTGGCATCTATTAGTGGGATGTCCTCAAGCAAGTCATTTTACATTTCTGAACCTCATTTTCTCTTTTGTGGAGGAGGAGGAGAGAGAGGAGGCAGTGGAGGGGGGAGAGGGGAAGGAGGAGAAGGAGAAGGAGAATAGAGAAGAAGAAGAAGAAGGAGGAGGAGGAGGAGGAGGAGGAGGAGAAGGAAGAGAAGGAGGAGGAGGAGGAGGAGGAAGAGGAAGAGGAGATGGGGAGGAGGAAGAGAAAATAGAATCTACCAGGATAAGATTTTAGGATTTAAGACTATAACCTATGTGAGACTGTTTCTTGTAGGAGCAAGAGTAGCTCATCATTTGCTGATGGAGTGTTTCCAGTGACATCATAAAACAGAACTATCATGAATAATGAGGATGGCCTTTATATCTTTTATGAATAGTAAATATTATGTAGATAGGTTTTTTGGGCTCTTAAACCTATGTCTTTTGACTGAAGTATATAGTTCATTTACATTTAATATAATTATTGATATACATTTCTTTGATTTAAGTGCATGTTTATCCATACCTTGGCATCACTGACATTGCTATGCATTCACTGTCGGCCAAGTAGTGGGGATGCATTTGTCACTGCCTGCACATACACAGTCACATCTTTAGAGTGACAGCAGCTCTGAAGAAATCTCTGAGGCAACAGTGGAGCCCTTTTATGAAATGCCGTGTCACCCAAGTGCTCAACGGCACAGAGTTTGATGTGTGGGCAAATACGTTTACTCTGAGTAAAAAAAGAAGAAGTTTTTAAAAAGATAGCTCTTGAATGTGAAGAAGATTTAGGAATATCTTAGCCCATTTATTAACGTATAATGCCCTTCTCCTATAGGCCCAAATGGTATATGATAAAAAGAAATCTGAAAGAGCTCTTTCAAAAGTAAGAAATAAAAATTCTGAGAGTTTAGAAAGCATTGTGACAGTTTTAATGGCCAATGCTTTTTCTTTATTAAACGTACATAAAAGAATGATGCTTCTTACAATTAATGCCTCTTCGAGTCTATAAATAGAGCTCCTTGGATATTTTATACCATCTTACATTGGGTTTTCTACTTATGTTCTCTTTTAATCTTCCTTTTTGCCTTTGTTTTCGGATCACTGTACAAGTCTGGAAGTAATATGCTCGGCCTTTTTTTTTTTTTTTTTTAGTGTAGTTGACACACAATATTACGTTAGTTTCAGTGATTCAGCATCTCTGTACATTTGGGATGCTAATCTCAAGTGTGGCTTCCATCTGCTACCACATGCCGCTATTACAATACCGTTGACTATATTCCCCATACTGTGCCTTTTATCCCTAGGACTTATTCATTTCACAACTGGAAGCCTGTATCTCCCACTCTCCTTCACCTGTTTTGCCCTTACCCCCACTCGCCTCCCCTCTGGCAACCACAAGTTTGTTCTCTGTATTTAAATGTCTGATTCTGCCTTTTGTTTGTTGTTTAGTTACTTGTTTTCTAGATTCCAGGTATAAATACACTCTGCTTTTCATCTTTAGTGTTTTCCTGAAACATTACATCATCTATAACTAACTTATCAAAGTAGAAACTTAACAAAACCATTACTTTCCCCCCAGAAAATAGGACAACCTTAATTTTAACTCCATTTGTCCATTGAAATGTCATTGCAGTTTGAGGTTTTAACTCAAACTTTTAAGTGTTCATACCTTTAAAAATTATTACGATTATTTCACACAACTGTTGTTAATTTCCAATTACCCATACATTCTTCTTGTTTAGTTCTTATATGACAGACCTTCCATCTAGGGAAACTTTGTGCTGAGGCGATGAACCCCTTAGTATTTCCCTCAGTGAGGTTCTGCTCCTGACAAATTCTCTCTTCCTTTTCTTTCGTTCTTTCATTTGTTTTTGTTTTTGTTTTTAATCTGTTTACTTTTGTTGAGCCTAGAATTCTAGACTGGTGGTTATTTTCCTTCAGCACATTTAAAATATGATTCTCCTGTTTTGGGGTTCCATATTTGCTCTCGGGAAGTCAGCTGTAAATACATCCACTGTTCCTTTAAAAATCATTTGTCTTTTCGTCTGTCTTCAAGATTTTTCCCTTCGTCTCTACATTTGAGAAGCTTTACTACAATGTCCAGATGCAGATTTCCTTTTAATATATTTTGCTTGGGATTTTCTAGGCTTCTTGAATCTGTGCATAGGTGACTTTTATTAGTTCAGGAAAATTCTTGCCCATCATCTTTTCATGTATTCTCTCTACCCTTCTGCGTCACCTCTTCTGAACCTCTGAACAAATGCATGAACTTCTCAATGTACTCCCTTTATTTATTACCCTCTCTTCTCTATTATTTTTTTTTCTTTTCCATGCTGTATTCCAGGTAATTGATTCCCTAGGCCTCTCTTCTGCTGTGGCCTATATATTGGCCAAATGTCCTGTGATAATTTCTAGTTACTATATTCTTTGAACTTGTAGAAATTATATTTGTTTTTAATGTTTCTTTATTTTTGAGAGAGAGGCAGAGTGCAAGCAGAGGACGGGCAGAAAGAGGGAGACACAGAACCCAAAGCAGGCTCCAGGCTCTGAGCTGTCAGCACAGAGCCTGACACGGGGCTCGAACTCGATAAACCATGAGATCATGACCTGAGCCAAAGTTGGACAATCAAATGACTGAGCCACCCAGGCGCCCCCTATATTTGTTTTTATTTTCACATATGCTGTATCATTTTTATTGCTTTCTGCCCCCATGATGTTATTTACTTATTTATTAATTATTATTTTTAACGTTTATTTACTTTTGAAAGAGAGAGACAGAGAGTGAGAGAGACACAGAATCCAAAGAGGCTCCAGGATCTGAGCTGTCAGCACAGAACCTGATGTGGGGCCCGAACTCATGACCCATGAGATCATGACCTGAGCTGAAGTCAGATGCCTAACTGACTTAGCCACCTAGGCACCCCACCCCATGAAGTTATTTTTAAGTTTATCATTTATTTCTTTAAATTTGGTAAATGTAGTTGTTTTAAAATCTAAAGTCTGTGTGGGACCACTTCCACTGTCTCTTGGTTTTCATTCATAAATCGTGTTTTCTTGTATGCCTTGTTATCTCTGATGCCTATTTGTTCATTGTTACTTGTGGGGAGTTCCAGCGATCCAGGAGACTTGCCTTTGCTTATTCTAGGTGCCGGGGACACTAGCAGTTGAGACCAACTCGTGACTCATGCCAATTTCACAACTTTAAAGTTCCCAGGCCCACCCAGGAGATGCCTTCCTGGGTGCAAATCCATCACACAGCCAGTCTACCACCACAATTTCTCAGAACATTTCCCCTTCTCATTCTTTCCCCTCCTGCTTTGTTCAGTGCCACACCCGTCTCTGAAGTTTACCTTGGTGGAGCAGTGCGAGTTTAGATCTGGTGCAACATTCGGGGAAGATATCCTCTCAATATTCACACTTTGGTCCTTAGTTTCTGACCCCTGTGTCCTTCACAACCACTTTATGGGATCCCAAGTGCAGAGGGTGACAACAGCTCTCAGGGATAAGTGACTGGTGATTTTACATTCTCCCATCTCTCTCGTTAGCCTGCAAGAAAGACAACCTCTTCCGTCACCCCAGGATTCAAAGGGGGTGTGCATTTTAGATGTGGTACAGAATTTTTTAAATTGTTTTTCAGAAAGGGTTGATCTAAAGACTCTAGTTTACAACTACTGGAAACCAGAAGGCACATCTCAGGTTTACTAAGATAAACATTTCAAAATGACACATAAAAGCAGACTGTCATATAGAAATTCCTGGCCCAGCACACCACATCTCGCAGACATTCCATCTCCCTTCCAGTAAAGAAGACATCCCTATCTCACAGGGTCATTCTGAGAATTAAAATGGATCACTGAGCATGTGAAACTGCTAACTGAGATGCCACAGCACCCCCAAAATGCTCATGATATCTGTACCCTAAGCCAAGCCTGCAAATATAATTCCACTGCTGATAATACTAAAGGAGATCATTACGGGGTTAAAAAAAAAAAAAAAAAAGACTTGTCGCAGGGTTAAGCAGATCATTAGAAATGCCCCCGCCCCTTGGCCTGTGGGGGATTTCAATCAGAAAGGATCGGGTGGGCTCTGTGAGCTCTCCCAGAATGGCAGGCCCAGAGGAAAAGTCGAGCTGAAGTGCTTAGGGGATTAAAATAAAATGCTTCACTAGAGATTAGGATTCAAGTATCAGTTTGATTTAATGATTCCAGAAGGTTCATGCATATCCCAGGCAGGCAGCCAGTAGCACTCAGCTGGTCTGGAGCCGGCAGGATTATGGCGAGGGTCATGGTGTCTCTCCGGCAATTCTGACTTCTTCAAGGAACTCAAAGAAGCCAGTGTGGATGAAGAGAACACATGAGGCAGAGAGAGAGGAGGAAATGAGGTCAGACAGGCAGAATCCGATCACAGAGGGGACGTTGGGGGCCATAGAGGGGAACTTAAATCGGATTCTAAGTGAAATGGAGACCTGTTAAAATATTTTAAGCAATATACGCTGTCATAGCATCTTTATGTCCAACAGAAAAAATGCAAATAATCTGGATATTCATCAACAGGTGACTAGATAAATAAACCATGAGACAGCTGTGCAGAGAAACACCACTTGGTAATAAAACAGAATGAACTACTGATATATGTGGCCACGTGGGTGAATCTCAGGAAGGTTTGGTGTAAGAAGTCAGACATAAAGGGCACAGAGTGGATGACTCCATTCATCAAAACCCATCTGTAGTGACTCATAGCAAATCAAGGCTGCCTGGGGCTGAGGAGGAAGAGGATTGGCTGCGAAGGGTGCATGAGAACTTTCTGGGCAGATGGGAATGCCTGCTGTCTTGATCATGGTGACGGAGGCACCTTATACAGATTGGTCTGAACTCCGCTGTGCACTCAAGATGGGTGCATTTTGCTTCGTGTGAACTACATCTCAGGACAGTTAATTTTGAAAAATCACCAGCAGGGAAGATAGAAGTCATGCAGACCACATTCTGAACCAGAGTGAGAGGTCAAGGGTAAGGAGAAAAGGGAATTCACAGATAGTCAAGTCACGGGGTCCTCCAGTCATTAAATTCTCAGTTGGATATTGAGGGGCTTGGTTTCTAGAGCACGAAAAGAAACAAAGGTCACACACTCTGTGGGATCGATGTTTCTGCCCTCTCGTAAACACAGGATGCTGTGCCTCAGGGAGGCGGTAAATGTCCTGTGCTGGGTGACCATCGTGACTAAGCAGAGCTAAGCCTTGAACCCTGGTCTGTGAGACTCCCTGCTCTTGGTACCATTCCACAAACTAGATAATTAGAGATGGAGACAAACTCCAAGTCTAAGTCCAAGTCTAAGACTGCCTTCCTCTGCAGGAGCTGCCAGACCTCTGGTTGGATTTGGGGAGACCACCAAGAGCAATTGATCTGATTGGGTGACTCACTGCCCTAACCCAGTTTCTCAACCTTGACACTACTGTCATTTGGAAAGGAAAACTCTTCACTGTAGGGAAAGCTGTCCTTAAAGTTGTAGGAAGGTTAGCAGCCACCCCAGCCTCTCCCCATCTACTAGATGCTAGCAACATGGAACCCCTCCTTTCCCCCCACCCCATGGTGACAGCCAAAGATGCTCCAGACATTGTGCAGTGCTCCCAAGGCAAAAATCATCCCCAGTTGAGAACCACTGCCCTCAAACCCTCCACGGTTCCCCGTTGTCCACACGATGCCGTCGCCACCCTAACATGGCTTGGAAGGTCTCTGTGATCTGCCTGCCACTCCAGCCTCACTCCAGAAAACCACCTCCACTTCCTTCTTCACATCTTATGGCCCAACAACAACCCACCAACCTCATTCTCTAAACGTTCTGGCCTCCATGCCTTTGGTCACATGATTCCCTCTTCTTAGAACACCCGTTCTCTGCTAACTTTTACTTAATGTTCAAAATTCATCACAAGAATTACTTCCTTTTGTTGGTTGCGTTTTTTAAATACATTTTTTAAAATGTTTAAATACAATTTTTAAAATGTTATTTAAGGGGCGCTCCAGTGGCTTAGTCGGTTAAGCGTCCGACTTTCGCTTAGGTCAGGATCTCGCGGTTTGTGGGTTCGAGCCCCGCATCGGGCTCTGTGCTGAATGCAAGCTCGGAGCCTGGAGCCTATTTCGGAGTCTGTGTCTCTCTCTGACCCTCCCCTGCTCACGCTGTCTCTCTCTCTCTCTCTCTCTCTCTCTCCTAGAAATAAATTAAAAAAAAAAAGTTATTTAATTTTGAGAAAAGGAGACAGAGCATGAGCAAGGGAGGGGCAGAGAGAGAGGGAGACGCAGGATCTGAAGCAGGCTCCAGGCTCTGAGCTGTCAGCACAGAGCCTGACACAGGGCTCGAACCCATGAACTGTGGGATCATGACCTGAGCCATCATCGGATGCTTAACTGACGGAGCCACCCAGGCGCCCTGTTGGTTGCGTTTTATTATAAATCTTTCTAACCATGAGTAGGTACTAGTTTGATTGGAACAACAATAAAAACATTGTTTTTCAATAAAGCTTGTAGACTGTCCTCAAGCTGGGCAAACTCTCTTGCTTCTACCCCGCCGCGACCCAGAATTTTTTTTCTCCTCTGCATTGTATTTGTCACACTGGGAGTAACTGTTTATCTGTTGGCCTCCTTCATCAGCCAATAAGCAATTCAGGATGAGCGGGGCTGACCATGATTGCCCACGGGGTCCTGGGCCTGGCCCAGACCATAAACCAGAGAGGATCTTGGGGAAGGCCTTACCTGCAGGATGATCACACACAAGTCTTGGGCCAGGTAGACATTTGTTCATGATAAAGGTGACACTCTCCCCAAACGTAGGGGTGTGGATTCGGTGAGCTCTCTGCCCTCTGCTTGCAAGGGACTGTTGCGGACGAAATGACACAGAGGACAAGACACACACAAAAGACAGACACAGACACAGCTCCGGCCGGAGGAACAATTCTACGCAAGCCCCTCTTGCGGTTTATTTTATACCCGGTAACTGGATACAAACTGAAATCTACAAGATGCATTCCTTTACCAATTAAGGGCCAGTAGCCAAACACATTTCAAGGACAGGTGGGAGCAAAGGGAGGAAGCGACCACAACATGTTTACTAAGAGGCCTGCTCACAATTCCAGCCTCCTCCTTATTTCTAAGGAGGGCATGTTCCCTCGTTTGCGAGCAGACCATTAAACTTGGATATTGTGTGCAGGCCTCCTGGCAGAGCACCCTGTTTGTAGGCATGCTTTGCCCAGGCAGGGAGCCCCGTGTGCAGGCACATCCCCGCGTCCCTAACCACGCTTTCTTGTGGTCACTGTCAGGCTCCCACAAGGGACATTGGGCAACCTTACTTGGGTGGGGACAAAACAGAATTTTATTAAGAAATCATATTGTGGTCAGAATGAATCCCCAGCAAAACAGGAGCTGGAACCCATAGGAGGTTCATTATCTTACCGCAGCTCACACAGCTAATGGGCTTTGACGTGAACTTCCTGCACATCACAGGGAGAAGCACCCCCAGCCGAGAAGAGTGGAAGAGGAGAGAGAGAGAGAGCGAAGGACCGGCGGGCTGTACTTGGCAGAGCAGGTGGGAGGGTCAAGGAGGCAATCTCCACCATCCTGAGAACATGCTCTGGAAGCCCTGGGGACTCAGCACTCAACTCATGGGTGGTCCAGGGCCAGGCAACTGCTGGATACTCGAGAGGAGATAGATCAGCAGGTCCCTGTAGATCCGCCCAAGGATCCCCGCCCAAGGGAGAGGACACCCATCAGCCACCCACAGTTTATTCTGCTGCGAGGTTGCCTTTGGCTGTATGACCAGTGTTTCCTATTATCTTCCAACCTTCCCCCCATGCAGACAGCGGCTAGGAAGTTTTTCTCAGGGGGGCCCTATTGGCATTTGGGGAGGGACAAATTCTGTTACCAGGGACTGTCTTACACGTTGCAAGAGACTCAGTCCCCTTGGCCTCTGGTTACTAAAAGCTAACAAAGCTTTTCCCCAGTCATTGAAATGACCCCAAAAGTTCTTTCTGCCTATGTGTCCAAATACCTTCCAGAACAGCTGAGCCCTTCTAAACTAGGGTCTTGTATGCTACCTGCTGAAATGAAGCACCAGCACAGCTCAGCATGGAAGGGTGAAAAGTCCTGCATTTGATTTTTTGAGTTACAAGAACTTATCTTTAAAACCGAAGAGCTCAATGACTGGGGTTACATTTCTATCATAGACCAGGCGTCAGCCAATGCGACCCAAATCTGAACACCAAATCCCGCCTGCTACCTATTTTTGTAAATAAAGTTTTATTGGCACACAGCCACCCTCATTCATATGTTTTCTGTGGCTGCTTTTACGCTACAATGGAAGAGTCAAATAGCCACAAGAGAGACCTTTTGGCCCGCAGATGGTCTGCCCTTTAGAGAAAAAGGGCCCTTGTGACCCTGTCATAGACAATAGTTTTGGAAAATTATGTTGACTGGCCAGAAGTAGAGAGATGGGTGAAGTGATCTAAAAAGAACATGGAGCCAGTGGCTGGGTCCAGAACAGAGCCCTGTGGCATTTCAAAGAGCCATTGGAGGCCTGTAAAGTGGGGGATAAGCCAGCCAAGAGACATCGAAGGACCAGCCAGGGAGGTAGGTAGACAACAGGAGGGTACAGTATCCATGACACATGTGTTCGTGGAGTTTTCAGAAGGTGGAAAGAGAAAACAGATCTTGAAACGAGGACCACACAATGTAGAAATGGAAACCACAAATATCATAGCCCCACATCACACGAGAGTGACAGGAAGGGCCAAACTCTCAAACCCAAGTCCTTAAACCAATGTGCCCAACTAGGCGATGGAAAAAAGAACGAACGTTCCTGAGATCCTCCTGTGAGGTAGCTACGATTATCACCCCACTTTACAGATGGGAGCTATGAGGTTCAGAGAAGAAAAGCAACTTGCCTCACCTCTAAATGTTGGGCCTCCTTGGGGCTGAGTCCTAAGTTCTCCTCTCATTAGTTCCAAGGACTGAAATAACATATTAAGATGATAACTCCCGAAGTTAATCCTTTGAATCCCAGTGTCTGCCCTGAACTGTAGACTCCTCCTTGCTTACTCACCATAGCCAGCAGGCTGTCTCCCAGTCGCTATGTCTGAAACCCAGCTTGGGAGCCCCTCCCCCACTACGCCTTTCTCTCCAACCGATTTATCCTTGGGTTTTCTCACTCTTGGAAATAGCACCAAATTCATTCAGTTTTTCATCATTTTAGACATCTTCCGGTTTTGGCCGTCAGTACTCATTTATCACTAAGACTGATTTTTTGGCATCCTTGATTTCTCTTAAATCGACTCACATCTCTCCATCTTTCCCGCCACCCTCCTCACGGCCCACGGCCGTAACATCTCTTTCGGTGACCACAGTTGCCTCTGCTACTCCACTTCCTAAGTGGTCTGCCAGCTTTCACTCTCATCCTCCTACCGTCTGCCAGCTGCCATGGTGGCCGTTTAAAAACATAAAAAATGGGGCACCTGAGGGGTGCCTGGGTGGCTCAATTGGTTAAGCCTCCGTCTCCGGCTCAGGTCATGATCTTGAAGTTCGTGGGTTTGAGCCCCGCGTCGGGCTCTGTGCTGGCAGCTCAGAGCCTGGAACCTGCTTCAGATTCTGTGTCTCCCTCTCTCTCTGCCCCTTCCCCTACTCACGTTCTGTCTCTTTCTCTCCAAAAATAAATAAACATTAACAAATTTTTTTAAACATATAAAATGGAGCATATCATTCCTTTACCTAAAGGCTCTTCAATTAATTCTTAAGACAAAAATCCAGAGTCTTTTGTGCCATGCCTGGCCCGCATACTCTGATCCTGCCTGGGTTACCACTTCTATCTCGCCCGGATGCCCGCTCCCCACACCCCTCCCCACCCCGGGCATCAGCTCCAGCCACCTTCTTTCACTTCTTAGTCATGCCAAGCTCTCTCTCACTTCTAGGCCTTTGCCTGTGCTATGCCCTCTGCCGGGGGTTTCCTCCCCACTCTTCCCAGCAGGCTCCACATTCTTCAGGTCTTCCTTCAAACTTCTTCAGAGAGGCGTTTATTAACCATGTTCCCCAGGGACTGGCCCCCTCCTATTGGTTTATCTCTTGCCCTCATTCTTTTCTGTGCTGGCATCACACATCATTACAACGTGTAAACGTGCATTTGTTTATTTGGGACTAAGTTCTTAGCAACCTCCCCTACGACTAAGCACCACAATATGGATTTTCTCTTTCAGTGTCGTTCACCTTTGTATCCCTAGTGCCTTGCATTGTGCCTGGCACATAGTAGGTGCTGAAAAACAGTTACTGCATGCGGATCAAAGGCCACAGAGCTGCTAAGTGTCACTGCTGGCTGATTAGGATGTCCGCATGACTTCTCCCATTGCTCTATTCCAATTCCCACTCAATAGCCGCCTTGAAAATACGTACTCCAGCATTTATAAATAACCCTTTGAGCCTGTGCAGCCTGACATGGGGCAAGAATTTCCTCCCAGCATTGCCTGTCTGTTCAGTCCCCTTGTAGAAGGTCTCCGTTTGGGATTCTGCGCCCCGGAATGCCTTCTGGCATTTTCTGCTCAGTGAGTACATCCATTCCCATTTTCTTCAGCAGAGCCGGAGATATAAATTGCAAAAGACCTTCTTGCAGATTGTTGGGAGAGGGCTGTTCCTGGCCAGGAATTCCTCTGGCTGCCACCGTGAGGGGCGGAGGGCAAACTCTGAAACGGCTCGCCTTTGCTGCACAGTCTGGCACTGCTCTGACCGGCTGGGGATGGCAGGGGCGGTGGAGGGGGCAGCTGGGGAGGCTGCCAGGCCTGGCTCTGGGGACAGCAGGCATGGATGGGTGGGGGAGATAAGATCCTAGGCTCCAGAGCACAGCACATCACACCGAAAAGCAAGACCCAGTGCCCATTCAGCTTAGAGTCTAAAAGCAGCACCCGGACCCAGCATTGACGGTGAGCTGCCATCAGGGCTGGTCAGGTGGGAGGAGCACCACCCGGAGATGCATCTATATGCAATGGGAGTCTGGGGTGGGGGCTGGTGCTTCTGGAGTAGTAGTAACCCCAGGAAACTGGCAAGAGTTGGCTGGGTACCAAAGCCTCAGACAATAGCCCACAGTTAGGAAGGAGGGACTTTATGGTATCAGTAAGATCTGAGTTTTGGAACTAGCAAAGCCTACGTCAGAGGCTTAATTCTCTCACCAAATGTGTGAGGTTAGGCGAGGCACATCACCTCTCCAAGCCTTAGTTTTTTCAGCTATATAATGGGGAGAAGCACCCTGGCTGCATAGCATGTAAGAATGACTGGGGACAATCATGGACAGCACTGAGCATAGAATATGGCACTTAGATGGCTCTCAGTCATTGGCAGTGGCTTATATATCAGCACTCAGGAGGAACTGGTGATAGGGACTGGAGCTAGGCCCCTGGAAATGATAGTGTGATGGGGAGTGAGGGAGTTTCCTGGGACCACTTCAGATGCCCCAGGTCCCAGACTTTTAGGTAACACCATGGCTGGGAGGGAAGGAGGCAACTTGGATACTCTAGAGGCACAACTGAGCCTGGACTCCCTTCTGTGGAGTCCAGCAGGTGATGTTGGGGTGGGATGACCTGAAATATGCTGACGTAGGCCCAGGTCTACAGGTGGGGGCCAGATGAGCTATGGGGAGTAAGCACTAGGAACCCACATTTGGGGAATCCTTGTTAATTCATATTGTTATTTATTCTTTTAATACTCAGGGAACCACTTCCATATGCTGAGGCTTTTTTATTCAGAGCTGCATTAGGGGAGCCACATTCATCCCTTCACTCATTCACTCATTCATTCAGATAAATTTGCTATATGGGAGAGGCTGGAAATGCAGATGTGAATGAGGCACAGCCCCAGTTCTTGGGGTGCAGCTGGGGGTAAGAAGGTAGCTATCGAGTGAAGAAGACCTTTCAGTCTTATGTTCCTCAGAGAATGACTAAGGGCTCCCCAAGTGCGCAGGGTGGGGAAGGGCACTCTTGGCAGAGAACAGCGTATGCACAGGCATGGCGGCATGGCTGTACTGACTAGCTGGGAAAACACACCCAACTCAATCTTGGCATCCTTTGGCCACACAGAGGGAAAGTCTGGCTTTAAACTGAGACCTTTGAGGTCTCCCACCAAGAAACAGATTCCTAGATTTGCTCCCACGTAGCTCAAAGCTCACCCTCTGTCCTCCTCTTGGACGGGGAAGTTGGACCAACCTCCAGCAAATATTTATGTTGAAATATTTGGAGCCTGCACAAGACTTGCAGATATTTTCATAATTTTTTTCACGGTTTACACAGCGTGCCACCTGCCTCTATCTCCTGAAAAAGGAAGAAAAGATTTTAAAGAAAATGTGTTGGAGTGAACAAAGGGGAGTCCCATGGGGCTTTTTATCTGACAAGGCTTGCTGCTGTGATGATGGAAACTGAGCCCATGCTGAACGGGAAGAACGCGCTGTAGGTGTGCTAATCGTGCTTCGGTTACTTGGCCTGCTTGACGACCTCCCGAACACTTCCACATTCGTTACCTTTGACGAGCCTCACCAAAACCCAGCTGGGAGGGGCTGTGACGGTCGTGTGACAAATAGGGAAATGGAGGCTTAGACAGGGGCTAGGACTTACTCGGGGGCACAAGGCAGATAGTGGCAAACTCATCTGAGAGTAAGGGAAAGGAAGCTTTGCAAAATTTTGGCTTTCGAGTGAGTTCAATGACCTTTGAGGTCTTAATGAATTATTGTATGGAAAGCCTCCCTAAGCTCCTCTCCCTGTCCAAGGAATGGGGACTACAACCGACCACCCATTCTCTTGTGCCACCCAAGGCCGGTGCAGGTTAACCATCCACAGGTGCCTCTCACCGATGCTTTCTTGCTCCTTAAGTCTATCTTCCTAATGCCATCTGCTGGCTGGGTGACGTCAGGGAAGCCTTGGGGCCACAGGATGGCAGAGACAGGGACGGGTGTCCCTGGGTCCCCATCTGGAAGGCAACGGCTTGCCCTGCATCAGACCCGGACATAATATACTTTTATGGTATTAAGCTGCTGAGATTTTGCATTTGATTTGTTACTGCAGCATAACATAGCCTATCCTCACTAATACACTGCCTCTTGTCCAACATTTCCACCCTTTTCCTTAGGGAAACTCTTTATAACAGGGAAATCTAGGCCCTCGTTGTCCCCTGGACTCATGCACACTTGCTATGCTTGGCTTCATGGGGGTGTTCGTGGAGGGCTTGTCCCGCCCAGGCTTTCAGTGGGAGAACAGAGAAGCCACTTTCTACATCGTCTGTGACTACTGTCAGGTTCTCCCCGAATGTCCCAGGGAGAGTGCATCTGACAGGCTTTTTTCAGAATAAAACATAGACTGCTTTCACATGAGGAAAGCACACTTCTCCAGTGAATGTGATTTCAAGCATCCTTCTTGAAAAGGAACAGCTTTGGTATCATTACTTAAAACACACCTGTTCTGTAGAAGCATCTGCAGAAGGCAAGAAGCCGTTTAATTAAGCCTTCTCAGGAATAAATTATAATTCTCTCATTTTAGAGATGAGGATGAAAGGCTCAGAGAGGGGAAGAGATGAGCCTAAGGCCACACAGCTGTTACCCAGAGGGGACGGGAGGAGAATCGAGATCCTAATACTTCTAACCCACTTCCCTTTACACTACACACCATTGGAAACACCACAGGGTGCAAGTGAATGGTCCATTCTGGCCCTGGTGTGACAAGACAGCAAAACCACATTTATTTTCCTATTGAGAGTGTTGCAAAGAGCGTGGTCTTTGGAGCCATAGTGCAGTAGGTTTGGCATCAAAGCCTGGTTCTGAAAATTGTAACTTGTGTAACCTTGAAAGGCCACTTCCCCTCTCTGAGTCTCATTTCCACCATCTGACAGTGAAGATAATAATCCCTTCCTAGCTGGATTTGGTAACACCTGAAAGGGGCCCAACACACAGTAGGAGCTCAAAAGGTGTGACTCCTGCCACTCTTTCACCATACACAAGGCGCTATGCTAAGGGTAACTTATGGGCAACTACAGAGGAAGACCTCTTCTCAAGGCACAGGGACAATAATGTCATTGGCCACATTGGCAGCAAGCATGAAGAGGCAGAATAGCATCATGGACCTCTGGAGTCACATTGTCTGGTTTCAAAGCTTGGTTATGACTTTGGGAATGCTACTTAAACATTCTATGCCTCCATTTCCTCATCTGTCAAAGGGGGATGACAATTGTACCCATTTAATACGTCATTGGGAAGACTAAAAGACTTAACATGTTCAAATCACTTAGCACCATTCCTGGCATATAATGAGCCGTTTGTTGATGTCATTTTTATCAACATCTATTATGTTCTTGCTCTGTTAGGCACTGTCTCTTTTAATCTTGGGAAGTGGCATTGGCATCGTCCCTGTTTGCATGTGACAGACTTTAAATTGCTGTCCTTTGTATAGGACAATGGTCTACACCAAGAGAGAAGCACAGGCTGGCCTTGAACCTGGGCCAGCCTGGCTCCTAAACCCATGATCTTGGTCATTCTGCTAAGTTGTTTTCCTTCCGATCATGGCCCAGGCAAATGCATCGGTCGTGCTTCCCAGACATAGTCCGCAGGTCTCCAGAGGCCACGAAACATTACAGAGATGGGAAAATGCTGAAAACGTTGAATGTATAAGGGGTGGAGATTGGAGTTGGCAGGCTGTGAGGAGCTTGAATGACTAGAAAAAAATAAGTCAGGTCTTCTGGCCTGTTTACCTTCATAAATGTTTCTGTGAAAATTGAGGTTCTCACCCTTATTAGGTTGATCCAGTCCCAAAAGAGGTTTTAAACTGAGATACCACCTCACGCTGGTCAGAGTGGTTAAAATGAACAAATCAGGAGACTCTAGATGCTGGCAAGAATGTGGAGAAACGGGCACCCTCCTGCACTGTTGGTGGGAATGGAAACTGGTGCAGCCCCTCTGGAAAACAGTGTGGAGGTTCCTCAGGAAACTAACAATAGAACTCCCCTAGGACCCAGCAATAGCACTGCTAGGAATTTACCCAAGGGATCCAGGAGTGCTGATGCATAGGGGCACATGTACCCCAATGTTCGTAGCAGCACTTTCTACAATAGCCAAAATGGAAAGAGCCTAAATGTCCATCAACTGACAAATGGATCAAGAAGATGTGGTTTATCTATACAAAGGAATACTACATGGCAATGAGAAAGAATGAAATCCGGCCATTTGCAACAACATGGATGGAACTGGAGGGTATTATGCTGAGTGACATAAGTCAGTCAGAGAAGGACAGATATTGTATGTCCCACTCATATGTGGAACTTGAGAAACTTAACAGAAGACCACGGGGGAAGGGAAGGGGAAAAATAGTTTCAAACAGAGAGAGAGGCAAATCCATTAGAGACTCTTAAATGCAGAGAACAAACTGAGGGCTGATGGGGATGGGGGCGAGGGGAAGGAGTGTGATGGGCATTGAGGAGGGCACTTGTTGGGATGAGCACTGAGTGTTGTATGGAAGTGATGAATCACGGGAATCTATCCCTGAAACCATGAGCACACTGCATAACTGTATGTTAGTTAACTTGACAATACATTATATTAAAAAAAAAAAAAAGATGGGCTGTCTTCCAGGCTATGTTAATGGCATGTCAGACAGCCCCCTATGTGACAGCCTAGGTGCCAAGTAGGTTCCAGTGCTGGCTTCTATTTGTGTTTCATGCCCGTGAGGGAAAGGACTGGCAATTCTGCCCCCCAGAGCGCCAAGCCGGGGCCCTGGCTGGACTGGGTGGGTGTTTCCCTGCATCAGCGATGCCAGGGAGCCAAGGAGAAACCAGCTTCACAGTTAAGGAAGGCAACTGGAGGGTGGGCACGGAGAGGTGGAAACAAGTGATGGATACAAGCAGAGAACTTGCTGCCAGCAGGCAGGCATCAGGTCAGAGCCAGAAAGGCTGAGCACAGGGTGAACCGGACTAGGTCAGATGTTCAACATGGGTGCCTTGGGCTGTGTGCCCCAGAGGCCCCTCTTCGAGGAGTACGGGCCAAGTGGCCACATCAGTCAGATTCTACTGCGTGAAAAGCCATTCCCAAACTCAGTGGCTTAAAACAATGATTTATTTTGTGCCAAGTGCCCGTGGCTGGGCTGCAGATCAGTTAATGTAGACTCGACCTGGCTGTCGTGACTCTGTTCCAACCGTCTTTCATCCTCTTGGGACCAACAGGCCAACCTGGGCACGTTCCTCTCAGGGCAGCGGCAGGGACAGAGGAGAACATGGCCCAAGGGGCAAAGACACTTCAAAATCCCTATTGTGTCACTTCTACTAACAATCCATTGGCCAGAGTGTATATGGCATGGCCAAGCCCAGTGTGACAGGGGTGAGGAAGGACCTCTCCCTGGAGTAGGAGACTTGACAGTCACATGGCAGAGGGTGTGGACACAGGGAAGGTACGGAATCAAGGCCAATCTACCACAGTGGTCTGGATAGGACTTACAGGCCTAGATACCTGGCTGACCTCTCATAAAAAGGCACCCAAGATACATGTATCACATGACTTAGCCTCCTGGCCCACATCCCTTTCATCTATCTATCATCTATCCTCTATCTATCTATCTATCTATCAAAAGATAGATAACAAAAATAACTACATACACAAGTGATCTCAGACTCTGATTAAGTGTTGCAAGTTTTGAAAATTGGAAAACCATGATAGAGGCATGCTTCCATCCCAGGGTATGGGCCAGGCTACTTGGGATGGGATCAGAAGCTCTGCAGGTAACATTTGAGCTGAGGCCCGAGGAAGGTGAAAGGAGTCTGCTCTGAGCAGAATACTCTGGAAGAATACTCTAGGCAAAAGGACCAGTGAGCGTCAGACTGGTCTGAGGTTTAGATGAGGCAACGCTATCCTGCTACACACAACGGGGATGCGTTTAGAAGGTATCTCGGGGGTCATTTACTTCCCAGGCTCTCTCCTGGGCTTGCAGGTGGCTGCCTCCTGACCGAGCCTTCCCTCCATGTGTCCCCGTCCCTGGTTATAAGGGTACCAGTCTCTTCCCCTGCTTATAAGGGCACGGCTCATGGGATCAGGGCCTCACCCTCATGACTTCATTTAACTTTAACAATGTCCTTAAAGGCCCTCACTCCAAATATAGTCACCTTGGGTGCTAGGGCTTCACCATATAAATCTGGGGGTGGGGGACACAATTCAGCCCATTACAGGTAAGGAGACCACATCTTGACTCTTCTCTGTGCCCTTCGTTTCTTTGCTCACAGCAGGAAGGGGATGTGATCTTTGACCTCCAACCTTTTAGCATGGACCCCTTTTATAGGAGGGAGATAGTTCAGTCACTGATATCAAAGGGAAACCAAGAGAGTGAATATCAAGGAATTCAAGAGGGAGGAGGACTTCCCAGAGAGGGGGCCCATAGGTGCCATGCTCCCAGGCCCACCTTGTGTTTGTTTTGGGGAAGCAGAGTTGGCGTAGGGTGAAAGGATGACGTCAAGGCATCGCTAACCGAGTGGAACTGAGGACCAAGCATTGAGGTTCCTCAGCCTCTAGGAACGTTCCCCAGGGCGTGGTGGGGCCTGCTGGTGGTGGGGAGCTGATGTTCGGGGCTGTGCTCAGAGGGCTGGCGGAGCGCAGCGCAAGCCTGGCCGGGTTGACCTTGTGGCCTGAAGTCCTATTTCAAATGCAGCTCCTACCTCCCCACAGAGCAGAAACCTGGGAAGACTTAGGAGAAGGAAACCAGGGCCAAGGGGGAGGCTCTTTTCAGCATTCCTCTGATCCAACAGTATGAAAACAGATTTCAGAGAGAGGGGTTGGGGACCCGGGAGCCAAGACTCTTACTGTCTTTTCTTTCCCAATTACTTTTGGATATTTCTTTATTTGGGGGAGAGCACAAGTGGGGGAGGGGAAAAGAGAGGGGGACAGGGGATCCGACCTGAGCCGAAGTCGGAAGCTGCACTGACCGGGCCACCCACAGGGGAGGCAGATTTGTGCTTCTCTCCCACAGTACAGAGTTGTTGCTGGAAAGTGAGCGCCTAAGCAGTGCCTGTTTCCTGCCACCTGGAGTCTGGGACGGACCGTGCAATTAGTCCTGAGCGGAGGGATATGCAGGTGGAAGTGATTCTGTCATTTTGGGGTCAGCGTGGCCGTGTCTGCCCTGCTCTCACCACTGACTCTCTCTCCTTGGATCCCAAGTGTTGAGATGGTGGTTTCCCAAGAAGGAGGGGGAACACCTAATCAGAAACATCTGCTTTGTACCTTGCATGAACATGTGTTTAAAATACACTTTTATTGGGGATAGCTCCTGAGGTCTCGGGATTGTCACAGCCGCTGAGATTAAGGTACAGTGCTGACAAACAGAACAAGTGAGACTGCTGCTCCATTTTTGATAATGGTGTAAAAATTAGTTTATGTAAGAGGTGTCAGGGTGGCTCAATCGGTTAAGCGTCCAATTTTGGCTCAGGTCATGATCTCACGGTTCATGGGTTCAAGCCCCACATTGGGCTCTGTGCTGACAGCTTAGAGCCTGGAGCCTGTTTCTGATGCTGTGTCTCCCTGTCTCTCCTCCCTTCCCTGTTCGCACTCTGTCTCTCCGTCTCCTTCTCTCAAAAATAAATAAAGCGTTAAAAAAAAGTTTATTTAAATAAGAATGAGCCTATTTTGAAAATAATGCTAAGTAAACAATAATAGTATAAGTGTACATGCTTAAGAGAAAACATGGTTCTTTTTTAAAGTTTTTTTAATGTTTATTTATTTTTGAGAGAGAGAGAGGGGGAGAGAGAGAGAGAGAGAGAGAGAGCAGGGGAAGGGCAGAGAGGGAGGGAGAACCAGAATCCAGAACAGGCTCCAGGCTCTGAGCTGTCAGCACAGAGCCTGACGCGGGGCTTGAACCCACAAACTGTGAGATCATGACCTGAGCCGAAGTCGGATGCTTAACTGACAGAGCCACCCAGGCACCCCGAGAAAACATGGTTCTTAAAGAGCCAAGCTTGGGAAGAAGTGCTGGTCTGTCATAAGCACAAACGATCTCATGTCCACTCTGAGGCAATGGAAGACAAGGAAAGACAAGAGAACTTCAAGATGGAAGGAGTCGTAAGTAGTGTGAATGCCGCTCACGGTTCCTGGTTCTGTGGGACATACTGGAGCCGGTGGAAGAGGAGCGAGATATGTCACTACTATGGGCAGAAGTTATCCTAGGATGAGGCAATGCACGCCCACGGTCACATAGCAATAGTCTGGAAGGTAGATGGGACCCCCAGAAGTGCTGGGCTGGGCCCACACAGTGCTATTGTCATATATATATATATGTTGCCATCATTTACTAATCAGGAGATTTTACACAAAAATCAGAATTGCTGGTTTCTCTTGAAAAATCAAAAGATCTGGCCCATACCCTCCGACCAGGCTTTAGCTGGAGCTGAGTAGCAGACCCTCCCACTTCAGGCAGGACACATCTCCATAGTCCCTACCGCTCTGTATTGTGCCCCAGACCCTGAGCTCACGTCACAGTGGCACTGATGCTTTGCCTTCGGAAGAGGACTGCCTCCCTGTCTCCATGCCTGTATCAGAAGAGGAAAACAGGGGCGCCTGGGTGGCTCAATCAGTTAAGTGGCCAACTTTGACTCAGATCATAATCTCACGGTTCGTGAGTTCGGGCCCCGCGTCGGGGTCTGTGCTGACAGTTCAGAGCTTGGAGCCTGCTTTGAATTCTGTGGCTCCCTCTCTCTCTCTGTCCCTCCCCTACTCTTGCTCTGTCTCTCTGTCTCTCAAAAATAAATAAATGTTAAAAATTAAAAAAAAAAGCTTTAAGAAGAGGAAAACGAACCATCAAGAAAAAAAGAGCTATGTGTTTTAAGAAAAACTGGAGGACATTTTTTGATGGCAATTAAAAATATTCTTATGAGTTTCATATGCAAATAAAGGGAGCCTATATTGAAAGAATACAACTAAGACACCATTGAAAAAAAAATAAATGGTTACAACTCTATTTCGTATATGAAAAAGATGTGTGATGAAAAGATTAATGAACCAAAAAAGAAGTAAAATCGCTGCCGGGTTTGTTTCTGAGTGCCAGTGAAACAGGCAACAATGCTGTGAACGTAAATAGATCCATTTGATCTCCTCGTTCATTTGGGGGACTTGCCCAGCCCACAGACACTTGAGTTTGTGAGGCTTGGTCATTACCAGGCACAGGAGCTCCTTGGCAGCTCTGGGGAAATTGACCACAGAAGAGGGCGGAGCCGAGGGATGGGGTGCTTGCCCCCCAGAACGCTGTGCCAGCGTTCTTGTCACACCCTCCCCTCACTTGCCTGATTTCCACTCTTCTTCTCACTCCCGGTGTGGAGCCCCCAGGCCTTTCTCCCCCGAGCTTTGTGCTGCTGCTCCTGACACTCAGAGCAGGAAAAGCCATCTCTTGTCCCTTGCAAGCAGCCAGCTCAGCAGGCGGAGGGACCGAGCACGATCACAGGCACAGCCCTCCAGGGACCACATGTCCAAATGCAAAACAGCAAATCCCTCCTGGTTGCTCCTTCCGACTGAATGTGGAGATCCAGGGAAAACAGGCTTATACGCAGGGAAGACATTGTAAATAAATAAAGGGATATTAAAGGAGAAAGGTAGAGGGAAATCAGAAAAAAAAAAATGGATGTCCCTGAGCCCTATCGTCTAACGTAAATCCTAAAACATAATTTTTCTAATATATAAAATAGACACATGGACAGATTCATGGTTTTAGAGTCAAGGCAGAACCAAGGGCAAATCCTGATCCCACTACCTCCATCCATTGACCTTTTGCGAGTGCTCACTGTCTGAGTCTCAGTTTTCCCATCTGTAAAATGGAAGTGAAATTCCTTACCTTTTTGGAGACTGGGAATCATGATGAGATCACGTGCATGGGGGCCTAGTATAGCCTGGGATACAGCAGCCACTCTGGGAAGGTGATGTTTCTCCTTGACCTCAGTTTCACTGAAACCATTGATCCAGACCATCTCCTTCTGGGCTCAGAATTCTTCAGGCTACACCGTGATTATAGCAAACTGTAGGACAGCCATACTAACATGAGAAACTTGGTACCTGTACTGAAGAGCTGTATGCATTGCCTTCCCTGGCTATTAGAGATTTTTGCGGGATAGTGTGGAAACGACAAAGCATTTGGAGTCTGACTGACCTGAACTTGAAGTTCTTAGAAGTCCAATGTTCTGCAAAGCACTAAGAAAAACCACCTTTTCCTGTGCATCTGCTATTAGCCTGATATTTGCAAAGCCTTTTATTGATATTATCTCATGTATTTCTCTGAACCTCCCTGTGTAGCGGGCATTATTATTCTTGTTTTACAGATGAAGATCTGGAAGCGTATACAGGTTAAGTGACTTGCTCAAAGTCACACAGCTCATCAGCTGTGATGCAGGGGGTCCAGGGCAGGACTAGAAAGCCTTTGCTCTTACCCACTGCAACAACTGACTCCTGAAGCTCACTCTGCAAGGAGTTTACCTCTCTCTTGGACCCCTGTCCTCCACCCCACCTCTTTCCTTCCCGGAAGACACCCACACCTCCACCCACCCACCCCTGAGATTCTCCTATGTCTGTCACTGTGATCCCATCTGAGGTGCTACCTGCCACCCATCTGGACCACACACCCCGTCTAGCGCCCCTGGATCTCCCTGACTGCTGATGCACTTATCATGGAACTCTGAAGCCTGACACGGAACCTGGGGCATGAAGAGTGCCCAGTACACCTTAGTGCCCATCCCCTGTGACCCTCCTACCCCTAAAATAAGGATCTCACCACAAAAAGTATACCTTTGACAAAAGACGTGAGTAGACATTCTCAGGAGAAGATGTACTAACAGCCAACAAGCACATGAAAAGATGCTCCATATCACTAATTATTAGGCAAATGTAAATCAGTGAGATACCACCTCACACCATTACAGTGGCTATTATCAAAAAAACCCCGGAAAATAATACATGTTGGCGAGGATGTGGAGAAATTGGAACCCTGTACATCGCTGTTGGGAATGTTAAATGGTACAGCTGCAGTGGAAAACAGTAGGGCAGTTCTTCAAAAAGTTAAAAATAGAATTCTTATATGATCCAACAATTCCACTTCAGTCCAAAAGAACTGAAAGCAGGGAGTCAAAGAGATAGTTGTACATCTATACAAAACAGCATTGTTCCCGACAGCTAAAAAGTGGAAGTAACCCACATGTCTACTGACAGATGACTGGAGAAGCGAAATATGGCATATGCGTACTGAATACCTGTGAATTTTATTCCACCTTAAAAAGGAAGGACGTTCTGACACATGTTACAACATGGATGGAACTTGAGGACATTTGCTGAGTGAAACGAGCCGGTTACAAAAAGACAAATGCTGTATGATTCCACTTACATGAGGTTCCTTGAGCAGCAAGCATCATAGAGACAGAAAGAAAAATGGGGGTTACCAGGGGCTGGGGGGAGAAGGAGGGTTATTGCTTAACTGGCGACAGAGTTTCAGTTTGGGAAGATGAAGCATTCTGGAGATGGACGGTGGGGAACCGGCCACTTAAAAATGGTTAGGATGGTAGACTTTAGGTCATGTGTGTGTTACCGCAATAAAAAAAAAAAACAGAAAAAAGATGTCTGCCTTTGAGACCCGCAAGCTTTACTATGTGTTCTCTTTCAAGAGCCTTATTTAGCATACCATTTTGGCAATTAAAGGTTACATTGAATCTGTCTTGTTCCCAAAGTCTTGTATCCACTGAAGCCTGAGGAGGGAAAAATGCCATGGTATGATTGTTTCATTATGTAACACTTCACACAACACCCTGGAGGAAATGACTCCAGGAGAAAGATAAAAATATATTCTGAGATTAAAAAAAAAAAAAGAAAAAAAAGAAACAAAGAAAGAAAAGAAAAACCCAACTCCTGCTGTCTCGTTTTTCTCCATTACTCCAAATCCAGACAGGCAAAAGTGAGTAATTAAAAAAAAAATCTGGTGTTATTTAAAGTGAACTTGAATAACAACAAAGAAGTACCAACATTAATAGCATGGCATGCAAGTTGACATGTTGGGTTCTGTCACCCATGTCTCTAATATCCCAAATGACTTCCTAACATAGTCTAGATTCTGTTTAGGCATATGAAGGCTGTTTTCTGTTTCTCTCTCTCCTTGTGTGTGGATGTGTGTGTGTGTGTGTGCGCGTGCGCACGTGCGCACGCACACCAAAAGGATTAAAACTAGCTTGGCTCATCGACTGTCTTTCACCTTCCTTCTCCACTGTGCAAATAGCCTCAGATGACACACAATGTCAGGCAAAAGCTGATCTGTGGAAATGAGACAGTGTCGGGTACATGGATGCACAGGTAGGTAGGTAGCTACCTGCATATGAGAGATAACCAGATAGATAATCGGACAAACACACAGAGAAATAAAGGTACGTTCATGCCTTTCGGCTGAGCCTCAGAGCCTGAATCACTGTCTGTAACGTTGGCTTGCCAGATAAATGACACACAAAAAGGCAATAGTCTGGGAGGGTCCACTCTCAATGTTTCCTAGTTTGACTTTTACATTGCTGCCTCTAATATTCTCTCATCATAGATGTAGCAGTGGTTATGTCCACACATCGAAGTGACTGGGGAGGATCCCCTTTTAGAGCACGTACTCTGTGAAGACAACAATTAACCCTTGTTTGTGATGCGTGTGTGGGCGCCTCACGCACGGGCTCGTGCACACCTGCCAAACACGACTTACCGTAATAGATCCAAAAGGGTTCAAGCATGAATAAAACCCAATTCCACTTTGCAGGGGTTAACAGTCTGGTGGAGCAGAGGACAGGCGTGTGAACTGGTCATTAGGTCTCAGGAATTGCTAAGCCAGCTCCCAGAGAGACTGCGTAGGTTGGTGTGCCTGGATGAAACGAACCGAGGGGGCTGACCTGCAAATCAGAGCGCATGCACCCAGCTGAGAGGCGAGCGGGAACTTGGCTCTGGGCCTGATCATTGCCAAGAAGTAAAGCAGCGCAGGGTGGCCAGATTTTCTGGCTCCTAAAGAGCAGCCCACATGTGGTTTTTTGTGTATGAAATTTCCTAATCCTGACATTTTTGCCAAATAATTCCACTTTCAAAAAAAAAATTAGCAGGCAGGCCAAATGTAATACAAACAAGGATCAGACACAGCACATCCAGTAATTACCTTTGAGATCTTAAAATACAAGAGCAGTAAAGGAGGAGGAGAGACTGGCAGAATTCCACACGTGGGGGGGATGGGTTAGGGAGAAGGAGAAACTCCCAGTGCAGGCGATACCAGAGCTGGAACTGGAAAGATGAATTTGTCAAGCAGAAAAGTAGGAGGAACAGCATTTATGGCAGTAGGAACAGCATGCACCAAAGTGCAGTGGGGTGAGAGGGAAGAGGACTCATGTTTGAGAAGGACACAATTACTCAGGTGACCTCGGCAGAGAGGGATATGTGGGATTGCTGGACCTAAGGCTGAAATGGTATGTCGAAGCCAGATTGGGATGGGTCTTGATGCCAGGGAAAAAGTGTTATTTTTAGAGAAGTGGGGAGACATCGTGGATTTGTAATCAGAAGGGGATACTATAACCAGCCTTTGTTTAAGAATTGTCACTGAAGGGCCTCATGAAGATCAGAAGGGGATGGAGACACTGGAGGAAGTGTAGGTGGGAGATGATGAGGATTAAGTGGGGATGAAAAGGAAGAAATGTGTTGAGAGAAACATGGGAAGTAGAAATGATGGGACTTTTTAATAGTTAGAATAGGCTAGGTTTTGCTGCAGTGACAAACACTCCTCCAAACTCAGGTAGCTTAAGAACCCAGAGATTTAGTTTTCCCACTATAGTCCATCCCAAGTTTTTAGAGGATTCTGTTCATCATATTCACTTAAAAACACAGGCTGACAATGTTTCTACTCTGTGGCATAGGACCAATCACACTAACAGAGACAGGAATATGGCGAAATGCACACTGACCTTTAAACACTTCCATCTAGAAAGGACAGAGGTCACTTGTCCTTACTTTCACCTTGCCGAGATAAGTGACACGGTGGCCACAGCTAACTAACTCAAGGGGAGAGGGAGGTACAGTCCTATCTTGTCCCCTAAAGGTGTAAAACCAGAAGTATTGGTATTTAGCCCTAATGATTTATAGATTCCATGGCTGATTGGATGTGAAATCAAGAAGAGCAAGGAGGAAACTTCCATTTCTTGCCATGACAGAGCAACTGATGCTGGGTTTGACTTCCTGTCACTAAGAAACATAAAATGCTAGAAAACATATGAAGGGACTACAGTCGGTGCAAGATTTTGATTCTTGAAATAAAGGAAGACATGCAAGATAAGCCCCATGTTTCCCTTGGCTTTGGATTGGGATCACTTTCTGGGCCACATGGCAGTAGAATGCATGGCGGTAGAATCAAAAAAGCAAAGCAATCTGACTGAACTGAGTTGATTGAATCAGATTTCAGCGTTACTAAGTGACAGGAATTTGCATCCCAGGGTACCAGAGGAGAGAGGATGATGGGCAGAAGCAGGGCCCCAAATTTCTGCTTGGGGGTTCCTCTGGCCAACGATTAGACTTCACACGTGTAGACAAGATTCCCCATGGCTTGTTTGACTTCTGGCCCAATCAGGGTGGAAAGACCTTATGAGCGCCCCACACATTTGGTGGGGACCCTCAGAAGGACATGTCTTAGAAGTCAAGACCAGGTTGTAAAAGAAGGACCACATCATAGGACTATGGGCAAAGTCAAAGAATAAAAGCAGCCTTCATGAAACCATATGCATCTGCAAGTATATAACTTGCACGCTTTCAAAGTGTATAATTGCATGCTTTCAAAGCAAAACCCACATTCTTTAAAAAAGCATGGCATTACCCAGACTCCCTATAATATATCAACCACAATGTCCCAATGTCTAAAAAAATAGTAAGAATTTCTCAGACGGGCGAAAAAGAAGGATCTGTGACTCATAATCAAGAAGAAAAAATAGTCCATAGACAGACGCTGAGATGGCCCGGGTGTAGGAATTAGCAGCCAAGGGTGAGAGTGAAAAGATTGCAGACTTGGTGAATGAAGTTTCAGTGACCTGTAGGATGATATCAGGCGGTCTAACAAAGGAGTAATGGGAGACCCAGAGGACAGGAAGACGACACGGCAGGCAGAACCAATATTGTAAGGCGATTCTCGAGTCGCCAATTCCCAAATTTGGTGAAAACATGAACCTACAGATCCAAAAGTTTCGGTAAACCTGACGCAGTATAACAACAGATAAAAGCACGCCTACGCACATCGTATCAAACTGCTGAGAGAGAAGGTAGAGAGAAAATTGTAAAAAAAGCATCCAGAGGGAAAAAAAGGACACTTTACAAAGAGGGGAACAGCAAATGAGTGATGACTGCCCTCTACCAGAAGCAACAGAAGACAGAAGAGAACTACAGAGCATCTTAAAATACTGAAAGAAAAAAATCAGTTAACTCAAAATACTATTTCCAGTTAAAATATGGAAATGAGGATGAGATAAAAACATGTTTGGATAAACAAACTCTAAGAGAATTCTTCTCTGGCCAAACTTCACTCTAGGAGATACTAAAAGAAGTTCTCCAGAAAGAAGGGAAGGGAAGTGGCACAAGATGGCAACTCAAACATCAGAAAGAAAATTTAAAATGCCAGAAAAGGTAATTGTATGGACAAATCTAAAACATGATCTCTTCTTCCTCTCTTAATTTCTTTAAGAAACAATTAACTGTGAGGTGCCTGGGTGGCCCAGTCGGTTAAGCATTCAACTTTGGCTCAGGTCATGATCTCGCGGTCCATGAGTTCAAGCCCGTGTCTGGCTCCGTGCTGACAGCTCAGAGCCTGGAGCTTGCTTGGGATTCTGTGTCTCCCTCTCTGCCCCTTCCTCCGCTCGCACTCTGGCTCTCTCTCTGAAAAATAACTAAATATTAAAAAAGGCAACTTACTGTTACCTAAAAAATACCATTAATGTTATTGTGAAGTTTACAATGTATGAGAAAAATATATGTGACGATAGGGCAAAGGATGGGGACATTAAATGTAATTATACAGTTATAAGATGCTTACATTTTAGTGAAATGGTATGACATTATACTGTGATAAGTCAAAGGCATATTATGATCTTTAGAGCACCTACTAAATAACAATGCAAAGAGATATGAACAATAGAAAATAAAATGAGCTTTTACAAATATTTGAGGGGCACCTGGGTGGCTCAGTCGTTTAAGCGTCTGGTTCTCTATTTCGGCTCAGGTTGTGATCTCACAGCTTGTAAGACCAAGCCCATGTCAGGCTCTGCATGTAGAGCATGGAGCCTGCTTGGGATTCTCTCTCTCCCTCTCTCTCTCTGCCTCTCCTCCACCTGTGTGCATGTGTTCTCTCTCTCTCCCTCCCTCAAAATAAATAAATAAACTTAGAAAACACTAAAAGAAATAAAAATATTGACTAATCCCCAAGAACTCATGACTGTTGGAATAAGGAACGAAACACAGAAGGGACAAGTAGAAAACATATAGCAAGATGGGAGACTTAAACCCAACCAATACTCAGTAAATGAATATGGACTAAATACTACAAAAGTGCATGGAGAACAGAAGAGAGGTGGTGATAGCTGATGAAGGTAGGTGTCATTAATCTCAGAAGGATGCAGGGCTCCCGTGTATAAAAGCGTCCTGGCCAAGGAAGTGATAAGATGGAAATCCGGGCCATTTCCTGTTTCCCAAGCTGCGTGTTTTAGCACACAGCTGTCTGCAAGAAGGTACTTTTCTCCCTCAAAGGTGTCCAGGGATCTGTGTGTCTGGACACCTCTGCCTAGAAATTACATGAAGTCCTATATGGACTGGCCCTGACTGGAGGTATGACTCCTTTGAAGGCAGAGGAGAATGGCGAGGGTGGTGGTAGCTATGATGATCTGTCAGTGTGTGGCCTGGGGGAGTACAGGACCTTGTAGGAGCGCTAGCCTGGAGGCCTTCCCCCTTATTTGGAAAAGCAGAGTCTATCCTCTGGCTTGGCCCTCCGTAACAAAATAGCACAGCCTGGGTAACTCAAACAGCAGCTTATTTCGCACAGTTGTGGAGAGAAATCTGAAATCAAGGTGACAGCCAATGCAGTTCCTGGAGAGAGCTCTCTTCCTGGCTTAATTGTTTCTTCCCTCCAAATACAACCACACTGGGGGTTAGAGCTTCAACATCTGAATTTTTTTGCCTCCATAATCAAGATTGGTCAATGACAGACCTTCTCCCATCTGACTGGATGTTAAGGAGAACTATACTGATGAGAAATAAGCTCAGCTTCTGACATACAGCTTTGAGAGAGGGGCGGTAAGTAAGAAAGGTATTCTGTTCTGATGGACAGAAGTGGGTGATGAGGAAAGCCATGAAATCCCGAGCTCTGAGCCTGGAATTTTCCCAGCACCTAACTTTATCCCCTCTCTGTACAAAAGGATGGGGGGGGGGGCACGATGTGGGTGGGAAAAGAGACCCGGCAGCAGACCCATGTCCCAGAGAAATTGTTAATTTGCAACTACCTGAAGTGAAGTGTGCCAGGATCCGTGACCTTCTATGTGGGTGCTCAGGCAGGCTGGTGTGTATGTGTGTGCACGGAGTGTGGGGGCTGCCACGAGGGCAGGGACTGTACCCTTCCAACCTTTCTAGTACTTTCCTCTCTATCTTCAATCCAGTCAATAGGCCTTTTGTTATGCATAAGGCACCAAATCATAGAGAGTTCCATAAGAAGAGTCACATGGGAAGACTGGAAAGAACTGAGATCAGACCTTTCATAAACCCTTGGAGCCTTTCTGCAAATCTAAGGAGAGATTTCTGGGGCAGGAGGGTGGTGGCAGGGATGCAGGGGAGGGGATGCCCCTGGGTTTTTCCCTGTCTGCAGTGGGGAACTGGGACAGATGTGTCTGTTTGTTAAAGGTGGGTCCCATCTGCCCTAAGAATTGCTGCCACTACAAATGTCCAGATATCTAGCAAAATGTCAGGGCAGAATAGGGCAGGGAAGAGGTATATATTCTCAGGAAGGGTCACCACAGCCATGGTGGGTCGGGGAAGGGGCTCCCCCTGGACACACGTTAAAGACAGGTCGGGAGCAGCATCAAATGTTCCAGGGGTCTTAGATGGTGATTTTTGCAGTGAGAGTCACAGAAATCCTTCATTTAAAAGATGTCACCACAAGGATATCACACCCAAGGAGCACTTCCTAAGTTTGTCTCCACTGCAAGCGCTGCCTAACCAAACATGAGCCGTCTTATCAGCACCCAAGTTCTATGACTTCATCAACATCCAATCAGAGGTTTTGATTGGCATGAGTCAACCTCTTATCATAAAGCCACTGTTGGTAGAGTCATCCGAAATTGGTATGATTCCAGCCAGAAACAAATTGAGGTGGCCTGTGTGAGCTCACTGTGGGTGTACAAACAGCCCCCGCTGAGATATTCTCAAATACTGAAGATAATTCTAGCACCTGGAGCCACCCCACTAAGGACCCCAGATTTCATACTAGTGACGGGGGTCATTGACCAGAGCACTTAATATACTCTGGATTATATTACTGCACATGTTGGAATTATTTCCTTCCTACCTTTGAGTGACAAAATAACCAAGCCAAGTCTCGCTTCCAAGTTGCTCAATGGAATTGGCCAAGTCTTCTGTCCCGCTTTGGGACCCTCCAGCAGAGCAGACGTGATGTGCTCAGGTGTGTGAGCATGGGGACAGACGGCTGCTTAAAACAAAACAAAACCAAAAAAAAAACAACAACCCAAAAACAAAACAACAACAACAACAAAAAAGCCCACAGGTAAAGTCAGAAAGCCTGTTAATTAAATAACCATTATAACCAAGAAATAAGAATTAATTAGATAGAGAAAAACCTAGTGTCGGCACAAATAGCTTTAAACTGCAAAATAATCTTACTCCCAGTTTAATTGCTTGTGTAATTAGAGTTAATTGCAGAGTAGAGGTTTGGTTAACATAATAAAATGTTCTTTTTAAAAAAAAATAGTGATTAGGTGGTTAGCCAAAGCATTGAGAACAGTGCAGCCTTCAGACAATGGTGGAAAGGCCATGTTGCAGTAGTTTGGGGACCAGTGGTGGACAGGCCTTGGGGTCTGGAGGCCAGAAACTCGGATGACAGAAACAAGGCCAGCACTGTGAACCACCCTCTGCATCTCTTCTTAGCCGACTTCTTCCTCTGGTGAAATAAGTCATCCTGGTGATGGCTGTTTTGTCATCGTTTATGTTTGGTCAGCATCTCCATTCATTAGGAATCTCTCCAGTGGAGCATTTCACTGGAGGTTTCTAGGAGATTGGGAGCCAACCACAGAACCAGGTAGGAACGGCAAGGAGACAAAGTTGCCTGAAGAGCTAATGAGCCACCAGTGAGGTCAAGGCCGAGGGGCACCAGCAGGCAGGTAGGTATGGGAGGCCTTCCGTATTCACCAAGTCAGCCAGGTAACTGTGGGGGCAAAACATCTGCATCTCCCCTGCCTCCCCGTACCTGATCCCTGATTGGTGCATTTGGGATGTCAGTCAATGTCTTGAAGCCAAAGAATACACCTGTAGTTAAACACACCTTGGGTTTGTTACCCAAGCAACAAGGGAGAATGTACACCGTAAGGTAACATGGGCATCTTAGTAGGGGGATGTTAGCTGTGACTTATTAAAAGGTTGAGGGTTGTGTTAGGAGATTTGGGGGCAGAGTTTAAGGAAGTGAGGCTTTGCCCTGAAATAGATGCTGGAAGGAGGTGGGGTAATTCTATAATTGGGCATCTCAATAAATCCTCTCTTTAGGATGGGCAGACAGGGATGAGGTAGGAGCTGTCATTGGTAAAGTAGCGACAGCCACTTCTCTTATGAGGGACACAGGGGTGTTTGGGACTTGGTGGTTTGGACAGCACCTGTGAATTGTCCTTGTTCAGACAGGATTACCCAGGATCATGGTTTTGTTTTGATAGTCATCACGGGAACAGAGTGGCCTTGTCCAATGGTGATGTTCTGGGAAACTGAGTTTACGCTGGCTAGGAGAACATGGAGCCCGAGCTGTGAATGGCAGGCCAGCTCCCGGATGCCTTCCCAAGTCCCCTTTGGACCCTAACAGGGGTTGCCAGATACTGCAAATATTGCACAAAGCATACTTACACTAAAAAAATCGTTCATCGTTTACTAAAAACTCAATTTTTACTGTGTGTCCAGAATGTTCGCTTCTAACTCTGGCAACCTTGTCCTAATGGTTTAGGAAGTCTACTCTGCTGAAGGAGAAGGTGGTCCCAGCCCAAAGCACCTTTGCTTCTTGTTATGTTTGAAAGGATCATAATTAAATAATAACGCACAAAGCACTTTAAGAGAGATATTTCAATCTTTCTAAACTCGAGGACTTTTAAAATCACGTATAAATATTGTATGCTCTTACTTGATAGCTGTTTTAATTGGGAAAAAATATAATGAAAAAAGTTTTTGGGTATTTTGGGCAACCTTTCCTGGGAGGGTATTGTCTTCAAATGCGAACAGTGTGAGACTGAGGCCTTTTCCCTGACTCCAGAGGGATAGTAAGGTATCTATTTCCTCATGGAAGCAAAGTCAGGGCTGAAAGTAAGTTGCTTCTCCACTCTTGAGAGAAAAGACTGGAGTTTCAAAAGCCTGGGACTTCGCTTGTAAAACTACGACCTTAAGAATGCTCAGAGCCACGTCCCCATGAACTTGATTGTCCTCATTCTGAAAACGCAGTTTGTGATAACTGGCATTGTTGTTTATGGGTTGGTTTCTCCCGCAAAGAAACAATTTGTTTGACCTTGGGGAGGGTGACCACCTAAGGCAGAATGGAAACTTGCCACTTTTCCTCTTGGAAATGTGAGTCTGAATTTGTTTTTCTTCAGATCACTTGATCCATGAAAAAAGATGGACAGGTTTGGCATGGGCACTTGGTTTGGCCCTCTGGCCTAATGATTGATGAGGTCTTTCTTGTAAGGACCCAGTTCCAGTGCCTGCTTGCTGGTAAGCCCGAAACAGACAGAGCCCAGGGTTGGGGGCCATTCGTAGGGGTGGTGGCCCACTGCACACTGCAAACATTGCTTCTCTATGAATGGATTAAATACATTGTCTGGAAAATTCTTTTTACTCCTGCCAGCGCCAGGATGCTGTACATGGGACAACATGAGTCACCATCAGCATGAGAAGCAGTGTGGCACAGTGACAAGAGACATGGGTGCTAGGGGATGACAGACTTGTATCCACCCTTTCTGTGCCAGTTTTTTTTTTTTTTAATGCTCATTTATTTTTTAGAGAGAGGGAGAGACAGAGAGTGAGCGGGAGAGGAACAGAGAGAGGGAGACACAGAATCCAAAGCAGGCTCCAGGCTCTGAGCTAGCTGTCAGCACAGAGCCTGACGCAGGGCTTGAACCCACTAACTGAGAGATCATGCCCTGAGCTGAAGCCAGACCCTTAACTGACTGAGCCACCCAGGCACCCCTCTGTGCTGTTTACTGGACTGAGATCTTTAGCTTCCCTTTCCGTATCTGTAATATGGGAACAATAACAGTCCTTACATCACAGGGTAAAATTTTGAGTCAACTCATAAAGTTGATGTGATGAAACAGGCAACTGAATGAGATTTTCCTGCTGCCTTGGGCTTCATCAGACACCTAACTGTAGGGAACCATACAATAGATACCAGGACCCCGACGTCCTAAAGCAAGGGCCTTGATCCCTTGCAGGACTTGTTAACATATCACGACATGGTCTTTGTGATCCTAACTCATCACTCTGCTCTAGAGTATAAAAAAAGAGCTGGGAAGCTAAAGAAACCTACAGATAGATTTCTCTAGAAGGAACTGTCAGGATGCTGTGCCTCCCTTCCACACTCTGGGCCTCCGTGGTCCCTCATCTCAAAACAGGCAGGGGAGAGGACTCGTTGGCCAGCTTGTTTTGTGTTCCCTTGATTTCGAGGGCTACAGGGACCTGTTCAAACTCCAGCCTGGAAAGTCTAAAAGTGGGGGAATAGCCAACCCCCAAGAGTGCGAGGTAGAGGGCATAGTGGGGAATGAACTGCCCCCCCAGTATGGTGAAAAGTGGGAGAATTCCACACAGGCCAGGCCGTGGAGGCAAGCCCGACAAGGAGCTTGGGGTTCTGATATTACACTGGACCAGACTTTTAAAAACCTGGATAAAAAGACTATTTATTAGCAGAGAATGACGGGGAAGCCATGGAGCCTGTCAACATTCATCCAGAGGTAGAGAAGAGCTGGTCGAGAGAGCAGGTGTGGACATCAGTGGAGGGAAGCAGTCAAACTGCTTTGTGCCTGTGCCTCTGGAGACAGTGTGTGCCATAACCCAGCTACACTGCACCAGAGAGGATAAGCGTCATGTGCTTAGCACAGTTCTGGGCACACAGTAAATGCTTTATAACTATCCTCCTCTTCCTCCTCCTCATCATCATAATCACCATCATCACCATCACCGCCATCATCATCATCACCATCACCATTATCACCATCATTATGGGAAGGGGAGCCCTGAGAATTCCCCTGGAAGAGGTTGAGCTTTACTCCTTAGAGATACTGACCTATTCTAATGACTCTCCTTCATCCTCTCCAAACCTTCCCCCCTGCCAGATTTAACAGACTGAACACGTCTGAAGTCCTCCATGGGTCAATGAGTTCCAACCAACCCAGCTGCTTGGGGGCAAAGGTAAGACTAGACTGGGCCCCATGACTCTTTGCCCAGTGCTCCTTCCATGTTTCCACACCTTACCCATGATAGCAAAGGTCCCCTCCGGTAACTGGAAAACAGCTTCTCCCTACCTGACAGCAGGTGTTTGTAGGCTGGATGGTCACTTTCAATCCCCACCCTGCCTGTCTTCACCTCTATATACGGCTGACCTATCTGGTGGACACAGTGGGGCCCATGGACGTAGTTCTTTTTGGGTGTGTGTTTTAATTTTTTTAAATATTTAAATATTTTTTAAATATTTAAATACTTTTGGGAGAGAGAGACAGAGACAGAGCAAGGGAGGGGCAGAGGAAGAGAGAGACACACAATCCAAAGCAGGCTCCAGGCTTCAAGCTGTCAGCACAGAGCCTGATGCAGAGTTCAGATTCAAACTGCAAGATCATGACCTGAACCAAAGTCGTTGGCTTAACCAACTGAGTGCCCCAGGTGTCCCAGAAGTATTTTAATTTATTTATCAGAAGAGGAAAAAATAAACTTTTGGGCCAAATAAAAGGTTTTAATATATGATACTAACATATTTTTCTTTATGCCAATCAGTCATAAAATGTCATTTTTAAAAATTGTTTTTAAGAAGGAAGGGATGGGACGCGCCTGGGTGGCTCAGTCCCTTAAGCGTCAGACTCTTGGTTTCGGCTCAGGTCATGCTCTCGCAGGTTTGAGCCCCGCATTGAGCTCCACACCGACCGTGCAGAGCCTGCTTGGAATTCTCTCTCTCTTTCTCTCGGTCTCAAAATAAATAAATAAACCTTAAAAAAATGGGAGTGATGCACAAAGGTAAAAATGCCCAGGGCCCATCAAAGTCATAATGCCATCTACCCTGAAGACTCCAAACTCTAAAGACAAAAGCCTTTTGGAAACATTTCCACAGGCCAAGAGGAAGGTCAGTCATGTGGGAAGAGGAAGCAGATTTATGCCTATCCATCTGTGCCCCTCATCCCAAAATGCTCGAGATGCGTTTCAAATGGGCTCCTAGTACAGTGGGATGGAAAAGGCTAAAGAACTAAGACGACAGGAAAATAAGAGAGAAAGTAAAATCGGGATGGAGATAAGCTGCTTGGCCACCCAAAAGAATAAAATATAGGAGGAAGAAGGAATTCTCTTCTCTTTCAAGAGGTACAGTGTGTGGACAGTAAAAAGCCCAGTACTTAGGGAAATCTCTCATTCCGATACTTGGACAGATTACTGGCTGTGGGTGTTGCTGTGGCCCAGTAGCAGACGGTGATTGTTTACCTCCCTTCCGAGGAATGTCATCAGACTTCTTAGACTAACTTGCCAGGCTCTCGTAGCCTGGTCCCTGCCTACCTCTCCGACCTCATCTGCCTCGGAGCCTCTGTACTTGCAGTTCCCTCTATCTGTAAAGCTCTTCCCTTGAGCTGCTTGTCCTTAGGTCTCACTTCCAAGGCCCAGTCTTCCAAGAGACCTCCCTTGACCCTCTAGGCCCTACACTTTCCACCTCCCCCCCCACCCCCAGTCTGGGATTGCCCCGCTTTATCTTTTCCATGATATCTATTGCAATCTGAAATTGCCTATTGATGGACAGGCTGCCATCTGTCTCCTGCACTGATGCGGTGGCTTCCTGAGACCTTTGCTGTCATTTTGTTTCCATATCTAGCTGTGTCCTTCCTGGAATGCGGCCACGGCACAGGGGATAATTATTGACTGGATGCATTTAGGAAGGTGCATCCCGGTAGCTGGCAGGAACCCAGTTGTTCGGTGAACTGACGGCGCATGATGGAGTACAAGCCTGCAGTTGCAACATTGAGGGTAAGAGCTGAGACAAAGCAGAATTTTTGGTGTAATAACGCACACAAGAATTTACAGTCCCCAGAAATCCTGGGAGAGAGAGAAGTAGGAGGCATGCCCATACTTTTTCTTCTAATTAGGGAAGAGGTAGTCTCCCTCTCCAATGGGAAAGAACATTTCTCTATCAGGTCCTCTTAAAGGATAGCTCTGTGATGAAGAGACTTTTGGAGCAAAGAAAAGAAAAGAAGAATCTCTGTTGTAGCCTGCCATCCCCAGGCAGGACTCTGATGGTGCCTTATCCAGGGGATAAAACCAAGTGGCCCCTGCATTTCTGTGTTTTCCATTAGGCAGTTCCTCTAATGGTAGTGGAAAGACTGTAAAATATTAAAAGCACCATTGGGTCCCTGTTCGGTGCATTTGTGCCAAAGCCTCGTCCCAGCCAAGTTTTGGGCTTGATGAATCACCCCGAATGCAGCTATATTTAGGCCCCTGCATGCTAATGTTTCTATTTGTCGCTGAGCCCCAAGGAGCGATTTCAGAGAGCATCTCTAGTGTCCTGATCTCCATGGAAACAGTTTTCCCCGCTTCGAGTGCCAACCCCAGGAACGAGGAATGTCTGTGCCACTTTCTCCCTTGCCACTGACACAGAATCCGAGTTTTGCTGCATTAAACGAGCCCGGCCCACTCCCTGGTCCTGCCCTGGAAAGGCCAGAACTAGCCTCACGAACATCTCTTCACCTCCCTCTTCTCATTTTGCACCTCTGTCTCGGATCTCCACATCCTTATTTAGTGTGCTTCCTAAAATTGAGATGCACAGATTCAGTACATTTTAAATAAAAGCAGTTGACTGGGAGGGGGGGGGGGGAACAAAGAAAAAAAAAAGCNGGGGGGGGGGGGGGGGGGGCAAAAAGAAACAAAGAAAGGAATGATAAACACTAAGTTGTTAACTGGGTGACATCTGGAGAAGACAGTGGGCCCAGGGCAGGAGACAGGGGACAGTCACTCCGGTTTCTGTATTACTTGAACTTTTCTTCAACAGTAGTCCTGTGTTGGGTGAATTCGAAATTCATGAAATTGAAAGGGTGCGCTGCGATCGAATGTACTCTATGTTGGTGTCTGTGTGTGCTACTTCCCACCCATGTCGACGGTTCAACCCATTCCAGCTACATCATTTGGCATCTTGAAGAAATCATGGTAGCCTGGGGACAGGATCAAAGCAGATTTTCGCATCCAATGACAGGGACTCTCTTGTTTATTTCCAACATTTCGCTCCTCCTCTCCCTACAACCTAAAGTCTGGCCCCACCAAACTTGCTGCCTATGGCCACATTCATCAAGTTGTATACAGGACATGTGCAGTTTTTGCCATATCCATTATACCCCCAACGAAGTTAAAAATAAATGCAAAATGTTAATTTTTCTTTTAATCGAAATTATAATCGGACAGAGTTTAACCAGTCAAATAGCAGCATAAGGCTTATGGTATAAAAAAAATAAAATAAGAAATAAAGGGACCATATATTGTTCTCCCCACTTCGCTCCACATTTCTGCTTTCCAAGGGAAAGATCATACAATGGTGTTAGCTCTTTCTTCTGGCACTTACCTCCATGCTCTGAGCAATGCATTTCTATTACTGCTTCTTGATGCTCCAATTTTAGATACTGTCCATGGACTTCTTCCAACGGGAGATGATGAAGAGTTAGCTCTCTTACACGCCCTTCATTTCAACATATGCTTTCTCTCTCCCCATCTTCCCAATGACATGTCCAATGAGAGCAAATATTCTGCGTACACATTAATATGCCCATATAAATATTACTCACAGCAGAGTCTAGTATGACTCTATTTGTTTTCTACTTATTTGACGTCTCTGGAACTGTCTTGTTTTTTCATATGCTTTGTTTTTATAGAACGCCTATGACTCTAGTATAAATTCATCCTAAAACTCTCTGACGGAGGTGTCGATCTCTCAATGCATTCAAACACATCAGGGATGTTATCGGCTTCCTCTTTTCATGGTGACATCTCTCTAAGAGGCCCTTCATCCCTGCTCCCATCCCGAACCCACTGCTGTCTGGTTCTGCCACCTGGCTGGGTCCTGGGGTCCCCTTTCCCCACTCTCCCCAGAGACTCCCTTTGCCTTTGTCTTTGTCTGGATCTCATGTCTTCCCCGTCTTGGTTTTTCTCCCTTATTTTAGCAGAGCACACCTTCCGGTTAATTCCTGGAAAAGGATGCATGGTTTTTGGGTTTTGTCCCCCTACCTTCACATCTGGTTGTTGGATAAGTACAAGATTGCAGAACGGGCGCCATGTTCCTCTAGAGTTTCAAGGGCACCACCTTACTTTTTTTTTAAGAGTCTGGTTCCTCTCTCATTTCTTCTGATCCTCTGTAGATAACCAATACATTTCACTCACCCCGCCCCAACTTCAAGGTTTTCATCTTTCCCAGTAGTCTTACATTTTCTAAGAGGTGATGGTCCCCAGGTCTTATTTTTATGCTGCATGCTTGGTGGGCTCTATCAACTGGAATCCAGTTTTAGGAACTTTTCTTATTTCGTTTCGATGGTAACTTATTCTCCTCTATTCTTCGTTTTCTTTATTCTGAACCCCCCTCCCCTTTTTTAGATACTGGACTCCCAGACAGATTCTGTACATTTTTAAAAAATGTTTTATTTATTTCTGAGACAGAGAGGCAGTGTGAGCAGGGGAGGGTCAAAGAGAGAGGGAGACACAGAATCTGAAACAGGCTCCAGGCTCGGAGCTGGCAGTCAGCACAGAGCCTCACACGGGGCTTGAACCCACAAACCGTGAGATCGGGACCTGAGCAGAAGTTGGACGCTCAACCGACTGAGCCACCCAGGCACTCCGGATTCTGTACATTTTTAATGAATTCTCTTATTGTTTTTTTTCCCACATCCTTTTCTACTTGTTCTATATTCTGAGACAGGTCTTACACTTTATCTTCCTGAACTTTCCTGTAGACTTTTTTTAAATCTCTCCTGTCATATTTTTAATTTCCATGAACTCTTTGTTTTTCTCCTAACATTTGAGTTCTATAACTTTCTCTCCTTGTTCCACAAATGCTGTCTCTTTTATTTTGCTGAGTATATTTTGCTTTTTCAAAAAGTGCCTCCATCTACTTCTCACTCTTAGTTGGTCTTTTGTTTGTTTGTTGTTGGTTGGTCAGTTAGTGGACTGGTTTGGTTTCTCTCTTAAATTGCTCTAACGTCTAGTGGTACTAAAAAATTCATTAACATCACATGGATGAGGACTGGTTGGTGGTTAAAAGGTGGGCTGCATTTGAGGGGGTGATTTGGCCAAGTTAACTCAGCAGGGGGCAGCTCCCTATAACTACAGTTTCCCGTGGGTCTTTTCTCTTAGGCTAGACTATTTTCCCCGAATGAATCCTCCTTTCCTTACTTGGAATTTATTTAAGCCTGGATGACAGGATTCTTAGCCCTGAGATGGGAAAGGTGGCTGGCTGGTGGAGAGGGTATCATTTACCATTTGATATGTGAATTTTCATCGAATTCCCGAGATCGTTGAATTCCCAAATTCCAGCTGCATCTGGAGTCTCAGAATCCAGTGACGGCTCAACACCACCAGCAAATAAAACCTCGGTCTTCTGCAAGGTTGAGTGAGTGTCACATCTCTGGAAGCATGAGACAGGTCAAGCTTAGCTTCTCTGTATGCAAAATGTTAGCTACATCCTTCTTTTCAACCCCACCTGGAGCTTCAGACACCAAGTCCCTGAGCTTCTGTGGGATGAGTGACATTGCTTTCAGGTGTCCCCCACATCAGCATGGGGTTCGGCCCTCTTCTGCCAGGTCAACAATCCCTCAACCCTCTGCCTTCAAACTTCCCCAGGGTGGCTCTTGTCTCCTGGCCCCGTCTCTGTCCTTGTAGGTTTGTGTCTGTTTTTAAATCCCTTTACTCACATTTGTGTGGAATCTCGGGAGAACGTGGAAGTAAAACTATGTTCCGATCCCAGTCTAAGCAGAAGGCCTCATATCAGCATTTTCTGTGTGCTTGGACCATTTGGAAGTCTTGGCTCTTGCCTGCCTGGAGAACGCTATCCTCAGTGGGCTACTCGGCGAGTCAGTTACCCCCGTGCATCTATCTGTCAAGACCCAAATCAAATGCCTGCCACACGCTCCTCCGGGCCCTCGTGGCACCATTCTTATGCCTTTAGGTCGGCACTGCGTAGGTCAAAGAGCAGCTATTGACAAGATACCCCGGTACTTGCTGGTGTCGCCGCTCATAGGCATCGTTCACATGCCTTTCATCGCTTCACAGCCAGGTTTCATGTCTTGATTTCTGTCTAGGTCGGCCAGCATATAACACGTGTTCTCGGTACGGAAGGGTCCATTGGCAATATCCTTTCTGCATGCTTGCTGTCCTGAGAATTTCTTCTCCTGCCCGCCCACAAAGGCTACTCAAGCTGAGGAATTCTCTGGGGGCTCAGAACCGGAGGAAGGAAGATGCCTCCTCACTGGCATGGCGTTTCTTCTGATTTTGTTGTGAAGGCTCAGTGGTAGTGGGGCCTCAGCATTCCCTTGTCTCGCCGTGGTGCCTTGCGTGCTGTAGACGCCCACGGGGGGCAGGGCTTGGACACCTGCAGCGCCCCGGTTCCCCAGCACCATCAGCCTTCGGCAGCCTCCTACATGAGCAGTGAGATGGAGGTTTCTGTGGTTCAGAAGTTACTCCTCCTGGCCTAAGCGCTCAACTTAGGCCTCCCTGCCTGCAGGTAAGCTGCTTGTCAAGGTATCCACTGTCCCAAGCTGTACAATTTGGGTATCAGTCTTCACCCACGAACAATATTTTTATTATTATTACATAGGTTTCCCACATTACCATATCCTTTTGGTAATGTTGCTGTGGATTTGGAAAGAGTGGAGAACCCATTGCATGGGTCTCTAAGACCGCCATATTGGTCCAGTCCTGGAGAAAGTGTCTCTTATCTTTCCAGTGTGTGCCACGTGGGCTTCATAAATAGACAGATACTTATTGACTCACGTTCCCAACAGCTCATCCCTACCTTAGAAGGCACACCACCCATTTTATTTAGGCTCTGGATGTTCCCACATGGGGGGTGACTTTAAGATCATCCCTGTTGTCCCCAGATAACTTGTTTTTCATGGGACGGTTCCAAGCTCTGCCTTGGTCTCGATTGTGTCTTGGTCCACAATCTCAATGCTTGAGTGACGTCCATATGAAGTGATGGCTTGCTGGCAGGTGGAGGCGTCTGCCTCTGCAGGGCTGTCCCGTCCCATTTCGGTGGGCGGGTAATGTGATGTGATCCAAACAGAAGTCTGCACTGGATCTTTCATAGTCTGTTAGGGCGGCTGGGAGAAGCACAGGCTCCCTTCTTCCTCCCAAAGTGACAATGTGGGAGCGAGGCAATTTTGAAGACCAGAGTTTTTGAGGCCAGTCTTCCCCTTGTCTCATGGAGGGTTCTAGAAGCCCAAGCACCACTTCATAGGTGCTCATACAGGGGCCACTGGCAATGTCAAAAGGAGACACGACGAGGGATGTTTTGCAATTAAAGGCATGGAGGGCATGACTGGGGCTTTTTCAAGAGTGGGAGATGATATCATCACCATCATCATCTTCATAACTACTCTGGGCCCTACACAAACACGGCCTCATTGAATTCCTGTGCTCCCCTGCCGCAGGCGCTATTATTCCACTGTATAATCGAGGGTACCGAGGAAGCAGGGCTTAGCCATAGGTATCCAATACATAGCTATTAAATAAATAAATAAATGGATGAAGTGACTTGCCCAAGGTCATACAGCAATGAAGTTGATGGTGGGAAAAACTCCAGGAAGTGGAAATCTTCCCCATGTGCTTTCCATATGTCTGAAGTATTTCTCGAATTTCAGTGCGTCCTGTGAATCCTTCCCTCAAGCCTCTGCACGTCTGGGCCAACGTCTTTTAAAGGAGGTATGGTAGCTTAGATGCATGACTGTCAGCATCTTTCATTCAGTCCATTTATTTGGGAGTCGGTAAGTCATCGCGTGCCGGGGCTGTGCTGAGTCAGGTGGTACAGACTTAGAGTTGAATAAGGTACAGTTCCTCTTCTCAAAGAGCTCTAAACCTAAGTAGTTCTGCGATGGGTGCTGGAGTCCAGCTCTAGCTGGTCCAGGGGTCCCTGAAGGAGGGATGGTGTCGGTGAGAGAGGGATGAGAGAGGCACGAGATTCTTTCTGGTCACAGGCAGGCATCTCTGCACTGACTGAGACTTAGCTTCATTTATGATTAAGTGTATGGGGAACAGCACAGAAGTGGCATTTGCCTTAGACAATGATTTCTGATGACAAATTTCTTTGATACGTAAAAATTTCCCAGAACATAGATTTGTAGAAGACTCATGCATAACCTTTATCAATAGTGATCGATGTAGGTGATTTAGACGCTTATCCTATGGGGAAGGAAGGTATCTTTAGCATTCAAATACAAGACAATGTTTTTAGCGTAGCAAAGGCAAAGTTAGTTCTTTGTGAGCAGGGGTCAATAGCCTGTTTGCTAAAGGGGAAGTATAAGGGAAAACAGGATTTTCAGGAAATGCAGTGTTTGCTCCCATAATCACAAAAGAAGAAATTCCTACAGTAAGTTCCTTCACAAGGTGCAATCAGCATATTGGGCCAGAATAACGGGACAAGTCATTCCTGATACCATAAACAAGGTGCCTTGGGGGTCGGTGCTCAAGCAGAAACAATTGAGTGGGGGTGGATGTCGGTCATAATCTGACAGCAGGAGGCCTTGCAAACCTGCCTTAACCTCACAAGGACTTTTCTCAACTAGCGAGTTCAGAATGACTCCCGAAAGATGGGTCAGTGCCCAGCAGGGTGACCAATCTCTGGTTTTCCTAGAACTTCCCGGCTTTTAGCACTGAAAGTCCCACATGCCGGAAAATGCCTTGGAGCCAGGCAGGTCTGCCTGGTACACAGAATCACCTGCCTGCCACAGAGGGAGTTAAGAATTTGTTTGGGAAAGACTGACTCTGATGTAAAAGAACAATGAAAACACAAGCACCGGATGTGGTACTTTGCGGTCTGCTAAGCACTTTCCTTTCCATCATTTCAGTGTTCACAGCAATCCTGAGCTTTAGGTTTGCCTGGCATTCCATGCTAACCGATGATCAACGGCATTCATTCACATGTTCAAGGTCAGGATGTGGGTGAACACCCGGCGTGCCTTACTCACAGAGAAAGAGATCACTAATGGAAATGATGGTGTAGGTGTGTAGGTCTGGGGCTGTGGGATAGGGACTCACAGACCCATGAGGGAGATCAAGGGAGTGGTGGTGTGGCCTCCCACCCACCAAACCAATCCGCATGGAGTGCTAAAGAGGCACAGGCTCTGCATTCACGACCAGCACGTCTGGTTGAGGCCCTTCCTGGACGTGCTTGGCCTTGAACAAGTCATCAATACTTGAACTTGGGAGTTTTCAGTTAGGCCAGGGGCTTAAGGATCCCCATCTGGCATGACTTTTGCCAAGATTAACTGACTTAAATCATGTAAAGCGCTCAGTACAAGGGCTTGCCTTTGACAGACACTTGAAAGATGTCAGTTCCCTCAAATTTCTCGGGGTTGATTTTCTCTATTGCATGAAGCATAAATCCAATTGCAACCAACTAAAAAGTGAAAGCAGACTTATTGATTCATGTGACTGTGCTTTAGGGGTCCAGTATGGCCACTGGATGGAGTGGGCCCTTATGTCCCCAGGACTAGTTCCCTCTCCTTCTCCCTCTCTCCCGCTCTGTAGTCTCTCAACCTCTTCACCCCATTTTCCTCTGTGTGCTGACCCACTCTCTTCCACTTTCGGGGCAGACTTCCTCTATGTAGCTACCCATTGGCTCCAAGCATATATCTTACAAGATGGTAGCACAAGCACAAAGCACTTCTCTCTCCCACTGTCCCCAAATCCATCCTGGGGAAGGAGTGGACTGACCTGCTTGGGAATGATCTCACCCTCAGACCTGTGCTTCCGTCCAAGCTAACCTAGGTCTTACCTGGGATGTGGGTCTACCCATCTCACTGTGACCTAGGGCGAGCGTGTAATTTATCCTTCGAACTGGGATCCTCTGGGGAGGGGAAGGGAGATATCAATAGTTAAGCCAGGACAAGGGGCATAAACTAGACAGAGCCCCGCCCCCTGGGATGTATGGCGACCCTTCTAGTGAGGAAAGAAAGGGATCAGGGAAAAGATACAGTGATGGCCGCCTCGCGCAGCTCACATGGTTTCTGTATTTAAAACGACCTCTGTGGAGTTGTTTAAAAAATAGCATTCTGTTTGTAAACGCAGAGCATCTGAGAACACTGGTCCTGCATCCTTAACTGACGCAGCGATTTCTCCAGCAAGGGTCTTCTGAATCTTTGGGGGACTTAAGCTCTTATGATTCTTATTCCTGATGTTTGTATTCAGTTGACACCATTCCCTGTTCTATAGCTCCCACAAACTCCGGCATCTCCCAGTTTGGGGTACAGCCTGGGGCCCAGAACACTGCCCCAGGCGCCCTGCCAATAGCACATTGTCACAGAGAATGCTCCAGCAACCTCCCTGCCAAGCAGCAGTGGTGACAAACTCGGAAATAAATGTTCAGCATCCTTTCTGAGATGCAGGAGACAAGCACCAGAGACCTCCTTTTTCTCCTCTGCCCTCCGCTGCGAGCACAGCAGTCAAAGGCTTTGAATCCGCACAGTCTGGTGTCTGAAACTCACAGGATGCCGCGCGATTTGTCACTAACCTCATCTGGCCTTCGGTGCCTCGTCTGTGGAATGGGAAGCATCATTAGAAAACATTTTGAAGAGTTTGGCACCTAATAAGACCTCAATTAACGGCAACCATTATTATGTCCATTACTAATATTACGGCAAAACTCCCACGTGGATTTGAACTTTCCAGGGTGGCTCTTGCTATGCTGGCCACAGACACTTCATCTGCCTCCTTCCCCAGTTATTCACGCTCTGAATCTTCACTACTTCACCAAACAGCTCCTCCCAGTCTCGCTCCCCCCGCCCTCCACCCCCTGTGCTCATTAAAAGGAATCATAATGGGTATCTCCCAGCACATACCGTTTTCTATGTGGCATCCTGACCAGCAAATTTTCCCCAATGCCTGCTGGAGACGGCGGCTCTGAGCTGGAGAGAGATAACAAATGACTCTCCGGCGGGAATTCTGAGAATGGTTCTGCATGTCTCTGAAAATCGTCTCTGCAGTTTCTGAGCTCCCTAATGAGTCTTGCCTCATTAAACTACTTTATTGCATCCCCTAAGCTACTTCTGCGAATCTTCTCTTTGTCCCTGTCTGTCTTGACTCCATCACCAATTTTTCTTTCTCTTCCCTGGTATAAAAATAACAACAGCTAATGGTATTCTGTGCCGGGCACTGGGCTAAATGCTTTATATCTTCATAACAACTCATTCTGTGAGGGAGGCTCTTGCTGTGGGGAAACTGAGCACAAGGAGTAAAGGAAAGGTAGCGCATCTCGGCAGGTTCAGGTGCCTTGTGGGATTTAACTGCAGGCAGCTGTCCTCGGAGCCAGCATTCTGAAGTCAGTCGTACTGCTGCCCACTGCAGGGTGGCACATATGTGACAGAGGACCAGTGGGTAGCTGTATCATTTTCGAATAAATGCTACACAACATTTTTTTTTCTTTCAGTCCACATTTGTGAACTCATGTCTCTGGTCAACGGTGCTGCGATGAGGAAGAAAAACCCCTTGCCCCAAGTAGGTCATGGACCAATAGAGAATACAGACACAGAAAGAGAGGAGAATTCTGAATACACAGAGGATAACAGAAAAGAGATAGAGGCTCCGAAGAAAGCAGAAAGGATGCTAAGTCTGAAAACCGTACCTTGTCCTGTCAAGAATAACGTATTCCGATTAACCTAATACTTTAGTTAACAGGCACCAAGGACTCAGTGCGAGGTAATTTTACAAACGCTTTATAACATTTGAAGTTCTTTGATTCAGGAGATACAGCATGTCCGTATAAAGATTCAAGGCCAACATCATGATCATAGATGCCTTGCCTGAAGAACAAATGCAGGGTTTCATCTGGCTCTGTACCTTCCAACTATGGATGTTGGACATAATATTCAGTTTTTCTGAGCCTCAGTTAGCTTGTCAATAAAACGGGCACAACCATTCATCTGTTAAAAGACATCTAAGTCGTTTCTAGTTCTTGGCTATCAGGAATAAAGCCTCTATGAATATTTGTATACAGGTTTCCGTATAAGTATAAATTTCTACTTCTTGGGGATATATGTCCCAAGCATAATTGCTGGGTTGCATGGTAATCACATGTTTAGTTTTCCAGAGCATTTTGCAGTGTGGGATTTTACATTTCGCTTTCTATTTGGCAACTTAGGAGTGATCCAGTTTCTCCACATTCTCACCCATCTTACTTATTATCATTATTGCTTTTGTAAATTTTAGCCATTCTGATAGGTGTTTGATGATATTTTGTGGGAGTTGTAATTTGTATTTCCCTCCTGGCTAATGAAGCTGAATCCATACCATACTCACCGGCAATAAAAAGGAATGAGTTATTGGGGAATAGTTCATCATGAAGCAACAATTTGGATGAATCTTTATAGAATTATGCTCATAAAAAAAAAACAGTCTCCAAAGTTTACACACTATGTGATTACACTTGTATAACCATGATTGCTAACTTGGTGTGTCAACTTGACCAGGCCACAGGGTGCCCTGACTTTGGGTCAGGCATTGTTCTGGATGTTTCTGTGAGAGTGTTTCTGAATGAGATAGACATTAGAATTGGTAGCTCGGGGGTGGGTGGCTCAGCTGGTTGGGGATCTGACTCTTGATCTTGGCTCAAGTCATGATCTCACGGTTCGTGAGTTCAAACCCGGCGTTGGGCTCCCTGCTGATGGCGTGAAGCCTGCTTGGAATTCTCTCCCCCACCCCCCCACCTCTGCCCCTCCCCTGCTCTTTCTCTATCTCTTTCTCTCTCTCAAAATAAATAAACATTAAAAAAAATTTTAGAAAAGAACTGGTAACCTGAGTAAAGCAGATGACCCTCCCCAATGTGAGTGGCTTTCACCCAGCCAGTTGAGGGCCTGCAAAGAAATAAAAGGCTCACCCTCCTGTGAGGAAGGGGGAGCGCCTCCCTGACTGCCTTGAGCTTGGACATGAGTTCTTCCCTGCCCTCAGGCTCAAGTGAAAACATCGGCTCTTTCTGGGTCCTGAGCCTGCTGCCATGCAAAGTAGGAATACACCACAGACTCTCTGGGGTCTTCTGCTTGCTGACTCTCCTTGAAGGTCTTTGGCCTTGCGAGCTTCAGTAATCATGCGGACCAATTCCTCATAATAAATCTGTGTGTGTGTGTGTGTGTGTGTGCAAGCGCATGCACGCGCGCATGTATCCTGCATATTCTATTGGTTCTGTTTCTCAGGAGAGGCCTGCCTGATACAATAACATACTGGAGATGGCAAAATTATAGATATAGAGAACCAATCTGTGGTTGCCAGGAGTTAAGATGGGGGCAGGAAGGAAATAGATATGATTTAAGAAAGGCAGCAGATGGGATCCTCGGGGTGATGGAACCCATCTGTATCTTGACCTTGAAGGTGAATACGCAAACCTAGGCCTGTGGTGAAACTAGATAACACTAAGACACACGCACACGTGCGTGCACACGGGAATGAGTACACATAACCTAGGGAAATCTGGAAAAGATCAGTAGAGTGTATCAATGTCAGCCCTGATTGCAATATTGTACTGTAGCTTTGCAAGATGTTGTCATTGGCGAAAACGGAGGAAGGAGTACATGGGATTCCTTTGCACTATTCCCTCCAACCGCCTGTGCATCTATATTATCACAACATTAAAAGTTTAATTTAAAAGTGGGAACAGCCATCCATACGTCACAGCCGAGCTAAAGATGAAATGAAAAGGTGTGCGCAGAAGTATCTGGCTAAGGATCTAACACACAGTATGTCTTCGATGAATGGCAGGTGTAGAGAGTTCTAATCCGTGCAACGTCACATAATAACATGCAGTAGGATTGAAGGAGAAGCTCTACCAGGGCTAAATAGAGGGCAAGTAGATAGAAAGTTAGTTATAAGAAAGAGCGCAGTGCAACAATTATATTGTTTAATTTCAAATCTATATACATATTAAAGGAACAAACTAGACCATTGGCTGCTGGCTAACAGATCACTGCTGTTCCTCCTAGATGCTACCTTCTGCCTCAAAACTTCATAACTGTTTAGTCACTTCTGAGCCCGTGGAGTAATTTTAAATTCCCACATAGGCCTGGGGAATTTTGATGAGTACCTTTGAGCAACCTAGTTACATAAAATCCTAGCTGAAACCAGCCTCCCATGAAAGGCGTGCGTGTGGTTGATCACTCTGGCCGGAAAGTATGACAGTTTTCCTCGCTGGTAGTGGGCTTGCTGTGTGCAGTGCGGGGCTGACTCCACCTGCTCCCTCCCCTGCTTCTCCCTCTCTGGCCATTTGGCTTCATTAATCGGCTTCCTGATTGCAAAGAGGGGACCGGGAAGGATCCTTTTCATTCCTTAGGTTTTCTACGAGGCCTATTGGTTCAAGAGTCTCTGCCAGTGCCCTGGGCTGATTCTTACGGAGTAAGCATAGCAAGCTTTCCTTGTGTCTTTCACATGAGAACAGGGAATTCAGGAGGCAAACGGAGAAGACAGAGGCAATTATGCAGAATCCCCGATGTAGCACAAACAGAGGCCACGCCCACCAAGGTCCTCCCCCACTTCCTTCAGCCTCAAGGCTCAGGACTCCCTAGAGATCAGCCCCACCGAAGTGCACCCTGTGCAGCCGCTCTCGGAAGGACCCCACCCCGGGTTTCACGCTCCGCTCGCATCGTCACACATTCCTGGGCAGCGGGAAGATGTGCAGTGTGTAGGTCGGCTGTTCCTTCTACCCGGGTCCCATAAAGCATTTGTGAAACCTGCCACACGTTCTGTAACCTACTTACCTTGTACTTGCTTCGAGTCTCCAGAAACTCCCAAGCATCGCATTCAAGATGTCCCAAAGGCTAAGACAGGAAGCGAGGTGCTAAAAGCCAGAATGACCACACTGTTCTTTCAAACCAGAACTGGCTTTCAATGCACAAGGAAGGCAATGGTGGTCTGAAAAGCAAGAACCACGAAGGAAACGTATCAAAGCCTTTTTCCCTCATGACACATCCTTGCATTAGCCACTCAGTGATAGTGAAAAGGGAAAGATGGGGAACCCCAAAGTTCATGTTCCTTTCAGTTGTTCTTTACTCATTAGTAAGCCCAACATGGGGGGTAGGGGTGGCCGGAAAAATGTGTGCCTCTGAAGAAGTGAAATGAAAATAGCAGAGTTAGTTTGGTGTGGTGTTTCCATCATTCTAGGAAGAAAAAAAAAATACATAGGCACAGACAAGCCCCCCAATAGGAATTGTATAATTCTGGGAATTCCGTATAGGAGTTAAATGTTGTTAGGTTTGCATTTAAATTGGTGTTGCCCTGAGAAAGAACGAAATCCGGCCATTTGCAGCAACGTGGATGGAACTGGAAGGTTTTATGCTGAGTGAAATAAGTCAGTCAGAAAAGGACTGATATATGTTTTCACTCATATTTGGATCTTGAGAAACTTAACAGAAGTCTGTGGGGGAGAGGAAGGGGAAAAGAAATAGTTTGAAAACAGAGAGGGAGGGGGAGGCAAACTGTAAAAGACTCTTAAATACAGAGAACAAACTGAGGGTGGATGGGGGGTGGGGGAGAGGGGAAAGTGGGTGATGGATACTGAGGAGGGTACTTGTTGGGATGAGCACTGGGTGTTGTATGGAAGCCAATCTGACAATAAATTATATTAAAAAGATAAATAAACACATTGGCATTGAGCAATGTAAAAAATGGATGGTATCCTTCCTGCTAATCATTTAGAATTTTAATTTTTCTTGATTGAGACATGAAGTGGGAAATCAAAACCACCATGGCAAGTCAAAAGAGACACTGTGGATAAAGGAAAAAGCTTTATGTTTTGACACCTTTAATGGCACTGCTTTTTCTTCTTTTAACATTTATTTATTTCTGAGAGACTGAGAGAGACAAAGAACGAGCAGAGGAGAGGCAGAGAGAGAGGGAGACATAGAATCTGAAGCAGGCTCCAGGCTCTGAGCCATCAGTACAGAGCCTGTCGCGGGGCTCAAACCCACGAGTCATGAGATCATGACCTGAGCCGAAGTTGGACGCCTAACTGCCTGAGCCACCCAGGAGCCCCTGGCACTGCTTTTTAAACAAGAGCCCTACCTTCTCGCTCTGCACTGGGCAAAAGGGAGAAGGTAGGGCCCTGATCTCAGCTCAGGTCATGGAGGTCAACCCCACGTCCAGCTCCATGCTGACAGCACGAGGTGGCTTGGGATTCTCTCCCTCTCCCTCTCTCTCTGCTCCTCCCCAACTCACACACACACTCTCTCTCTCCAAATAAATAAAGTTAAAAAATTTATAATGAGAAAGTGAATGACACAACTATTGGAGGTTGTATCTTTATCCACTCCGCCCCCGCCCCATTCATCACAGGGCACTAGGAGCCAAGTTTAACATATGAAGTGGCTCTGGTGTAAAAGAGTCCATGAGAGACTCTTGAATGCTGAAAACAAACTGAGGGCAGATGGGGGGGGGGGAGGGAAAGGATGGGGAAGGGCATGGAGGAAGGCACTTGTGGGGATGAGCATTGGGTGTTATATGAAAACCAACTTGACAATAAACTATTAAAAAAAAAAAAAAAAGAGTCCTTGCTTCCAGACCACAAATTCCACCCCAGCCTGTTGAAGCGGAATGGAGTTTATTACAGACCTGAGTGGTTTATAAGAATACTTTGGAGCTTGTCCAGCTAATCAGCAAGGCTGTTTCACCATTTTTCTGAATACATCTCTAGGTGACATTCAAGACTCCCTTGTAGTTAGGTGTGGCCCAAGTGATGGAGTTCAAGCCCCGGGATACAAGCAGTCATGACAAGTCCCTACCCACCCCACCCCAGGCCTGGTGCATAAAAGCCACCTGCATGAAAACCTCCTCGCTCTTCACCTTGATCAGTTCAATGGAGACGCACTAACCTTAGACATCACATGTGGAGGATGGAAGAAGCCAGGGTTCCTAAGAAGTACATGGAAGGAGGGGCGCCTGGGTGGCTCAGTCAGGTGAGCGTCTGACTTTGGCTCAGGTCATGATTTCACACTTTGTGAGTTTGAGTGCTGACAGCTCAGAGCCCGGAGCCTGCTTCGGATTCTGTGTCTCCTTCTCTCTCTGTTCCTGCCCCCACTTGTACTCTGTTTCTGTCTCTCAAAAATAAATAAATGTAAATAAAAAATTAAAAAAAAACTACTTGGAAAGAAATCCACCCACTGATCGGACACCTTCATTTTAGACAACAGAGAGAAATAAGTTTCTATTGTACTAAGCCACTGAGATACTTAGGGTTTATTTGCTATGGCAGCAAGCATTCCCTTGACATTTAGAATTTCCAGAAGGGTCAGGGAAGCGTGTTTAGATTCTTTTTTTTTTTTAATTTTTTTTAATGTTTATTTATTTTTGAGACAGAGAGACAGAGTGTGAGCAAGGGAGGAGCAGAGAGAGAGGGAGACACAGAATCTGAAACAGGCTCCAGGCTCTGAGCTGTCAGCACAGAGCCCAACACGGGGCTCGAACCCACGAACCACAAGATCATGACCTGAGCCGAAGTTGACCACTTAACCGACTGAGCCACCCAGGCGCCCCTAGCATGTTTAGATTCTATAGCGCGAGGCACAAGTAGCTAAAATTGAGACCCATGTCTCTTAGTCCACTTGAGCTGCTCTAACAAAAGCCACAGCCTAGAAGATTTATGAACAACAGGAATTTATTTCTCCCAGATCTGGGAACTGGAAGTCCAAGATCAGGGTGCTGGCACAGTCAGGCAAGGGTCTTCTTCTCAGGCTACAGACTTCTCATTTGTATCCTCACAGGGCAGAAGGGATAGGGAGCATTGTGGGGCCTCTTTTATAAGAGCACTAATGCTATCCATGAGGGTTCTACCTTCATGATCTTATCACCTCCCAAAAGCCTCACCATACCTAATACCATTAGAGGTTAGAATTTTAACATCTGAATTTGTGGGGAGACAAAAACGTTCAGACTATACTACCAGATATACCATGAGATGATTTTAAAGGAAATCCCATTGCGCTATCTGGTGGGCTTCAGGCATAACGAGACTTGACCAAGAATCTCTACCACCAATTCCGGAGAAGATCCAAACACCCCTGGCACCAAGCCTGCCACAGATATGCCCTGCCTGGCTCCCACTGAGGCCTCACTTCCACATTCCGGTCTTGCACAGATGAGTCTTCTCGGTGGACCCAGGTTAAAGACAGAGCCCTAGCTGCAAGGGAGTCTGGGAAACAGTTATAGCTTTCCTGCCTCCGTGATGGAGGAAGGCATGCCAGAGGAGGCTGAGTGACTCAGTCCACGGAATCTGTCCCACTGGTGAGGCAGGATCCAGAAGAAGTGGACTTAGTTGGGCGACTGGAAGGTTGTGGTTTCAGGCTGTGGACCGACCTTCACAACAGTGTCACATGGGAGTCAGCTGCTCAAGGCTCTTTCTCTCCTGACTGTTCAAGTTCAATCCTGGTTTCTACATCTTCCAAGCTGAAAACTGCCCATCCCACCTTCTTACTTTGAGTCTGTCCACAATTTTAGTCTTCTGTCTTGGTCTTTGAGACACTCTATTTTTTAAATGAAACTCTGAGTTGACTGCTTTATATGTGATTTACACGGTACAAGCCTTAGGGGAGGGGTACCTGCACGTACCTTGCTTCCAGGGTTTTCTTAGTCTTCTTGAATTTCCCTCATGACCCCTACAGAAAGAAGCATGCTTGGGGAAGCAGTCAGGAGGCTGGAGGGAGATCTCCAGCTTTAGGCCATTTCCTTTCTGTTTTCTCACCTACAAGCAAGCATTAGGCCCCCAATTTTGTCAGCAAGGGGAAGCAGCCATCACTTTGCTTGATGCTGAGCCAGTAGAGTTGAGAATGTAGGCGCTGGAGCCAGAGCACGTGGCTTCACACTGTGCCCCTGCTCCTTTCCACCTGAGCAACCTTGAGTAATTAATCAACCATTAAGGGCTTCAATTTTCTCTGTTTAATGGCAGTGCCCCTCACGGAGTAGGGATGAGGAAGCAATGAATTCATTCACATAGAAGGCTTAGAACAGAGCTCAGAAACATGAGTCATGGCTAAGACACCAACTTTCCCTGGAACAAACCTAACTGTTCAGCTACCTGATTTTAAAATTTATTTTGGGGGCGCCTGGGTGGCTCAGTCAGTTAAGCAGCCGACTCCTGATTTTGGCTCAGGTCATGGTCTCAGGGTTCGGGGGTCTGAGCCCTGCACTATGAGCAGAAAGCCTGTTTCAGATTCTCTGCCTCCCTCTCTCTCTTTCTCCCCCTCCAACTAAGAAATAAGTAAATGTTAAAAAAAATTAGATTTATTTTTCTAGAAATAATCATTCCTTAAGACATCTTCCTTCTGTCCCTCACCAAAGGTGGTTTATAAAGCTTTCTGCATTGTGGAAGGCGGTTTTCATTCTCTGGTTTTTTCCTATCACGGGCCCTGGAATGCATTTCTGATTTTACGATAAGGACCAATGACAAACCTGAATTAAAAATGCCAATACCCGGGGCATCTGGGTGGCTCAGTCTGGTAAGCATCCTACTTAGGCTCAGGTCATGATCTTGCGGTTTGTGGGTTTGAGCCCCGTGTTGGGCTCTGTGCTGACAGCTCGGAGCCTGGCACCTGCTTCGGATTCTGTGTCTCCCTCTCTCTCTGCCCCTCCCCTACTCTCACTCTGTCTCTCTCAAAAATAAATAAAAAATTTTATTTAAAAAAATTTTATTTAAAAATTGCTTTAAAAAAAGAAATGCCAATACTCAAGTTCTAGGAGTCTTTTGAGAAACAAATCTATCCCCTGGAGTAGAGCTCTGCGGAAGCAGATGCGTTTGAGCCCACACTGTCAAGCTGCTCCAGCGCAGAGAGAACATAAGGAGGTCAAAGAAAGAAAGCAAATGTGGGAAGGTGCTCAGAGCGCATGGATAAGAATGGGACCGGGGACACCCCACGTGAAAGCTCACATGTGAGTTCAAGGTTTCGCCCTTGGTCTGTGCCTTGGATGTGCTGACCTGAAGGCACAGGTCGGTGTCCAGGTACTTCCAGTGCTAAGAAAGTGAGCAGTGCTTGGGACATGGAGCCCTGCCAACCTGGGTTCCAAGTTCTCGCTCGGTTGACTTGTAGAAGAGGGTCATTGGGAAGCTCCTCCCCCCACCACGGAGCCTCTGCTCCCTTCAGCTGTAAAATTGGAATCAGAGCATCTCTCTCTCAAGGCTGTGTTGAACATGAACTAACACAATAGCAATGAAAGCCCTAGCACAATACCTGGCATGTAATAAGTTCTCTAAGAATGTTAAGCAAATTGGAATTTGTATTTTATATTCTGGAAGGAAAGGAATTCTATTGACAAGAAAATTGCTCTTTGTAGGTTTTGCCTATAGCAGTAATGGTGTATGTTGGGGGTGGTGGGGGATGTGGGGGGAAGGAATAGACAAAAAGCCTCAAATAGTTTCATCTCCAGCTTTTGAATCCTCGAAGCGAGCTCTGATTTGGCTCCTTTCAGCCCTCTGAGGACTGAACGCCTTTGCCTATAGTCAGAGCCAAGGATGCCTGGCCTCTTCCATTATAGGCTCTGATTGATCATTCATTTGAGCAGCAGACATCTGCTCCGAAAGTTCTTTGAGGGCACGGCAGAAAGGCATCGCCTTTGAATCGGGTAGATTTTGCAGCCACTCAGATCTCCATAGGAAGAGACTATAAGGTGGCCAAGTGGGACAGCAGGGGGCTGGCCGCCCATCCCCTGCTGAGCTGGGACCTTAGTAGGGACAGTGGCAGCTGACATTGCCCAGGAATCCCCCACACAGGTCCCCAGTCCCCTCCGGCACTCGGTTCCTGCCTGAGGACTGCAGCGTGTCATACACCCTTATAGCCCCCTTGCTGACTGTTGCGTTATGGCTGAATTGGGTGGACCCCCAACTTCCTAGGAAGTCCCAACCCCCAGCACCTCAGAATGGGACTATATTTGAGGGATAGGATCTGTAAAGACTCAACTAGGTTAAAATGAGATCATTAGGGTGGGCCCTAATCCCATCTGATTCATGTCCTTGTAAGGGGACATTCTAACACAGCCATGCAGAGAGGACTGTGAAAACACAGGGGGAAGACCATTATCTACAAGCCAAGGAAGGGGTCTCCAGAAGGAATCAACCCTGCTGACATCTTGGCCTTAGGCTTCCAGTCTCCAGAGCTGTGAGAAATCAATTTCTACTGTTGAAGCTGCCAGTCGGTGGTACTCGCAATGGTGGCCCTAAGGAACCCGCTTTTCCACGCCATGAAAGGGGTCCTGTAGAAAACGTGTGTGTGAGATTCTTCTAAGAGCTGCATTAGGAATGGCTGCCCTTTTGCTCTGGCCGCTCCTCTTGCCGCGCTACTGCCTTCCCTGTGCTGTCTAGCCCTCCTGTGCAAGGAGGGGTTACTCGGCACCATTCCCGTTGCCCTGATGCGGAGACTGAGGCTCAGAAGGGAACTAGGTTTGCCCACAGTCTCACGACAAAGAAAAGGCAGAGCCAGGCTTTGAACTGAGGCCTGTCTGGCACGAAGCTCCCAGGGTGTGGTCCTGCTACTTCTGCAGGCTGGGAGGCTGGGACAGAAAGAAAGCTTTGATATGTGCTTGCCCTACTCCATTGTCACCCCCCAGCCAGGGTCCACTGCCTTGATTCTGTGACCCTGAGGGGCCTCTGCACTTATCTCAAAGGGGGTTGGACAATTTTCTTTTTTTTAACATTTATTTACTTTTGAGAGACAGAGAGAGACAGAGACAGTGCTTGAGCAGGGGAGGAGCATAGAGAGGGAGACACAGAATCTGAAGCAGGCTCCAGGCTCTGTGCTATCAGCACAGAACCCGACATGGGGCTAGAACTCACTAACAGTGAGATCATGACCTGAGCCGAAGTCGGACCCTCAACCGACTGAGCCACCCTGGACAATTTTCAGTGTCATTTTAATTTACCTAAATGTATTCAATTGAATGTGTGTGTGTGTGTGTGTGTGTGTGTGTGTGTGTGTGTGTGTGACATAGCACATTTCAGGAGTCGAAAAAGAAGGGCTGTGTCATTATGTCAAATAAAACCATAAGGAGCCAAATCACAAAACTTGGGAATCTGTGTCCCACAGGGGATACAGCGGCTCTCCCGACCTCGTGACCAGCTACAGGAGCCCATAACTTCCTGAAACAATGAATCTGCCAACCACAGCTGTTTGTTTCACTTCTTCCAAAGAGATGGGACCTTCCTGGAGGGAAAGGACTGTGGGTCTCACACTCCAGTGGCCCACAGCACCCAACACGGGATGAGGATCTGATTCTGCAGCAAATGCCACCTTTGTTTCAGATAAGGGGTGCTTGCGATATGGACAAGGTACAGGTTAAAGAAGATGTTTCTGAGGGCTGGCATCTCAGGGCAACAGGGGCATTTTTATTGGCTTAGCAAACATGTGCCAGGCTGGGCGCTGCATGCTAAGGTCTGCAGACCGGAAGTGCAGGAGACGCACCCGGGTTCCAGAGGGCCAGGCCTGGTGTAGGAACATAGACCCCTGATCTCACCCTGTTGCCCCGGCTGATGGGTGGTACCCCCTCCTGCCCACCCCTGCCCACCTTCCGTCCACCTTGGCCCACCTTGACCCTGCTGTTTGTCGGAGCATGGCCGGAAGTGCCTTGGTCCTGATAACACCTCCCACTCATAACCCCCACCCTCTCACACACACGCATGAGGGCTGGGGCACTCAAAACCCATTTGCAGCCACCCAGTGAGGGCAGAATACCAGGGAAGCTGTCTGCTGAGGGACGCACAAACCCCAGGGTAATGCCAAGTAGGGAATGTTTTGCTCCCCTTGTAAGAGTGTGAGAACAATTTGCAGGGAGCACTCTCTGAACTGGGTTTTGAGAGGTGCATAGGAGTTTGCCGGGGGGCCTTGGTGGGGCAGGACATTGCAAGCAGAGGGTGTAATGAATGACCCGGGTGGCTCGGCACAGGGTGGGGGGACAGAGGACTAGACACAGGCAGCCACAGAAAGCAGAGAGCCTTGTGAGCTTTCGTAAGGGGGTCAGATGTTTTCTGAAGACAATTAAAAAGATAAAAACAGGGGCGCTTGGGCGGCTCCGTCGGTTGGGCCTCCGACTTCGGCGCAGGTCATGATCTCACGTCTCTGTGAGTTCAAGGCCCGCGTCGGGCTGTGTGGTGACAGTTCAGAGCCTGGAGCCTGCTTCAGATTCTGTGTCTCCCTCTCTCTCTGCTCCTCCCCCACTGTTACTCTGCCTCTCTCTCTCAAAAATAAACACAGACATTAAAACAAAATTTTTTAATAAAAAAGATAAACAAAACACAGAGACAGCACAGTTAAATTTATGCTTTACGAAGAGGTCTCTGGCTGCCAAAGGGCGGGCAGACACACCAGAGGGAGGGAGAAAGTAGGTGAGGAGATAGTGAACTGGAGCATGAAGCCGAACTTCACCATGAGCCTTCACTGTGGCCATGTGTCCGCACCAAATATAGGGCCTCCCCTCGCCCCCCGCCCTTTGTTTTGGATGAGTTTGAACTTTGGCTTCAGAGTTTCCCTGGGGCGTGTCAGTGCACAGCTAACCCTCCAAACTCCCCAGGCGTAACTACAGTGTTGAGCATCATACAGGGCAGTGGAAGGCTCCCCATCCCGCCCCACCTCCAGCTTGGTAGAACCTCAAGGTCCCTGGCTAAAGCTCCTGGTTTCTCCTTGCTGACCCCCTCCTTCCCTCGACCCCCATCCCGCCTGACTCTTCCCGTGGTCCTACCTCAGACCACACCATCACTCACCTGAGATACACACGGTCTGCAAAACAGCCCTTTACCTGTTCTCGCACTTGCCTTACCTCCCCGACCCGCCTTTTCTACTCTGCGCTGGAAAACAGGCAAGGGCTTTGAAAACCTAAGCTTGGGGAGACCCAGGAAGGACTCCCCCTGTTTGATTTCCCACTGTGTCTTCAGCAGTAATTGTACCTGGCAGGCAGCGGTTACTTGGTAAATATTCCCTGTGTGAATTAATAAATTATCAAATTTAAACAACCAAACACGGTTATTTCTAGATTAGGCTTATTGGTAATTTAGGCACCTGACACCCAGGCGTGGTGAACCATGAAAACTTGCTTAGGTTTATAAATGCAACTGAAGCACATATAATCTCCTCAGTAAAATGCATGACTTCAATCCACCTCCCGGACTTTAAGTAGGAGGTACTATATTCACAAAAGTGAATAGCGAAGAGGGAGCCAGGTTAAGATTTCACCCACCGGCCCACAGGCTCACTTTCACGCTAAGTGACCCCAAATGTCCTGTCCAAGAAAGCAGAGAGTGTGTGTTTCCAAAGCATGGGATGCTTCAGGTTATAAATAAACATCTCAACAATAACAAGCATTTGTTGACTTGTTAATATGTACCTGGTAATGCGCCAAAAAAACCTGTGTATACAAACGCATTTCTGAAGCTGTTACCTCCAGGGTATCTCCTGATGGTTGAAAGGCTGTTTGTCTAGGGTGACCTGGATTCAGTTCGCTGTGAGCGCGGAGCTGTCAGGTAGATTGCAGGGCCATGTGGTCTCAGGATTACTCCATATGGCACCGCTGGGTGGTTATCTCCCTTCTCTGCCTCTCCTGCTGAAACAGGCACTTCTCGAGGGTAAGAAGCACCCCCAACTCAGCCTGGTGAAGGGGCGATGCAGTACGGTGGTGAACAGTCTGCACCATGATACAAGACAACCAAGGCTTGAAGTCTGGCTTCCCTGTTTATAAGCTGTGTGATCTTGGGCATGTGACTCAAACTCTCTGTGCCTCTATTCCTTTTCCTGTGAAGAGGGATGTGGTAACACCTCGCTACACAGTGTTTTCCTGAGAATTTAGATGGGTGACCATGAAAAGTTTTAGAAGACTGTCTGGCAAAGAGGGAGACACTCCGTAAAGGTTAGCTATTATCCGTCCCTCCTGATAGCTCCTAAGGCCCCGGGTCAAGCCCCATGTGACGTTCTACCCATATCTTGACCAACAGATGACTTTGACTTTGATTCTTTAAGTCAGACTGAGTTTGTACGCAGCCAGATCTTCTGAAGCAGATGCTGAATGGAAGCAGATGGTGATAGATACAGTGGTTTAGGTTCTTCTTAGGCCAGGACTGGAGAGCTGAACGCATCTGTGGCTTCCGTTTGTGAGCGCCAGAAGAGGAGGGGCGTGTCTGGCGTGGCCTGCATCCTTTCATGCTTCTCCCCCACCTCACCGGAAGCCCGTCTCCCTCCCACAGCGCCTTCAGGAAGAGAACACCAGACGCGTAGCCCGCAGTCATCAGTCAAGGATTCTTGTCCTTGACCCTGAGAGCGGCGGCCGGTAGACAGACCCCCCGCGAAGTGCACTGTGAACCTGCAGTCTACCTCTGCCGCATGTGTAATCTTAGGATGATTTCTCCAGCTTATACATGACCTTGAATCATCAGAGTTTTTCCTCTGCTGAATCCATCCACTTCCCCCAGGGTTTTGTAATGTTGGTAGCCACCAGGCAGCAGGGAGGCTACCCAGGGATGGCTTGAGATGTTTGGGCTCGTCAGTGCCTCTAGCTGGTAATTTAGGAGCCCCAAGGGAGAACTCCCCCAAAGTTGCAGTGGTGGGGAAACTGATCAGAAATAACCCGAAAGGCTTGCTTTCCGGAAGCAGTGGGAGGGGCAGCTGGGAAGCTGCACTGGAAGAGAACCTTCTGGAAAACAACATGGACTTTCTTAGAGAAGGCACCCAGAGGAGGATCCTGACAAAAGTTACCCTAGTCTTTCTGATCAGAGCTCTGTAAAAATGGACAAGGCCTTGGCCAACTCTGGCTCCGTAGGATTGGCCCTGGGCAAGTCTCCGAAGAGGCCAGGAGCCCCCTCCCTCACCCCCCATATCCAAAGCAGGTGGGAAGATTTGAGTTCTTGACAGCTTCCCCCCACCTCACAAGATAATAAGGTAGGTCACATTTCCACTTGACATTTTAATGTTCTTCTAATGTGCTTTTTGATGTGTGCAGATGAGGTGCAGTGTAGGTACAAGTTGCTATTTATATAGTCCTGGCAAGCAGATTCTATCAGTAGCAGCTCCTCATTCACTTGGGCGCCTTTAAGATTGTCAGAACTTTGAGTTTTCAACTTCACAATAGTTTCTTCTTCCCAAGCTTTTAAAGAAGAGCAAGAGAATAATGACCCCATGATTTCATGGCCATGGCAAGAGGACAGTGCCGTTAATATTATTAAAACTCCCGGATTTGGAGAGGAAAGGCCTGGTCCTTAACACCTACCCCTTAGAGTTAGATGGAGAGTAAGTAAAATTATGGGAGCCATGTTCTTAACAGAGAGGCTGACCCAGGGAGTCTTAACTGTCGGAAGTGACAGTTATTTCCTTTACTCGCTAACATCATTGTCACTGCCATCATCATTATTGTTACCATCATCTTTATCATAGGGGTCAAGCCCATCGTCATCACTGCCATCATCAACAGCATCACCATCACCATCATCATCGACATCATGACTGCCACCCGCATCATCAATATCATCAGCATCAGCATCACCACCACCATCACCATCGCTACCACCATCATCAACATCATTACCATCACCACCACCATCATTTTACCATTGTTTTCATCATCATTGTCATTTTCCTGGCTCTTTCACTTCCTACTTTCACTATGGCCTTGGGCAAGTCACTTTCTCTCTGTGGATCTCATTTTTCTTTTTGTAAAACTAGGTAACAGTTGCTCTCTCCTGGGGCCACTGAGAGCAGATAGTGGAGCAGACTGAGTCCCAGAAAGACTCAGGCCCCCTCGGTGCTCCCAATTATGTTCCAGCTTGCAATTCCAAAGCACATGACTTGTCTGCTTCTTTGCCTGTTCTTATCTCTTAGTCTTTGCATCTATTGATTCCCCCAAGCCACAAAGCCCAACGCTTTCTGTCTTCTAGAGTCCGGTGCTAGGCTGATAAGAACGCTGGCTGAGACTCAAGGAGCTTGCCCAATGGGAATTCAGCTCTTGTCATAAGCTCATGATGCAGCCTTGAGTGATTTTCCTCAGTTACAAAGTAAGGCAATTGCTCCAGACAGTGATTCTCAAAATGGTCCAGGGACCATCAGTAGGAGAATTTCCTGGTGTACTTGTTAGGAATGTGTGTTCCTGAAGCCACGCCTTACACTCATTAAATCACTCTAGTGGGGCTCTGAACTCTGCATTTTAACAAGCTTCCCAGGGGTACATGAGGCACATCAGGATCCCTGGCTGATCAGGGAACACGTTTCCTCATGTCATTGCTCTACCCCTAATGGGTGTCCAGAGGGGTTGGTCAAGTTGAAAAAGAAGAGCACGTGGAGTCCACATGTTCCTTGGAGACCCCAATCTCCGTCACCTTCCAGACAGGAGCACTTGAGAATATTCTAGACTTCTTTCCTCTCTACCAAACCTTGAGAAACTCATCTTCCTAGCTTGGGAGGTCTTGAGCTACAGGCCATGGAAACCATGCAGAACCAGAGAAGATGTGAGAATTTAACACCCAGAACATGCAGTCAGAATGGACATCATCTCTGAACAACAAATAGCATCACACCACACAGATCGGGGGGATGTCATCTTGCCTCGGACCTGAGTACATGTTTTCAGCCACCCTAGGAGGGATGCTGGGGCAGACGCAGTGCACTCCACAGGGCTGGCTGTTCTGCCCCCTTCCATCCCTCCCCACCCCCACCACATATCTGACTTGTGACAAAAATGCAAAACCTCCCAGGAATGATAGTGAAAGGCTGAAATTGGGGCATTTATGTCTCAGAAAATAATGGCAAATAAATCCATGTTTTGAAACTTAACTTGTCCTTTAAATGAACCAGAAAACACAGTGATGGTTTAAAGAGAGGTGCAGGTCACCCGGGTGGCTCAGTCAGTTAAGCGTCCAACTCTTGGTTTCAGCTCAGGTCATGATCTCACGGTTCATGAGTTCAAGCCCTGCGTCAGGCTCCACATTATCAATGTTGTCCATTGATGTCCATGAAATGTTGTCCATTCATCAGCCAAGGATTATGATTAGGGCATGACTCAATTTTTTCAATCCTTTGAATAAACATGGAGACATAATTAGGGAGAATATTACTATCAGCTCCACCGTGAATATATACATAGATTTTTTTGCTGGTGGTAAAACTTAGTCCTATAGTCCTATAGGGACTATAGGGCTAAATTAATGGAAAAAACTATGAAGAAATGGAGGAAGAATGGGGGAAGATACAGGAATAGCGGAGTAAGCTCACTTATTGCCTTATAAATATTAACTGAGAGTAAGGGCGCCTGGGTGGCTTAGTTGGTTAAGTGTCTGACTTTGGCTCAGGTCATTATCTCGCAGTCTGTGAGTTCGAGTCCCACGCTGGGCTCTGTGCTAACACCTCAGAGCCTGGAACCTGTTTCGGATTCTGTGCCTCCCTCTCTCTGTCTGCCCTTCTCTTGCTCATGTGTTGTATCAAAAATAAATAAACGCTAAAAAAAAATTTTTTAGTAAATATTAAATGAGAATAAAAGGCTATGTTGGAGAGAGAGAAGAGAGGAAGAGGAGGTTACCAGTAGATTTTAATCCCATTCATGGTGAGCATCCAGCTGATAGAGACAAAAAGAAAGGGATTGGGGAGGTCAGGAGGGAAGAACGGAAGAGGGGTGCCTGGGTGGCTTAGTCGGTTAAGCATCCGACTTTCGCTTAGGTCATGATCTCGCGGTTCGTGGGTTCGAGCCCCGCATCGGGCTCTGTGCTGGCTGCCAGCTCAGAGCCTGGAGCCTATTTCAGAGTCTGTGTCTCCCTCTCTCTCTGACCCTCCCCTGCTCACGCTGTCTCTCTCTCTCTCTCTCCTAGAAATAAATAAAAATATTGAAAAAAATTTAAAAAAAAAAAAGGAGGGAAGAACGGAAGAAAGAAAAAAGAAAGGAAGGAAGGAAAGAGAACTAGGGAATGACATAAGCATGTAAAGGTAACTATTATAACAAAAATTCAAAAACGTAGTTTCCTAAACACCAGCACGTACTGGAGAGAGAAAGAGAATGCTAGGGAGACAAATAAAATGGACCAAAAGGAAACACATATAAATATGGATATGACTTTATAAAGTATAAAATAATGTGACACAACTAGAAATAGAGATATCAGTCATATCAATAAACACAAGCAGGCTCAAGTAAGAAAAAAGATTTCCCACAGAGTTGCTAATAAAGTCAAACCCAATAATACCACACTGTTTAAAAGCAAGGAGTCTAAACAAAATAAATAAGTTGAAAAAGGCAAAGAGAGCAAGATAAACACAAATGCAAATAAAAATGAAGCAAGCGGCTATAAAAATAAAACAGATGACTGGAAATCCTTCAAATGCCCGTCAGCTGGGAGCTGGCTGGAGACGCTGAGGCACGGCCACCAATGGGGCCCAGTGCAGCTGTGAAAAGTGACGACAGATCCGTGTATTCATGCCCAAGGAGGCCCCCTGCAGGACGTGCTGGTAGGTGAAAAGTGTAAGGTAGGCGAAGTGGGTAGAACACGCCACAAGTCATGTAAGAAACAAAGGGTGCAGGGGCGCCTGGGTGGCTCAGTCAGTTAAGCGTCCAACTTCGGCTCGGGTCATGATCTCATGGTTCCTGAGTTCAAGCCCCGTGTTGGGCTCTGTGCTGACAGCTCAGAGCCTGGAGCCTGCTTCGGATTCTGTGTCTCCCTCTCTCTCTGACCCCCCACCGCTCGAGTTCTGTCTCTCTCTCTCTCTCAAGAATAAACATTAAAAAAAAAAAAAGAAACAAAAGGTGCAAACACACACGCACACACATGCACACACACACACGCACGCGGGAAGGTAGGGGGAAAAGTTATACAATAAATGCAAATAAAAGTAAAGCAATATATATATATACATACATATATGTACATACAGATATATATGCATATAGGTCTATGTGTATGCGGATATATAGTATATATGTGCATGTATATATTTAAAAAATAATGAAAAAGTAAACCATACTTTTAAAGTATTTTCTTACAGGGGAAGATAGTGCATCAAGCACCAGGACAGGGAGAGAAACGAGATTTCTTTACCTATATCTTTTTCAGGAGTCTTAGGAAACATGTCCACACTTTATATAATGATAAATAAATCCCTAAAAGCCAGAGCAAAAGGAAACAAATGGGCCTGAGCAGTGTGTCCAGTGGTGGTATAATCACCCAGAGAGGAGCCATTCCGAGTGACTTAAAAAGACGACTGTGGCTTCTGTGGCATTCCTTCCAGCCAGCATAGCATTGTGAGATCATGAATCTGATCATGAGAAAACATCAGACAAGCGGAGGAGTCGGCGACTCCCTCTCGGGGCCTCCCTTAAAGCATATGTCATGTTACCGGGGCTCCGGACAAGAGCCGCAGGCACATTTTTAACACTGGCACAGACGGAGGGCGGGATGTTATTTGTCTGTCAAATGGACGGATGAATCGGTAAGTAAATTGATTACTAAATAAGAGGTATTTTTTAAACTTCTGCACTCTGGGTTTTTTCAAATTCAGATCCCAGAGCAAACGTGGGCTGCAAAGTCTATAAACCTTACTAAGTAATTAAAACGAGAGAGAGAGAGTTTTGTGTTTTCAAAGTCTGCAGAAAGTTAGATCTTAGGGGGAAAAAAAGAACAAACTTTCAAATGCCTCCTTTTTGAAGCTCTGCTCTCTGACACATTAGTTCCCACTGATCAAGGATAATTCAGACATGTTCCTGCAGGGCAATTAATTAGAGAAGGCTCCAAGAGAGCATAAGATACTCCGGCATGGCTGTTTGTAGATTTTGTATCGATCAGCTTCTTCTTTCCCAGAATCTGAGTAAAAAAGTAGTGGGTTAGAAAGGACTTCCCAGGGGCGCCTGGGTAGCTTAGTCGGTTAAGCGTCCGACTTTCGCTTAGGTCATGATCTCGCGGTTCGTGGGTTCGAGCCCCGCGTCGGGCTCTGTGCTGACTGCCAGCTCAGAGCCTGGAGCCTGTTTCAGTCTGTGTCTCCCTCTCTCTCTGACCCTTCCCTGCTCACGCTGTCTCTCTCTCTCTCCTAGAAATAAATAAAAAAAAAAAGAAAAAGAAAAAAAAGAAAAGACTTCCCAGCAGAGGGGAGAGCTGAATTGGGTCTGGAGAATGGACTGGTGGTTGTGAGGTAATGGTGGACTAGAGTTGGGGGATAAGCCTTACAGATAGAAGGCACAGCCTGTGCAAAGGCACTGGGGCTTGATGTGCCACGAACATTCTATGGGAACTTTGCTCCAGGAAGGAGTTGAGGGGAATGACAGGGCATTCGAGGTCAGTCACTTAGTCTGAAGAAATGTGTCAGATCCTTTTCCTTGAAAGGAAAGTGCCCACCCTCCTCCAGGGGGGAGAGGAGGTTGAAGAAAACGGCCGTTTGTGGAGCATTTATTTTCCACTTGTAAGACATTTTCTCTGGCTTCTCATTTAACCCTCATAGAGGTATGAGAAATGGAATATCCCTTTTCTGTAAACAATCAAACTGAGCCTTGGAGGTCACCAGAGAGGTTTCTGATGGAGCTTGGATTTTCATTCAGGTCTGTCTGACTCAAACACCCACACTCTGCCCAGGCCATCCAGCAGCCCACGGACTGCTGAAAGAGGGGCCCCAGAAGGGCCAGGGGCTTCCTCTGTGGCTCAGAGCTGTTAGGTACAACACCCAGGACTCCAATCCTCACTCAGCCCTTGCCAGACATCTGACTTTGGGCAAGCTACTTGTAAGCCTCAGTTTCCTCATCTGTAAAACGGGGAGCTCTATGAAATAAAACAGTCCCCTTGACACCTGAGAGCCAACCCTTCCCAGTGATAGGTCACTGTCACATTGTTGCCACGGGGAGAAGGCCCACAACACCGTCCCGCAAACCACCTGTCACCCCCTCACCCTCCAGCCCACGGCCTATCACAGACTCTGGCCGTGGGTAGACGAGGGGTTAAGAGAAATGCAGTGACAGCTGGCAGCTCCCTCCCACGAGCCCGGTGATTAATAACGATGAACAGACTTATCGGGGGGTATTAGGGCAAGATGATTAACGAATCAAACAGGCACCCAGGCTTTAATAAGGCAATGTTTGCTTTCCTACCTCTGAATTCTTAAATCCAGCTCTGAGGAGTCCGCCCGAACTAAGAAAGGAACACCTCCCCCAAACCGCCCCTCCAGTTGCCCCTCCTGGGGCAAGACAGCGAGTAGTCATCCTGTCTCTAAACACCGGAAGTGAAAGAGACAGGTGTCCCAGGCTTCCTGACAGATTTGTTGTGCTGGCTTGGGATGGGCAGATGGGTGGCATGGGAAGCCTGCAGGGGCCTGGGATCTCAGTGCTTTGCTGTGCTGAAGGATGTGTGGACTGGGCAGCTGGCCGAGGGCGGAAAGACGGGCCCCTGGCACAGGGTGGGGAAGGCGTCTGAGCTCGAGAGGTCACCTGGAAACAACAGGCGCTAGAAATGGACACGGTGCAGATCCGGCGCTGTCTGAATGCCACCTCCATTCCTCTGCTGCGGGTCTGGGGTGGGTCACTTCGGCTCTCTGGGCCTCCTGGGTGAAGAGGGACAAACCCCAGCCTCCGTTAGGCTAGGATGAAATGAGAGAATGTGTGTGAAATGCCAGGGGCAACGTGCGTGCTCGACCTATCTTCTCTCCCCTGGCAGAAAAAGAACAGAAACTGCAGAGCTAGACTGTGAATTCGGCTCTTGTCTGGCCCATTCCCTATCGATGAGACCCCAGGGAATTTACTTAGCTGCTCTGAGCCTCAGTCGTTTCCGCTGTAAAATGGAAGGACAGCCATTCCTCCTTCGTCAGAGAGCTGCTTCATTCAATGCAAGCAAGTGTGACAGGTGCCTGGTACATCATCAGGGTGCAATAAATGTCAACTACTATGCCATTCATTTAACAAGGAGGAGATGTTTTTGTCCAAAGAAAGTACTGACAGCGCCCCAAGATCAACGTAAAAACTAGTGGCACACAGATCAAGCGCGCACACCAGGAGCGGGGCCAAGGGTGTGGAACCTTCCTCCAAGTGGCGAGCATGGGAGCATATGTAACAATATATACAGTTACAATACAAACTGAGGTCTGACAGTGAACAGTTACTTAGAATGAAAGAAGTCACTGCAAACTGCACTCCCGTGGCCCCCCTCCTGTTGAGCGTGAGCATACACCCATGAAGGCGTGTCAGCCAGCCCTGTGTCCTGGGGACCGTCCTTGCTCTAGCAAGCCATTACTCTGAGGACGGAAGTGTGTTCTTCGGTGTGAAGAAAAGTAACTTGTAAATTGCGCTCTCTCCTGTTCTGGTTCTTTTCTAACTCTGAGCCTTTCCATCTGCCTCTGGATCAGCAAAGCCCAGCCTGGGGGTCGGTCTTAAATTCCCTGCAGACAGAAAGAATGAAATCTGGCCATGTGTAGCAACATGGATGGACCTTGAGGGTGTTATGCTGAGCGAAATAAGTCAGGCAGAGAAGGACAAATACCATATGTTTGCACGTATAGGAGGATTAGGAGGAACTTGACGGAGGAACAAGGGGGAGAAGAAGGGGGGAAATGGTGGGGGAAAGGGAGAGAGGCAAACCATGAGAGACTCTTGAATGCTGACAAAAACTGAGGACTGATGGATGTGGGGGGGAAGGGGTGATGGGCATGGAGGAGGGCACTTGTGGGGATGAGCACTGAGTGTTATGTGGAAACTAATTTGACAATAAACTATTAAAAAAAAAAAAATTCCCTGCAGACAGTGTATCTCTGTGATACCCGAGCCCCAGGCAGAGAGCTCTCACCACCCCGCCCTTAGTGAGTCACAACTCAAGCTTCTTTGGCTTCACAGTGAGGTTACTTCTGCCGCTCGGTGTTGCCCACCCTCGGTCTTCACCCCTGCTATGGCAAACCTGAGTCCAAGAGAAAGAGAGAGGAAGCAATACAATCAGCCAAGGAGACAAATCCGATGCGTGCTCCCTAATGTGAAGGAGCTACTCTTCCGGGAAGATGTAACCACCGCCACAGCCAAGGCCGTGTGCATCACCCCCCAGAAATTTCCTTTGCGCCCCTCCCTTCACTCACACCACCTTGCAACCACCGGCCTTCCCCTCACCCCCAATGAGCTTGCATTGCCCTGACTGTCTTCTAAATGGACCCATGCCGTGTGGTGCCTGTCGAAGTTGACTGCTGTGACTTAAAGGAAGGCACTTGAGTCTTCCCTGCTCTTCCAGGTTTCAGGACTTTGTTCGTCTTGCCGAGCAGCATCCCATGGTATGGATGGGCCTGCAGCTCACCTTAAGGAGTGGTGAAGACCCCATCTCCCAGCACTTACAAGTCCCCTTTTTAGACATTGGGTCCCTGAGATCAGGACATGAACCTGGTTTGAGAGCAGAATCTACGAGAGACTCAAGAAGTCACTTCCCACCTTCTTTCATTTCCTGACTCCCTCGAAGAGCAGAGGGACACCTGGGCCCCAGGTGTTCATCTGGAGAGCTGAGAACGGGGCACAGGGTGAGCTGAGAGGTTATGGGCACCCAGGGGTGGGATGAGGTGGGTGCCAGTTAGCTCACAGTGTGTCCTTCTTCGCTCCCTTTCTCCTGCTGCCTGTCTGTGTTCCCGTTCCCAACTACATCTTATCCTTACCAGAGAGAGCCAGAAGGACAGGTTTCCGACACGCCACAGGATATGATCTTATTGCCGGGCTAACCCCACTGCTAACTAACTAACTAACTGCAGATTTTACAAATCCTCAGGCGTTGGGGCTCTGGAGTTGAGCTCCGGTCTCTGGGTGCTGCTGTGACAATAGAAGCCATAGCCTACAAATCTCAGCCACTAAAAATAGGCCAAAGTCACCTGGTCTCACTTCTTTAAGTGCATGGCTTCTGTGCTGGATCAGAAAAAAAAAACAAAAACAAAAACAAAAAAAACCCACCATGTAGGTAATTAGCTTTAAAAACCTCATTTTCAGGAGAAGTGTAGGTGGTGGGCTGCCTGTAGGAGGGGCACCTGGCAGAGACGAGCTGGTTGAAGTGACAACACGGGAAAGGAAATGGAGCCTGAAGGTGGGGGGAGAGGGAGAAGGTTTGGGAGTGGTGGAGGGGAGGCATTACAAATGGCAAATGCTCTGGGGCACCCGGGGGGCTCTGTCAGTTAAGCCTCCAACTCTTGATTTCAGCTCAGGTCATGATCTCATGATCATGAGTTTGAGATCCACATTGGGCTCTGTGCTGAGCCTGCTTGGGACTCTCTCTTTCTCCCTGCCTCTCTGTCTCTCTCCTGGTCTGTTCATGCTCTCTCTCCTTCAAAAATAATGACATAAGCTTAAACAAACAAACAAACAAAAAAACATTAAAAAGTAGCAAACACTCCAAGAGGAAGTGAAGGAGAGAGAGGTTAGGAGGAGGCAGGTGCCTCTCCTACTGGACAGACTCAGTGGAATGGGTCCCGGAGGGAAGATGGCATGTTGGAGACATGGTGGCCAAGGCAGCTATGTAGGGCTGACCATCCTATCTTCTGTGTTCCCATTCACCTGTTACCCAGGCTACAAGGCCAAGGTCAACCTTACAGCCTCTTCCCTCTCTCTGTTGCTCAAGGGCCCTCTCCGTTCTACCTCTTCCATGTCTCACCTATTCATGCCACCGCCCCAATCACTTGCCAGCAGCCAGCCTCTGTTATTGCTGGCTCTGATACTTCCGGTCTCTCCCTTGCCTCCATCCAGTTCGTCCACTCCACTGAGGTCGGCCTCTGCCACGCCCCTATTGAAAATTGCTGAGGGGCTCCCGACCCCCCCAAAGCTCCCTGGGGAGACATTCCAGGGCCTTTCATATGTAGCCGCGGGTCACCAGTCCCATCTCACTTCCCTCTATTTCCAACTATCTGCTTGGCTCCCAGGTTGCATACTGTTGGGCTATGAGTCAAATCTGGTCCTCGAACGTGTTTTATTTGGTCCTTGGACATTTCAAACTTCTGAAATTTTCGCGTACAAATCTAGAAGTTCTTTTTACTTCTCTTGAAAATTTGGAGGACCCAGCAACTCTGAGCCTACCTTCCCACGTGGTGCCATTCTCTGGTTGGCCCCAGTCTCCACCATTCTGCAATGTCTTAAACTAGTCTGGCTGTGCTCACTTTCATTACCTTCTTGGCTTTGTTGACAATGGATTTTGAGGCCCGGACACTATGCTAACTGTGGCAGAGCACTATGGAGTGGCAATCTGATGTTGGACGGAGGAGGCCTGGGGGTACCCAGAGGAAAAGGACATGGTTTCTGTCTAGGTGCGACGCGAGACACTGGGACACCAAGATAAGGCAAACTGTGCACCTGCCCCTGCTGATTCCAACCAGACACTCAGAGACTCCTGTGTCTTTGTTCACGCTGTTTCCTCTGCCAAGGGTGCCTTTCCCTGCCTTTTCCGTCAGGTAAAGTAGGCTTCCTGATACTTCCAGTGAGGATTAATCCCAGGAACCATGGTCTTCTCCATAGACTCATGACGTCATTCTCCAGCCCACCTAGGGCCTCACCTCTGCCTTATATCTTATTCTATTCTAAATTTGCCAAGATTAGAGTCTATGTCGTATCCATTGTTTCCTCCACTAGACTTGCGTACAAATCCAGGATTTATTCCTTGCACATAATAGGTGCTCAATAAAGTTTCTAAGGAGACCAATTAAAAAACAACTAGGCTTCTTAAAGAAATTCGTAATATAAGTCAGAAAAAAGAATATAGATCCCCCAGTTTTTATCTCTCTTTTAGAGAGAACAGGCATTAGCTAGATATTATAGAATTAAAAGTACTGTAAAACCTTTTTGATTTGATATAGTTGAAGGGTGTGGAGGAGTGAGTATAAATGATTTCTGTGTGTGTGTGTGTGTGTGTGTGTGTGTGTATAAAAGACTAAGTTGGAGACTATTGTAAGAGAACAATTATCTTTTTGCCTCAAAATTTCAAAGTATATTAAAGTATATGATGATGGACTAACCTCAGATTTCAGAGATTTGGGGTAAAATTGTTCAGTGGGTTTTTTCTCTTAAACCTTTCCTAACTCATCTTTCATGTGCCCTCACCGCTGCTTAGAAGTAGCCTTTCCATGGTCCAAATAAATCCCCCCTCCAACAACACTTTAGAGCTTGGTCTTTGCTTCCTTAAGAGACAACTTGTTATCCAACAACCCTTCTATGAGACCCAGGAGGTAAGAAGCATTTCTCACTCAGTCCCTGCCCAGACATGCTTTGCTCAACGCTCAGTAAGAATATAGAATAAAGGTATAAATCCAGTACTCACCCTGCTCTCATCAACATTGGAGGTAGGATGCCTTCAACCAACAGAATGGGTCTGTGATGATGGGGATTTCCCAAGTGGGGGCTGTCCAGGAAGGGAGGCAGTTTTGGGCCTGGGTGTGTGTGTGCATGTGTGTGTGTGTGCGCGCGCGCACACGCGCATGCACACGTGCGTGCAATGGGGTGCTGTGTGCTAGCGTTAGGTGGAAAGGAGCAAGAGAGTACATTTCTTACGTGTGATTTTTAAATAAAAGGAGCCTACGTGATACTTTGATCTTTGCGTCAAATCTGCCTCATAAAATCCTTTTTCTCCTGATACCTTACAGATTAGTGACATACAACTCTGCATGTTTCTGGATATATTTGGTCTTATTACACAATTGTTCTATAATTCTTTCATACTCCTTAGGAAGGGTTCATAGAATTTTAATTAAAATTATTATGAAAATATTTTATAACAGTCTTGGAAAACATTTTAAAATCACACACAGTTTCACTATACTACCATATGAATCATTTTGATTTCTCTGTATTTTCTTGCAATCCTTGTACATATACAGACATATCCCAAATATAAACTTCTATCATTTATTAGTCCTTTAGCATTGTAATAAATATTTTATTTTTTGTAAGGTCAGTTTCAACAATTATCCTTTGTAACAGTGGTAGAATATATTTCAATCAGTTGATGTATTATGTAACTAGGTCCCAACAGCTAGACATTGAAAAGCAGTTTCTAGAAATTCCTATTAAATAACAACTTTATGTGTTTTTTCTGTCTGTTTGTTGTTGTTTTGCATTTAAGTTTTTAAATGTGGTTATTTAATAGTGGTCTTGATAGCAAGAAATGTGCTACAAACTACACATTCAACCTACTATGCCTGTATTCATTTCCTAGGGCTGTTGGACCAAAATACCACAACCTGGGTGGCTTGAACGACAGAAATGTGTTGTCTTACATTTCTGGAGCTGGAAGTCTGAGATCAAGTTGTCAGCGGAGCCCCTTCAGGATCCCCTGAAGGCTCTAGGACAGAATTACCTCTTGCCTCTCCCAGCTTCCGGTGGGCAGCCGGCAGGCCCTGGTGAGGCTTGTAGTTGCATCCCCTCAACCTCAGACTCCGTCATCACATGGCCTTCCCTCTATCTCTTCTCTTCCTACAAGGACACCAGTTACTAGATTTAGGACCCAATGTCTACGACGATTTCACCTCCAGGTCCTTAACTAATTAAATTTACAAAGATCCTATTAACAAATAAGGTCACATTCACAGGTACAGGGGTTTAGGGCTTAAACCTATCTTTCTGGAGGATACTGTTCTAGCTACTACAGTATTTCATCTCAAAATCTCCAAGGATCCCTGGCATTGTCATTAGGAGCCCAGGAGTGCCCGCATCCTGCCTTTCAGCTACGTTTCCCTAACAGTCCGTGAGGGAGGTAGGCACATGGGACTGAAATCAAATGGATAACAGGGTGCAGGTTTCCTGATGGCTGAGAAAGGCCTTCTGAAAAAGCTGGGTTGCAGTGAGACTCCTAACCTTGCCTCTTCCCATCCCCTGAAGCCATGTGAAGGAAGTTGCAGAGGACAGAGGTCACTGCGGTGCTGGGGGCCAGTTCTAGCTCCAGGACTCTGCAGTCTCCCGGAAGAGACACATGGAAGAGAGAGAAACCAGACAACCAAGGGCCGGTCAACTGTGCTCATTGCCTCAGCCCCATGGAGCAGAACCGAGGGCTACCGAGAGGGAGCAGGGCTGGAGGGACCCTTCGTGCACAGTCACACAGCCCCTAGTAAACATGCTCCAGGAAATGTCTTCCACAATAACTAAGGAATTGGCAACCCCTCCCAGTCAGGGAGAGGCCCCAGGAAGGTGGGGTGACAGAGGCCTGCAAATGGGTAGCTGACTCTCTCCCGTAGAGGAACAATAATGCGTTTACACGGCTGCCAGCCTGGTGCATACTATTTCATGTGCATTTTAAGAAAACATTATTCCATCTGCACTGCCCCATGTATCTAATCTAGTCTAGATACTTGTCACTTTTAATAGCTAATGAGATGGCATCAACAAATTAAAAGGGAGAAAACAGATGATCATCTTTATAGATGCCAGAAACACGGATAATGAAATACAACATGCGTTCCTGATTTAAAAAAATAAAAAAAATAAAACAAACCTCAGGAAGGTTGGAATGGCATGACATTTCCACAGTCTACTAAAAGGTACCTAACAGAGACCCCACCCCCACCCCCCCGGAAAACATCATAGTTAATACTGAAACATTAGAAGTGCTCCTGCTGAATACAATGGAGATGACTGCCCAGATCAATACTGGTTCACGTAAAAAGTATTAACATTGGAAAGGAAAACACCATCGCAAGTTGCAGACAATTTGCTGCCCATTAAAAATTCAAGAGAATCAACAACAACAAAAAAAAAACCCATAAGGATCAAAAAGAGGATTCAGTAATGTTGCCAGATCCACCCACTTAATAAATATTTCATGAATACTTACTGTATGCCAGGCACTTTTCTAAGAATTTGGGACATAGAAGAGAACATAATAAAATGCCACCGCTTACATTACACTGCAGACACTTAACATAAATAAATGACAATCAATAGCCAATGAGGAACACAATGGGGGGAGGTGGTGAAGGATCCGATTCAGAATACCAAAAAGAAACCTCAAATCTCTAGAAATAAATCTATTGGGAGGTGCCCCAGCCCTATGAAAAGGGCTAGAAATAATATACTTTATTTATTTTTTGAGAAAAAGAGAGCAGGGGAGGAGCAGAGAGAGAGAGAAAGAGAGAGAGAGAAAATCCCAAGCAGACTCAGCACTGTCAGCACAGAGCCCAGTGTGGGGCTGGAACTCATGAACTGTGAGATCATGACCTGAGCCAAGATCAAGAACTGGATGCTTAACTGACTGAGCCGCCCTGGCGCTCCTGAAAAGAGCACTTTAAATGTCATTGTGCTAATGACATTAGAGAAATATCACTGTAAGTTGTGCTTCCTGCTTCACAGAGAGGGACCTGGGGCTGTGGGAAGTTGAGCCATCTGCCTGAGCCCTTGCCTAGCTGATGTCAGGGCTAAGTGTGCAGCCACTGGGCCACATTGGCTGCCTCATGCCATTGAACTGCTCCCTCAACCTCAGGCTCCCTACCTGGAGAATGGCAATGTCCACACCTCTCCTCCATCCTGGTTATGAAGGAAATATCACCTTGAAAACATTTAACTCAGGGTATTAAGCAGGTGCTCCTTAAATGCTAGCTCCTTCTTTCTAACCAGGAGAGGAACCGAGCTCCTAAGTCTTTATCAACACACTCGATAGCATAATAATAGGGGGGAGAGAAGTATTTCCATCATGATCAATCAACACAGGCAGAACCAGCCTGGGAGGCACGTGGGAGAGAGGTGGGTTTTTAAACAGACAGAATTTCTATTATACTGACTTGCTTAATGATTCACTGAGCTGTTTGATTTGAGCGACAGTGAATATGAGGGATGGAAAATGCCGATCTTTCCAAGCAGCTATGATTTGTGACTAAACCACTGTGCCTTTGGAAGAGAGAAGTCTCTTTGCCTCTGGGGTGAGGCGATTCATGGAAAGCGAGCAGAGGAACGTTTGCAAATACGACTGAGAAGATGCAGGTACCCACATGGACACCCAGGAGAGCCCCCTAGTCCCCACATACTCCCGGAAGCAGACTGTGGTCTCATTTTACCCTCATTGTACATTACAGAAAATTAGGCGAACTCGTAAAAGAAGGAAAAAGTTCCCAGTCCCAGCACCCAGGGTGAAAATTGCTCACATTTTAGTCTATTTCTTTTTGGGTTTTTTCCTCCCCATCTGCATCAGTTTCTTTCTTTCTTTGTGTCGTTGTAATCCTCCAATTTTGTATCTGATCTAAGTGTGAGTAGGAAAAGCACAGAATTAGAAACTGGAGCTTAAATCCCTTCACTTGCCAGTGGATGGACTTTGGAGTAGCTTTCTGTCATCTGTGAGCTTCCGTTTTCTCATCTATTGAATGGGGAAATAATAAGACTATCCTAGAGGGCTTGGGCAGGATTGATTAAAGAAGATGAATTGCCCACATACAGCGGGCACTCGGTAAATGGACCATTGCATGTCCCTAGGATCTGGAAGGTCTCTGGTAGTGAAGGAAGAGCTGGTCCACCAAGATCTAGGAAGGACCAGATCTGAGGACCCTCCAGAGGTCCTCACAACCCCTTACCAGAATCGGGAAACTCTACGTAGGGGCCTATACCAGATGGAGCTTCATCTCCTCTTCCACCTCTAAAGACCTCATTCCAACATTCAAATTCCAGCATGATCAAATCTGATTAGACAGCTCAACATGGGATTCTGCCCTCGGGTCACTCAGCCAGGGCCGGACAGAGATCAGAGCCAAGTTAGTCTTTGAGAATGGGTAGCCACCTGCCTTAATTTTGATATCTGCATTCTGATATTTTCATTTTATATTGTATCATATACATTTTTTCAAGCAACCACAGTTTCCTCATTTCCATGTTTTTAATGTTCCAGAAAAGTCAGTTGAAACAATGGACTGTTATTGATACTTTTCTGCTCTCAAAGAGCTATATATATATTATTTATTGAAAGATGCACTTTGCTAAAGACATAATAAGTATGTATTTATCTCTTGGTGGAATTCCTAGAAATCATTCAGCCTTCAAAATAGTGGAGCCCTAAATATTCTGGTACCCAGTCCTGATGGGTGGGTGTTTTCCTACACATCCAACAGTTCTCCAACACCACCTGGGTGTTGCCCAATTCAACTCAATTCCAACACTATCTACCTGCAGAGAGCATCAGATTCCATGAGCAAAGGGCTCAGCCCCACAAGACTGCTGCCCCCCCCCCCCCCCACCNCAGACACTTCAGACCAGTTGTCACCAGTGCTTCTGACTTACTGGCTAGAGGTGGAGGTTCCCACAACACCTTCCCTGGGGTTTGATTTGCTAGAACCATTTGCAAAACTCAGAAGGACATTCTATTCACTAGGTTACCAGTTTATTATAAAGGTTGGTTAAATGTAAAAGGACCAGCCAGATGGAAGAGATGCATAGACAAGTCATGGGGAAGGGGGTGGAGCTTCTGTGCCCTCTTCAAGTGTACCACCCACCTGTCATCTCCATGTGTTCGCCTCCCCAGAAGCTCCCTGAACCCCATCCTTTGGGGTTTTTAAAGAGGCTTCATTACATACACATTGTGGGAGAGGAAAACTAATTTTTCCTCTACCCTTTTAGATTCTTGAATAAGACACAACTACCCCCAGTAATAAAAGGCAGATTAATAGGAGAAAAACAAATGGGAGTTTAATAACATGTAGATCTCCCACATGCATGGGAGAGACCCAAGAAAGCTGAGTCACTCCCTAAAATGGTCCAAGCCACCACCTTAAATAACGTCTCCAGATAGAGAGAAAATAAAATGCGTGTGTCGGGGGTGGAGGTGGAGAAGGGAAGCCAGTTATGGGAGGTGACCAGGAAAAGCACAGTAAACAAGGGTAAGGTTGTTATGCAGATTTGAATCCTGGCCTTCTCCACTAAATAAGAGTTTCTAATGATTTAGAGTCACCCTTCTATTCCAGTCCGAAAACAGGAAGTCATCCTTACAAATGGAGATTTCTCATCAATGTAAATGGCTTTTTAAAAGCACAACTTCTATTCAGTTTCCAGAGCTCTTCTCATGCCGGCTATTTCTTTTTCTTTTCTTTTCTTTTTAATTTATTTATTTATTTTGAGAGAGAGAGAGAGGCAGAGAGAAGAAGAGAGAGAATCCCAAGCAGGTTTTGTGCTATCAGTGCACAGAGCCTGATGCAGGGCTTGAACTCCCAAACCCTGAGATCATGACCTAAGCAGAAACCAAGAGTCAGATGCTTAACCGACAGAACCACCCAGGCATCCCCCAACCAAGTCAGTTATTTCTTAAAAATAATCAACGTAGGGCCACCTGGGTGGTTCAGTCAGTTAAACATTTGACTCTTGATTTTGACTCAGGTCATGTTTCGCAGTTCCTGGTATCAAGCCCCACGCTGGTCTCTGTGCTAGCAGCCTGGGGAGCTTGGGATTCTCCATCTCCCTCTCTCTCTGCCCCTCTGCCATGTCCTTGCTCTCTCTTTCTCTCAAAATAAATAAATAAACTTAAAAAATAAAGCAGTCCATTTTTTTAAAACATAATAATAATCAAGCTTAAAATAATCCTATGTCAAGAAACATATTTTGGGATGGGAAATTCTATTCCCCTTCAACATGATTGATTAAATCATTGGCCATTGGCAACTGATTCAACTTCTAGACCCTCTCCCTTCCCAGGAAGCCAGGGGAAAGGAACAGAAGATTCTCTGTCCCAGTAATAGCACTGGTTGGTACTCCTGGCAACCTGCCCCCTGCCCTGCTTTGGTCCAAAAGATGCTCCATTAACACAACAAAGGACACCTATGTAGGTCTCAGCAACTAAGAGAACATAAGAGTTTTAGGAGCTCTGTGGAGAAGGAAGGATGAAGACCAAATATATACTATAAATTACAAGCTTCCACCCTCTGAATGGACTCACCATTTCTCATTGTGTTCAGTTCCCCCATCCTCTGACTGAACAGGTCCATGGCTAGTCTCTGAGCCTCCTCCCCATCTTCTGAATGGACTGGACCATCCTTAGTTTTGATTGCCCCAAGACTTAAATGGACTGGCCCATCCCTTCTTCCTGTACTGTGAATATACCAGTCATTTCATGACCTTTTCTGATTTCCTACCATGTAGTCTATGGAATGGTGCACAACACGTGACGATAACTGAAAGTGACCTAGGTATTTCCTACAGGTGACAGGAAAATATTCTTTATTGGCTCCAACTGAGAGCCATTAGTAATAATAAAAATATTTGGTGGGTGAATGTTTGTGAGATTTCAGTATGCGATGCAAACTGAGTTTGGGTAATGTAATGCGGGTCCTCAGGCAATCTGGTTTATAAGAGGCCAATGGAGATAGTGCAGTCTCTGAAATCAGGCTGTGTCACCAGGGAGGGAGTCAAGGCCTTGCCTGAGGCTGAGATTTGATGGCAGAGCTACCTCCTCCGACCAGAATATCCAATGGCAGAGCGCAACATTATTCGAAACCTGGGAATTAAACTCTTTCCTTCCATTCTTTCTTACTCAAGCTGCATGATGGGGATGTCATGCTAAAACATAGAGCATCGCCACAAAGGAGTCCTCCAGGGGATATTTTGGGGGATAGAAAGTTTGGGCGCTACTGATTTAAAGTGTTCTACCATCCGTTCATTCAGGAAACATTTGGTGAGCATTTACCATGTGTCTGGATCAGTTCTAGTTCCTGGGGAAATGGCAGTGAAGATGATGTTGCTCATGTCTTCGTGAGCTGATAGTCCAGTTGAGGCCATCTAACTTAATCCAGAAAAACATACATCCCATAAAGAGGTCTCTTAAACTGCTGTAGTTTCACGAGTGGGACTGGGAAGAGACTGGTCTGAAAAGACACAGAATGGGGCTGACATAAGCATCTTTAGCCGCTCCCAGAGTGGCTCCGCACAGGACTGTCTGGTCTACTCACTATTCCAGGGGGAAGGTTCACCTGTGGTGGTGGTTGTGGTTACTATTCTTACTATTCTTTACCATATATGAATAATTTGTATTATCGGGCCCTTTACAATACAATGTTTTATTTGTACTTCATAGCATCCTCACGAGTTGAGTATCATTATTAGATCCAATACAGAGAGAAACTATCTCAAAGAATAGGAATCTAGTTGGTGGCTCATGGTCACAGAGCTGAGATGTATCAAGACAGATTTAAACAGATTTATGTGGACACCACACATTGTTCCATGGTCTTGCTATTGTCCCTATGACAGTCATCACGAGCGTCATTAGTAAAATCTCTAAGCTAAAGTCAGACAGTTTACACTGGCATACAATAGATGCATAGATCATCATCGTCGTCATCAAAATGGAGAACTGCTCCTCATGAACCAGGAAGAAATGACAGACAACTCGACAGAAAAAAAATAATAATAAGCAAAGGATTTGTAAAGTATTTCCCAGAGCAGTCAACACAAATGAATCATGAACATGTGAGATGCTGCTAAACCAGGCCTAATAAAGAAAGAACAAATTATAAGCCCCCCTTCTTAAAGGGGGCAAGAACTTAAAAAAGAAAAAGTCTGGAAATACCAAAGTTTGCAAGGAGGGGAACAAAGAGAAGTAGTCACAAAAGGCTAGTGATGGTGTAAATAAATAAATGAAAATGATTTAAGGTTTCCTAGGTTTTTTTTATTACTGTTTTAGAGGGAGAGCCTGTGAGTGGGGGGGTGAGGAGCAGAGGGAGAGAAAATCTTAAGCAAGTTCCATGCTCACCCCACGGGGGGTTCGATCCTACAACCCTGGGATCATGACCTAAGCCAAAATCAAATGTTCGACACATAACTGACTGAGCCACCCAGGTGCCCCTGTGCTTTCCTAGTTACTTTCAAGAGTCATATACCTTATGACCTTTTTTATTTCATTCCTAGCTATGTACTCCCAGTAAATTCTTTTTTTTTTTTATTTTTTAAATGTTTACTTATGTTTGAGAGAGAGATTTACGCAGAGTGTGAGCAGGGGAGGGGCAGAGAGAGAGAGGGAGACACAGAATCCGAAGCAGGCTCCGGGCTCTGAGCTGTCCGCACAGAGTCTAATGTGGGGCTCAAACCCACGAACGATGAGATCATGACTCGAGCCGAAGTTGGGCGCTTAACCGACTGAGTCACCCAGGTGCCCCTCAGTAAATTCTTGCATATGTACCAGTTCAAAATAGAATTTTGTGTAATAGTGAAAAACTGTAAAAAAATAAAAAGTCCTACAAAAATGAAATCGATAAATAAATTTTGGTTTGTATGCACACTGGAATAGTATACAGCTATGAAAATGAATGAATTATAAATTTTTCAGATGTCTTTATTTTATTTTGAGAGAGACAGAGAGCAAGCAGGAGAGAGGCAGAGGGAAACACAGAATCTGAAGCAGGCTCCAGGCTCTGAATTGCCAGCGCAGAGCCTGATGCAGGGCTAGAACCCACAGACTATGAGATCATGACCTGAGCTGAAGTAGGACACTCAACCGATTGAGCCACCTAGGCACCCCAAAAATGAATGAATTATAGCTACTTGCATCAACATGGATGAAACACTAAAGCAAGTCATAGAATCTGGGAACTGGAATTCCATTCATATATATATGATATATTTAACAATTTAAAAAATATAAAATATATATATTTTTTCATTGCCTCAG
>NW_027528977.1:11319630-11326092 GCF_008692635.1 Crocuta crocuta | reverse complement strand
TTTCATTGTCCAGGCAAAAGAATTCTTATTTCCAGAGGCGGAAAAATGCCTCTCCCTCGCTGAGCCAGGCACTCAATTCTTCTGGAAATATTTTAACCTCTCCAGAATATGATTTAGTCACCTGTCCTTACTCTCTTGATGCCCTGGGCAGATGAGATGGTTCGGTGTGATGACCGGCTCTTCCAATAGGTGGGGAAGAAAGGGGGATAATTGAATATAGATCTCTTGAGTCCAATTTTCTCGGAGAGCTGATTAACCTGAAAACCTCATCTTGTTGTCTCTACTAATTGTCCCCACCGTGTTGGGCAGGCAGGCTGGAAGGGAAATAGCCTCAGGTCTGACCTCCCACTGACTGAACTTGGGGAAACTCCAGACTCCCTGCATCACTCAGGATGCTTGTCCCTAAAACGAGGTTAAGAGTAGCTACCTGGCCACCCCAGTGTTCTATTTTCAGCCTCCCTAATAAATATCAAATCAAATGAAGACTTTGCCTACAAAATGCTTTTACCTCCTATAGGACAAAACCATCAGAAGGATGTGAATGTGCCCACCACTTGAATGTTTAAATTACAGACACCTTGTCTGTTGTTTTGGTTTTATTAGGCAACAGCAGATGATCTCTGTAAAGAAGCTGAAACTGCAGATGTGTACAAAGACGGGGATAGAAGGACCGATTTTACTCCAGTCCTGACCCAATCGCTGGTAGTACCTCATGAGCACCTTCTCCTTCATAGTTCCGGGACACATGTGCACACACATGTGCATCTGTGTATGTATAAAAGAAAAGTCATTCCTTTTGCACACAATTTTAAACTGATTATTTATATTTACCATTACTGTGCATTTATCTCCATATCTTTAATTCTTTTTTTGCAGCATTGTCTCAACGGCTATTCAGTAGTCTATTGAATCATTCGCTTGGGGCACCGGGGTGGCTTAGTTGGTTAAGCGTCTGACTTCGCTCAGGTCATGATCTCGCGGTTCGTGAGTTCGAGCCCCATGTTGGGCTGGCTGCTGTTAGCGCAGAGCCCACTTTGAATTCTCTGTGCCCTGATTGCCACCCCTCCCCTGATGGTGCTTTCTCAAAAATAAATATACATTAAAAAATAAATCATATTAACCAGGGATTATTACCTGCCTGGGGTTTGGGAAGTGGAAGTCATTCACATAGAGTATAAAGACATCCCACTTCTTTTTAGATTAATGCATGAAATCATGCAAATTTCCCCAGTGAGATCATGTGGACCTCCCCAGTGAGGTTGCGGGGACTACATTTGATGGTAGCCCTTTCTTTGTGTGTGTGTGTGTGTGCGTGTGTGTGTGTGTGTGTGTGGCAGCTCACCCTCGGTGTCTTGTCCTAGCTGCTATCTGAGCCGCAAACCTGAGCTTGCCTTACGGTTTATCAAAATCCAGAAAACATTCAAGGATTTGTTGCTGACATATGGAAATCTCACAAAGCTCCCCAGAAGAAACAAACACATTTAGGGTTATGCCCTGCAATCTCTGTCCTCTGAAAATGCAGATAAGCAAGCTGCTTTCTGAATTAAAATCAAGTCAGCTGCCTTGTCTTCGGTTTCTAGGATACAATAGCATCTCCCACATCTAATTGAAGAATAAAGCTACTGCTTCAGGGGCGCCTGCGTGGCTCATTGTTAGGTGCCCAACTCTTGATTTTGGCTTGGGTCATGATCTCACGGTTCGTGAGTTCTAGTCCTGCATCGGGCTCTGCACTGATGGCGCAGAGACTCTGTCTCTCTCTTCTCTCTCTGCTTCTCTCTGACTTGGGCTTTCTCTCAAAATAAATAAACTTTAAAAAAAAATTTTTAAACTAAAGAACAAGGCTGCTGCTTCAATACTATAACATCACTGTGCAGAAATGAGCAGGGGAAACAATGTTGAGAAAGTTGAGATGATGAATGGTGATGGTGTCTTCACTGTTCTTGCAGACTTCGTCTCACTCATTCATTCATCCGTTCACATGTGAACTCACCGGGGCGCCTGGGTGGTTCAATCGGTTAAGCGTCTGACTTCCGCTCAGGTCCTGATCTCATGGTTTGTGGGTTCGAGCCCCGCATCAGGCTCTGTGCCGACAGCTCAGAGCCTGGAACCTGCTTCGGATTCTGTGTCTCCCTCTCTCTCAGTCCCTCCTCCACTCATCCTTGTCTGTGTGTGTATGTCTCTCTCTCTCACTCTCTCTCTCTCAAAAATAAATAAATATTTTAAAAAATCAAAAACAAATGTGAACTCATTAAGCACCTATCTCTGCCAGCCTCCATCCTAAATGCTAGAGAAACAAGGATGAACCAGATCCTTCTCTACCCTCAAGGAGTTCACAGTCTAGTGGTGATGTCAGAAACACATGTAAATCGTTGTAAAATGTGTTTTACACTGAAAGGAACTTTATACTATGATGCTGTGAACGTGCGGAAAATGGCCTTGGGAAAATCCATGAAGGCTTCAATTAAGGCAGAACACTTAAAGAGTGGGCGTTGAAGTGTAAATAGGAGTTTGGGCCTACGGGTGAGTGAGATTGCCCTTCCAAGTAGAACATGAAAGGCACAGAGGCAGAGCCCCGTGTACAATTTGTGGGAGGAAGCAGTGGGAGGGGCGGGTTGAAAGACAGGTGAAAAAGAAAGTGTTCCGAGCCTTGAATGCCAGAGCAAGATGTTTGGACAGACCTATCTTGAAGAATAGCTAGGATGAAATACAAGGGGAAAGTACGGTGCTTGGGACATGGTATTTATAAGGGAGAAGGAGAATAAGGGAAACCAGTGAGTAGTCTGACGGAGACACAGTGAAACCAAGACTAGATGGTGGCAGCGGAGATTGAGAAGGGAAGGTGGGTCCAAAATTTCCAGGGTATCCCGATAAGACTTGGTGACTGGGTGGGGGTTAGGAGTATATGGGAGTTTTTCCCTGCACCAATCAATTTTCCAATTCCCTAGACACCAACTGGACATCCTAGAATTTTTTTTATTAGAGAAGTTTTTTTTATTTTTAAGGTTTTGTGTATTTTGAAAGGCAGGAGTGGGGTGATATGAGTGGGGGAGGAGCAGAGAGAGAGAGCAGAGGAGCAGAGGCTCTGTGCTGTCAGCTCAGAGCCTGACTTGGGGCTCAAATTCCTGAACTGCGAAATTATAACCTGAGCCAAAATCAGGAGTCAGATGCTGAACCAACTGAATCACCCCGGGGAAGCCTGGACATCCTAGAATTTAATTCAGTTCACACAGTAACTACCTGGAGTTAGCATTGGACTCCACAGGTTAAGGGCTTACATCCACAAGATGGCTGTCACTTCAGATGCCAACCACAAGCCCTGGGTCTTTGGGGTACCCACACTTCTGTCCAATATGGTTACAAAGTTGGGGGTCCCTACACCCATCCTCAGGATCAAGAATCTGCTGGAAGGGCTCAAAAACCTCAGGGAAACATTTACTGAAACACTTACCAATTTATTGGAGAGGACATTATAAAGGATACAGAGTAACTGCCAGATGAAGAGGTGCACAGGACAGGATCCAGAAGGGTCCTGAGCGCCGAAGCGGGCATTCCCTGCAGCTGGGGTGTGCCAGCCTCCCAGCAATGGGTTGGGTTCACTAACCTGGCAGTTCTCGGGCGCCTGAGCTTAGTGAATCTGGAGGAAGCTTCATCACATAGGCAAAATTGATTTTTCATGTTTATTTATTTTTGAGAGAGAGACAGAGCACGAGCAGGGGAGGGTCAGAGAGAGAGGGAGACACAGAATCTGAAGCAGGCTCCAGGCTCCCAGCTGTCAGCACAGAGCCCGACGTGGGGCTCGAGCTCACAAACAGTGAGATCATGACCTGAGCTGAAGTCGGACGCTTAACCGACTGAGCCATCCAAGGCACTGGCATAACTGATTTTTAACTCAACCTCTTGGGAGGATGAGGGCACGGGGCTGAAGTTCCAAATTTCTCATGATGATCCTTCTGGTGACCAGCCCCTGTCCTGAAGCTTTCCTGGGAGCACACCAAGAGTCACCGCATTAATGCAAAAGCTGTCATCACCCAGGAAATTCCAAGGGATTTTGGAGCTCTGTGTAAGGTGTTCCTACTACCCTCAGGACTCAGGAAATTAAAGGAGTTTTAGGACCTCCGTGTCAGGAACTGGGGCCGGAGACCAAATATATAGATTTCTTATTATGTCCCATGCTTCTGCTGTTTCCCAGTGCCCTGTGCCCTGAGCTGCATGCTGAACCTTTGGGTGATGGTCAAGGCACCCCGAAGCAGAGGGGGTGTTCATTCTCTGTAACCGTACCTACAGGTGCACGTCTCCCACGTTGTCTTCCACGACTGGATGCTTGAATAGTCTGAATTTGGGAAAATACCATTTGGAAAGATCTTTTTTTTTTTTTCTCCCACTCAAAACTTCAGGCAGCCCTCTGAGCTGTTTGGTTTCTTTCCCCCACGCATTTTGGGCATTGGTCTAATTTTCAGGTGTCCTAGAATTCCATGCCACTGTGATCAAGCTTCAACCTTTCATCCAGACCACAGTCCCTCTCTCTACCTCTCAAGTCTGCTCCAGAATCCCCTTCTCGCAGTACTGGTGTTTTCAGAAGCCCTCTGGGGCTACCTGGGGGAGAAAGGGAATGATAGGAATGGGGTGAGGTTCTATTTGGCTAACTGGTACTCTCTGGAGTTCTCATGGCAGCTAATGCCCTCTGCCATGGCTTCATTCCCTCTCTCTCTCTCTCTCATATAGACATACCAACTTACACACACAGAGTCATTTCTGGGCTCTTTCAAGGTGTCTATAGTCTTCTGCCCCAGAGATTCACATGCCGTCTTCTGCTGGGGACCCTCCACTGGCATTCAGCTCTCCTGGCGAGAGTCTTTTCAAGATGGCTCTCAGCTGGCTATCTGAAGTTTCCTCCTGGCACAAAGGGAATTCACAATCCTTTGACCCAAAAGACAGTGCTCTTATACTTCTTTCGCTTCTAGCTGCCTCCCAGCTTCCTCCCTGAGAGGAAAATGCTGCAACCTCCTGACTTGAGACTCATCCCGGTGAGGGTCTGGGGCCGCCAGAGTATATAGGTCAGTTTCACTTGAGCACCTTCTTATGCGACCATCTGGACCTGGGATAGTCTGCCTTTGAGCAAAAGTCTGGCTGGAGAAGAGGTGCTAGGCTCCATTTGGAAAAGATCTCTCCCCGTCTCACCTTACTGCCCTCTTCACCACTGGGGAGGGCACTTGTTTGGATGAGCACTGGGTGTTATATGGAAACCAATAGGACAATAAATCATATTCATTAAAAAAGAGAATCCTCTGCATTGACTTTCCAGTGCCTCTTTTTTGAGATTTAGAATTTTTTTTTAATTTTTTTTAAATTTATTTCTAGGAGAGAGACAGAGAGAGAGACAGCGTGAGCAGGGGAGGGTCAGAGAGAGAGAGGGAGTCACAGACTGAAACAGGCTCCAGGCTCTGAGCTGGCAGTCAGCACAGAGCCCGACGCGGGCTCGAACCCACGAACCGTGAGATCATGACCTAAGTGAAAGTCGGACGCTTAACCAACTAAGCCACCCAGGCACCCCGATTTAGAATTATTTTTATTCACAATAGTTTTGTCATTCTCATTATGCCTGATTTGGGCTAATATTGTCTTTTTATTCATTTAGAAATGTTTTATTATAATTTATTGTCAAATTGGCTTCCATACAACACCCAGTGCTCATCCCAACAAGTGCCTTCCTCCATGCCCATCCCCCATTTTCCCCTCTCCCCTATCCCCCAGCCACCCTCAGTTGGTTCTCTGTATTTAAGAGTCTCTTATGGTTTGCCTCCCTCCTTCTCTGTTTGTAACTACTTCCCCCCTTCCCCTCCCTTATGGTCTTCTGTTAAGTTTCTCAAGATCCACATATGAGTGAAAACATACGATATCTGTCCTCCTCTGACTGACTTATTTCATTCAGCATAATGTCTTCCGGTTCCAGCCACGTTGCTGCAAATGGCAGGATTTCATTCTTTCTCATTGCCAAGTAGTCTTCCATCACGTATATAATTTCCAGTCACTGGAAAGATGAACTCTGGTCATTGTGGGGTTCTGCCCACTGCCTCTCTTTAGAAAGCAGGGTACTTAGCCAGCATTTCTCTAAGCTCTGAAGTTTAGCTGAAATTCTGAGTCCAGATTTTTTTAAAAAATCCATTTAACATTGTTACACTTCTCTCTCTCATTTTGTTTGAAATCAACAACTTTTCTTTAAATCAAAACATTTTTTTGGCTCTCTGTGAGGAGTCTGCCTGGCTTCTCCAAAGCCAATGGCTATGTGTCCCTTGCATTTCTTATGTTGAGAGCCATCATCTTGTCAGAGGCTCCCTGGTCCAACACACCTGCAGACACCTTCCCACCAGAAGACTCCTTGACCAGCAGAAGATCCCAGAGTTTGGTCCCACTGTACACACATGCTGAAATATAAAAAAAAAAAAAAAAAAAAAAAAAAAAAAA
>NW_027528977.1:11313794-11319525 GCF_008692635.1 Crocuta crocuta | reverse complement strand
ACAAAGAAAGAAAAAAAAAAAAAAAAAAAAAAAAAAAAAAAAAAAATCAAAGTGAAGTTTTCTCCCAGTCAGTCAGATGGAAAACGTAGAATCGGAAATTAAATTACATTATAAAAAAATAAAGCTCTATTTCTTCCTCACCTGGGCGTTTGGACTGAGATTTCTACCTACAACTCAGTCTCTCTCTGGGCACCAAACCTACAGAGACCATGATGCTGGCTTCTTCTGCAGAAGACCGGGACCGAACCTACTAGGGATGGTGGCAGCGTGAATGGGGAGGGTCAGGGAGCCCTCAGCTGACACGTTCATCTTCCACATTGCTGCGATGGCAAATTCTACATGCGGCTGCTGCAACTGCCACCTCAGATTAGTTGTGTAGTTGCTCTAAATGGCACTTAAACTTCTACAGAGGAAACTAAATTTAGTTCCTCAGCATAAATGCGGCTGTCTGGTTGATGAGAGCCAAAACGAGCAGAGGGACTTGTTTTCAGAGACGGTTGAATAATACATGTCAAGGCAGGAATGCAGAGGCTCAGAAAGGATGGAGATTTGCAGAAGGCAGCCTTCCACCCTGAATTACAGAGAGAAAAAAAATAACAATGATAGGATGACTTGATAATGGGGAAAGAGAAAGGGTTAATGTTTAGGTCAACATTTCTGCCTCTAAGCAGTGAGTAGCTGAAGAAAGAAGCCGGGGCAAATGGTGAAGAGGTCCTTGGAGTCTGAATTTAACTTTTATTGGACTGATAGTCCCTGAGGAGGCAAAGTGGTGTTAGTCAACCTCTGTTCCCAAAGGACTCATGGTACTGATGGGGTGAGGTGAGCAAGAACTACAGTTATGGGGGCGCCTGGGTGGCTTAGTCGGTTAAGCGTCCGACTTTCGCTTGGGTCATGATCTCACGGTTCATGGGTTCGAGCCCCGCGTCGGGCTCTGTGCTGACTGCCAGCTCAGGGCCTGGAGCCTGTTTCAGAGTCTGTGTCTCCCTCTCTCTCTGACCTTTCCCTGCTCACACTGTCTCTCTCTCTAGCCTAGAAATAAATAAAAACATTAAAAAAAAAAAAAGAACTACAGTTATGTGCTGAGATGGGCATGCTCACGGGGGTTAGGGGGGCAGGCGCCCAGAGCAGGAGGTGCCTGGGGCTCCCCCGAGGCTCAGGGAAGTTGTACCATTGATTTGTTGGTTTCACCATGGATTTGGAAGGTTGAGAAGTGGGGAAGGGAATTCTACATGGAAGGAAGAGACTTGGAGATAAGAAGGAGTGTGGTGAGTTCAGGGAAGGGAGACACCTCTCGTGTGATGGGCACATAGACTGTGGGTGATAAGGAGTGAATGTGTCTCCCCCAAATCCATATATTGAAGCCCTAATCCCCAACGTGATAGTATGTGGAAGCGGGGCCTTTGGGAAGTCATCGTGTTCGTATGAAGTCGTGGGGATGGAGCCTCCATGATGGGTACATTAGTCTGCTTGGTCTATTATAACAGAATACCTGTGAGTAGACTGGGGGACATAAACAACAGAAATCATTTCTCACAGTTCCGGTGTTGGGAAGTCCAAGATCAAAGTGCTGGCAGATTCGGTGTCTGGTGAGAGCCTACTTCCCAGTTCACAGATGGCCATTTTCCCTCTAGAACCTTGCTTGGCAGGGTGAGTGATGGATCTGTCTGGGGCCTTTGTAATAAAAGCACTAAGCTCTATAGTGAGGGTTCCACCCTCGTGACCTAATCATCTCCCAAAGACCTCTCTCTCCAAGTACTATCAACACTGGGAACTAAGTTTCAACATGTACACTTGTTGGGGGGACGTAAACATTTAATCTATAGCAATGGGATTGGTCCCCTTAGAAGAGGATGGAGGTACCAGAGTTCTCTTCCTTGACCATGTGACAATACACTGAGGAAGACAAGAAAGGTGGAAGTGATAACGACTGAGGATTTTTCAAATCGATGGTAGAGAGCAAATCACAGATTCGGGAAGCTCCTAGATCACCAAGCAGCAGAGCTCGGGATTAAAATAGGCATCTCTTCGGATCCTGTGCAAACATGCAAGCCAAAAGGGCATAGTGAAACGTTGAAAATGTTGAAAAAAATAAGCCACTAACTAGGAAATCCATGTCCAATGAAATGATTGTTCAGAGTGAATAAGAAATAAAAATTTAGGGGGGGGGTGCCTGGGTGGCTCAGTTGGTTAAGCACCAACTTCAGCTCAGGTCATGATCTCACAGTTTGAGAGTTCAAGCACCGCATCAGATTCTGCTGACAGCTCAGAGCTTGGAGCCTGCTTCAGATTCTGTGTCTCCCTCTCTCTCCACCCTTCCCCCAACTCAGCCTCTGTCTCTCTCACTCTCAACAATAAACATTAAAAAAAAAAAAGAAATAAAACTTTTTGCAGACAAACGAAAATAGTGGCAAAACCCCAGCAGCTGTCTCGCCCTGCAAAAATTGTCAATAGGAGCAGATCAGGGAGAAGGAAAGTAATATGGATCAGCTATTTAGGACTACATAATGAAAGGGAGAGAATTGGTAAAGGAACAAATAAATATAGCAAAGAAAAGAATGCAATCTTTGATAAATATTAAAATCAAATGCTTTGGGGACACCTGGGTGGCTCAGTCGGTTAAGCTTCCGACTTCGGCTCAGGTCATGATCTCATGGTTTGTGGGTTTGAGCCCCGCGTCGGGTTCTGGGCTGACAGCTCAGAGCCTGGAGCCTGTTTCAGATTCTGTGTCTCCTTTTCTCTCTCTGCCTCACCCCCCTCATGCTTTTTCTCTTTCTGTCTCTCAAAAATGAATAAATGTTAAAAAAAATTTTAAAAGGAATTAAAAATAAAATAAAATATAATAAAATGTTTCTCGGTAGTTCCCCTTATCTGTGGATAAGACCCCCCCAGTGGATGCCTGAATCCAGGGATGGTACCAAACCTTACATATATAACATTGTTTCCTATGCATACATACCTATGATAAAATTTATATTAGAAATTAGGCACACTAAGAGACAAACAATAATAATAAAATAGAACAATTATAACTATATACTATGATAAAATGTGAGGTGATAAAATACCCATGTGATGAGATGCCGTAAGGTGAATGACATAGGCATTGTGACATAGCGTTAGCCTACTGTTGACCTTCTTCTTTTCTTTTTAATTTTTAAAATTTATTCCTGAGAGAGAGAGAGAGACAGACAGCGTGAGCAGGGGAGGGTCAGAGAGAGAGGGAGACACAGAATCCAAAGCAGGCTCCAGGCTCTGAGCTGGCTGTCAGCACAGAGCCCGACACAGGGCTCGAACCCACGAACCACGAGATTATGATCTGAGCTGAAGTCAGATGCTTAACTGACTGAGCCACCCAGGCGCCCCTACTGTTGACCTTCTGATGATAGGTCAGAAGGAGGATCATCTGTCCATCTGCTTCCCGACTGCAGTGGACCATGGTTAACTGAAATTGTGGAAAGCAAAACCATGAATAAGGGGTGGGGGCTACTGTACTCCTCTTACTCTTGATTGATCTGAGCAACAACTTTAAAATAATAACAGGAACAACGTACTGGGTGGTTATAGCATATGCATAAGTGAAATGAATGACAGCAATGTCGTAAGAGATGGGAGATGGATTGGAAATGATCTGTTACGAGCTACCTGCACTATACCTTGCTCTCCCTGATGGGTGTGCTAATCCACCCTCTTGCCAGTAATGCGTATGGTTATATTTGCTGGTAATCACGTGAACTGCAGGGATTTTGTGTTACCCAAGTAAATAGGGGCTTAACTCCCAAATTCATAGTTAGTGCTCAGAACAGACATGCTCTGAAGCTGTATTGCCCATATGCTACCAGATGAAATTCCTTGTATGTGCATTTTTTTTGAAAGAGAGAGTGTGTGTACACACAAATAGGGGAGGGGCATCGGGAGAGAGAGAAAGAATCCATGCTGGGCCTGGAGCCTAACATAGGGCTCAATCTCACCACCCTGAGATCATGACCTGAGCCAAAACTAAGAGTCAGACACTTAACTGAATGAGCCCCCCCCGGTGCCCAGGAATGTGCACCTTAACACTGGATAGATATAAAGGATCACATCCCAACACCGCAGGGCAAATTCTAAGAATTATTATTATTATTATTATTATTTTATCTCTAAGTATATTCAAATTCTCAAAGAGCACCTTTTTGTTAATGATCCCCAAGTACATTGCCAGTACCTCTGAGTGCACTCATCATTTGTTCTGAAAAGTCTGCAATATTGCTGCACAAAGTAGCAGCTGTCATATCAGGGTGTTTCCGTGATGTGATAATTTGTATTTAAAATTCCCTAGGAGCCAGTGAAGAAGGCACAAAAATCTGAAGTCAGATAGAGAAAAAGGAAGCAAAAAATTTTGGAGCCCCAAGAGTCATGACTGCCCAAGATCCAGTAGGACACCTGCAGAGGGTTCATGGCTGACAGCCAAGGATGGTACTCAGAGCTTACAGCTCCTGATTGACAGAGGAATCTCAGGGCGTGTCTGAGTTAGTTAATTCGGCACTTGAGCACTAGTCAGAGTATCCAAAATACTTAGATATTTCAGATACTTGTCAGAATTCTGACCACATCAGGCAATGAGCTTTTACGTTACTAATGTTGATTGGCCACCTACTATGTACCTGCAGGCATGCTAGGTGCTAAAAGTAAATGACACCCCCATCAATGTAGCTGACATTCATCAAGCATTTAGTCTGTATCAGGCCCTTTCTTAAGTGCCTTTCTTGCATCCCTACGATCTTCTTATGAGGTTGATACATCTTCATTTTGTGGATGCTAAATGTGAAGTTAAAGCCAGTCAAGTAACTGTACAAGGTCACACAGCTTAAGCTGTGCTCGAGCTGGGATGTGAGCCTGTTGGATTCCAGAACTCCTGAACCACGAGCCTCTATGTTGTCCTGGAAGATGAGTACATTGCAGAAATTGCAGTCTAGTTAAAGAGACAGACATACAAACTTATGAAACACTATAACACGTAGATGGGTGAGGTGGCTAAGGATGGGTATGAAGGTTGCTAAGAGATGGGGTATTTGGGGGCTCCTGGGTGGCTCAGTAGGTTAAGCATCCGACCTCGGCTCAGGTCATGATCTCATGGTTCGTGGGTTCGAGCCCCCGTGTCGGGCTCTGTGCTGACAGCTAGCTCAGAGCCTGGAGCCTGTTTCAGATTCTGTGTCTCCATCTCTCTCTGACCCTCCCCTGCATGCTGTCTCTATCTCTCTCTCTAAAATAAATAAAACACTAAAAAAAAAAGAGAAAAAGAGAGAGATGGGGCATTTGACCTGGCTCTTGAAAGATGTAGTCATCTCTGGGGAATTTGGGGAGGGAGCAGAGAAGGAAGGCTATTCTGGGAAGGGGGGAAGCAATTCAAAACCACAAGAGTGTAAAGGGGTGTATGCGGTGGGGGAGAGTATGTAGTCCCTGTGAAAAGAAAATAGACAATATAAGAAGGAAATAAGGAGTAAGACTGGCTCTAGAAAAGTCAATAGGGCCAGTTCACAGAGGGCTTTGAGTGTCAAGGTAAACAGCTCGGACTTTTTACAGTCAGCCATCAAGAGTCTTTAGTAAGTTTTTTTTTTTTTTTTTTCTAGGAGAGAGAGAGAGACAGCGTGAGCAGGGGAGGGTCAGAGAGAGAGGGAGATACAGACTCTGAAATAGGCTCCAGGCTCTGAGCTGGCAGTCAGCACAGAGCCCGACGCGGGGCTCGAACCCA
>NW_027528977.1:11305750-11312080 GCF_008692635.1 Crocuta crocuta | reverse complement strand
TGGTTTGTGGGTTTGAGCCCCGCGTCGGGTTCTGGGCTGACAGCTCAGAGCCTGGAGCCTGTTTCAGATTCTGTGTCTCCTTTTCTCTCTCTGCCTCACCCCCCTCATGCTTTTTCTCTTTCTGTCTCTCAAAAATGAATAAATGTTAAAAAAAATTTTAAAAGGAATTAAAAATAAAATAAAATATAATAAAATGTTTCTCGGTAGTTCCCCTTATCTGTGGATAAGACCCCCCCAGTGGATGCCTGAATCCAGGGATGGTACCAAACCTTACATATATAACATTGTTTCCTATGCATACATACCTATGATAAAATTTATATTAGAAATTAGGCACACTAAGAGACAAACAATAATAATAAAATAGAACAATTATAACTATATACTATGATAAAATGTGAGGTGATAAAATACCCATGTGATGAGATGCCGTAAGGTGAATGACATAGGCATTGTGACATAGCGTTAGCCTACTGTTGACCTTCTTCTTTTCTTTTTAATTTTTAAAATTTATTCCTGAGAGAGAGAGAGAGACAGACAGCGTGAGCAGGGGAGGGTCAGAGAGAGAGGGAGACACAGAATCCAAAGCAGGCTCCAGGCTCTGAGCTGGCTGTCAGCACAGAGCCCGACACAGGGCTCGAACCCACGAACCACGAGATTATGATCTGAGCTGAAGTCAGATGCTTAACTGACTGAGCCACCCAGGCGCCCCTACTGTTGACCTTCTGATGATAGGTCAGAAGGAGGATCATCTGTCCATCTGCTTCCCGACTGCAGTGGACCATGGTTAACTGAAATTGTGGAAAGCAAAACCATGAATAAGGGGTGGGGGCTACTGTACTCCTCTTACTCTTGATTGATCTGAGCAACAACTTTAAAATAATAACAGGAACAACGTACTGGGTGGTTATAGCATATGCATAAGTGAAATGAATGACAGCAATGTCGTAAGAGATGGGAGATGGATTGGAAATGATCTGTTACGAGCTACCTGCACTATACCTTGCTCTCCCTGATGGGTGTGCTAATCCACCCTCTTGCCAGTAATGCGTATGGTTATATTTGCTGGTAATCACGTGAACTGCAGGGATTTTGTGTTACCCAAGTAAATAGGGGCTTAACTCCCAAATTCATAGTTAGTGCTCAGAACAGACATGCTCTGAAGCTGTATTGCCCATATGCTACCAGATGAAATTCCTTGTATGTGCATTTTTTTTGAAAGAGAGAGTGTGTGTACACACAAATAGGGGAGGGGCATCGGGAGAGAGAGAAAGAATCCATGCTGGGCCTGGAGCCTAACATAGGGCTCAATCTCACCACCCTGAGATCATGACCTGAGCCAAAACTAAGAGTCAGACACTTAACTGAATGAGCCCCCCCCGGTGCCCAGGAATGTGCACCTTAACACTGGATAGATATAAAGGATCACATCCCAACACCGCAGGGCAAATTCTAAGAATTATTATTATTATTATTATTATTTTATCTCTAAGTATATTCAAATTCTCAAAGAGCACCTTTTTGTTAATGATCCCCAAGTACATTGCCAGTACCTCTGAGTGCACTCATCATTTGTTCTGAAAAGTCTGCAATATTGCTGCACAAAGTAGCAGCTGTCATATCAGGGTGTTTCCGTGATGTGATAATTTGTATTTAAAATTCCCTAGGAGCCAGTGAAGAAGGCACAAAAATCTGAAGTCAGATAGAGAAAAAGGAAGCAAAAAATTTTGGAGCCCCAAGAGTCATGACTGCCCAAGATCCAGTAGGACACCTGCAGAGGGTTCATGGCTGACAGCCAAGGATGGTACTCAGAGCTTACAGCTCCTGATTGACAGAGGAATCTCAGGGCGTGTCTGAGTTAGTTAATTCGGCACTTGAGCACTAGTCAGAGTATCCAAAATACTTAGATATTTCAGATACTTGTCAGAATTCTGACCACATCAGGCAATGAGCTTTTACGTTACTAATGTTGATTGGCCACCTACTATGTACCTGCAGGCATGCTAGGTGCTAAAAGTAAATGACACCCCCATCAATGTAGCTGACATTCATCAAGCATTTAGTCTGTATCAGGCCCTTTCTTAAGTGCCTTTCTTGCATCCCTACGATCTTCTTATGAGGTTGATACATCTTCATTTTGTGGATGCTAAATGTGAAGTTAAAGCCAGTCAAGTAACTGTACAAGGTCACACAGCTTAAGCTGTGCTCGAGCTGGGATGTGAGCCTGTTGGATTCCAGAACTCCTGAACCACGAGCCTCTATGTTGTCCTGGAAGATGAGTACATTGCAGAAATTGCAGTCTAGTTAAAGAGACAGACATACAAACTTATGAAACACTATAACACGTAGATGGGTGAGGTGGCTAAGGATGGGTATGAAGGTTGCTAAGAGATGGGGTATTTGGGGGCTCCTGGGTGGCTCAGTAGGTTAAGCATCCGACCTCGGCTCAGGTCATGATCTCATGGTTCGTGGGTTCGAGCCCCCGTGTCGGGCTCTGTGCTGACAGCTAGCTCAGAGCCTGGAGCCTGTTTCAGATTCTGTGTCTCCATCTCTCTCTGACCCTCCCCTGCATGCTGTCTCTATCTCTCTCTCTAAAATAAATAAAACACTAAAAAAAAAAGAGAAAAAGAGAGAGATGGGGCATTTGACCTGGCTCTTGAAAGATGTAGTCATCTCTGGGGAATTTGGGGAGGGAGCAGAGAAGGAAGGCTATTCTGGGAAGGGGGGAAGCAATTCAAAACCACAAGAGTGTAAAGGGGTGTATGCGGTGGGGGAGAGTATGTAGTCCCTGTGAAAAGAAAATAGACAATATAAGAAGGAAATAAGGAGTAAGACTGGCTCTAGAAAAGTCAATAGGGCCAGTTCACAGAGGGCTTTGAGTGTCAAGGTAAACAGCTCGGACTTTTTACAGTCAGCCATCAAGAGTCTTTAGTAAGTTTTTTTTTTTTTTTNNNGAGAGAGAGAGACAGCGTGAGCAGGGGAGGGTCAGAGAGAGAGGAAGATACAGACTCTGAAATAGGCTCCAGGCTCTGAGCTGGCAGTCAGCACAGAGCCCGACGCGGGGCTCGAACCCACTACGGCGAGATCATGACCTAAGCGAAAGTCAGACGCTTAACCGACTAAGCCACCCAGGCGCCCCTAGTAAGTTTTAAAACAAAAGTGTGAGGGCGCCTGGGTGGCTCAGTTGGTTAAGCATCCATGCTTGACTTTGGCTCAGGTCCTGATCTCGTGGTTGGTGAGTTCAAGCCCCATGGGCAGTGTGGACCCCGTTTGGGATTCTCTCTCCCTCCCCCCCTCTCTCTCCCTCCGTAAATAAATAAACTTCTAAATAAATAAAACAAAAGCATGACGAGGCTAGTTCTGTAGTTTACGAAGCCATGGCTTTAATTTACATATTTCTTAAAAGTCTTGCCCTGCATCCTGGGGAGACATGAAAGAATGACTCAGAAAAGTCCTCCAGCAGGTTGGGGTCCCGTTCAAGCTGATGTTAAGATCAGAAGCTTGGGGGATTTTGAACGGGACTTTTTGAGCCTTTCAAGAAATGTGGAAGGTCATCAAGAAGCCCTCCCTGCAAACCCCTTTGGCGTAAGGAGGCTGCCGGCGACAGGAGCAGAATCAGAAGTGCATGGCTGATGTGGGGCCCGAGTCCTTCGGTCACCAGGCCAGAAGCAGAGCAAGTGGCCAGGAGCCAGCCTGAAACTCACACCCGGGTTACAGGGCTAATTTGGGGGACGGCAAACTTGGGACAAGCCCTTTGATAGACCTCACGTGGATTACGCCGTGAGTATGCCGCCGCCTGAGATTAGTTCGGGCCTGAAAGATGATACTTCTTCTGGAGAAAGGAAAATTTTTAGATTTCTCATAAACAGCTCACTCTTAGAAGGAGAAATGAAGAGCTAAAATTAAACTACCTCAATTATTTGGCTTCTGAACTGACTTATGAAACTCGCAGAGGACGTTGCGCAATTACCAGCATCCATGCAAGAGAGAGTCTTTGCAAATCTCCACAGGCAGCAATATCCTGGGAAGACCTTGGCTGCCTCTGGCCCCAGGGCTGAGCTGCTCTGCGTTGGTGGGTAGGCCCTGGGGCAAGGTGTTTAAAGGAAATATATCAGAAATTGATTCCGGAAGAAGTGATCTCTGAGCTCCTCCAAGGGGCGGTGTCATTTCCTACTCAGTCAACAGTCAGCCTTGCGTCTTTGTAGAAGCACCATCCTTAGGTTCTCCTTGATGCCCTGCATTTCCTTGCTGCTCAGGCATTATCAGACATATCAGAGAAATTATTAGAAGGGAGTCCAAATTGCACAAAGAGATATTGAAAGAGGTCGTCACAGCCCTGGCTGCAATATCCCCAAACTGGAAACAATCTAGAAGTCCATCAACAAGAGAGAAGAATGCATGACTATGGAGCCCTACACACGTTTGTGTGAAGGGTGTCAAGGTACGTGGATAAATACCAGAAAACACCATCTTGGATTATGGTAAAGGAAGTTCCCAATGACTCCTGGAGTTTGCTACCATTTAATTAAGACTGCGCTACTTCTGGGTTCTTACCAATGGAATAAAAGAACAAAAACATGCACAGGAATGATATATATGCTCGCTTCAGTTCGAAAGTTTTCTCTGGAGAGGAAAATAAATGAGGCCAGAGGGGCCCATTGAGACCTCAGTGTTGGGATGTTTTATTTGAAAGAAAAGGTTAAGAGATCTGAAAGGAATGGAGACATGTTCCATCGCACATCTGAGTGGTGGCCAGTCTGAGTTGTCGCCTGTGCAAGTTACAAATATTTAAGAAAAGTATTTTTTAAGAGCCAATCAGATGTCTTTTTCCTGGCAACGGTCAGAGGTTAGGCCATGTGTGTGAATTAGGTCAAGAAGGGCTTGCTGGCCTGACTCAGCAGAAGTGTGGAGCCCCAGACTTCTTTAGATCCACGTATCTGACAGCTGGACTGTGGGTAGACAGCAGCCTCTGCAACGTGGAAGGGGCAAGCAGTGGATTTGGGGTGGCTATACCAAGGGTGGGTGCTACCTAGAAGAAAAGGGCGGGCTGGGGAAGGACTGAGACCCCCCCCCCAAAGCAGTTTCTGATGGGGTCAGGGTAAGATAGGGTCACATCCAGTGGATCCCAAGGATAAAACTGGGTTAATAGTTCTGTGTGCTCAAGCAGGAAAATTCTGGCCACAGGCTTACAGTTTCACAGACCATTGTCTTTAAAAAAAAAATGGTAAGTGTTGGCAACCATTGTGTGTGTGTGTGTGTGTGTGTGTGTGTGTGTGTGTGTGTGTAGTGGAGGGCAGGGATGCCAAGTGAAATAATTAACAGAAAAAAAACTCTCTTCTACCTTTATTTCATTTCTAAAGAAAGTATTTTTACATCAACAAAGTAGGAAAAACATAGTAAAAACAAATGGCATATTGTTCCCATTGAACAGATGTAGGCTTATGGAAAAGTCACTCATGGACCCTCTTTTACTTTTTGCCACATGATAGTGAAAGTTTTGCCCCCTGCTGCACTTGTCCATGGACCAACTTGGAGAAGTTTCATGAATGGTCTGGTAATATAGAAGCAAAGCTTTGAGTGGGCAAAGAGGCAGGGTGGGGTGCTGGAAAGGCAAATTGGGTCAAGGTTGTGAAGAACCTTGAATGCCAAGCCAAGGGATTCAGAGGCCCAACTCAAAAGGGGGTATTTCCTATGAAGTTTTTGCTATGTGACTTTGAGCAAATGAGTTAACACGGCTGTGCCTCAGTTTCCTTGTCTGTAAAATGGGAATAAATAATAATAGCACCCACAGTGTTATAATGAGAATTAAGGGAATTTATATAGGTTAATCACTTCATGAGGTTCACCAATGTTAGCTACTTTTATTATTTGAATAGTAATATTGTCTCCATTTCCCTCTTGAGGGAAACTGAAGCCAGAAAGTTAATGAGCTCAATCAACTCCTGCAGCTGAAACCCAGTTCCCGTGACTCCAAGTCCACCATCCTCACCCCCAGCCCACCTTTTCTTGATGAGCCATTGGCCTAGACCATTGTGGATGAAACGTTTTTGCTTTCCCACCAAGACTCTTCAAAAACGTGCTTTCTAGACTGTTCTTAGAGACTAGTGAAAGGCTTGCAGGCCTTCAGAGAAAGGTGCCACCAAGTTTACTTTAATCAGGAGCCAGGAACTTACAAAAGAAGGTCCTGCTTGTCAATGAAGCTAGCACTTCTTGAGTAATGACTGCGTCCCAGATAGGGGTTTGGAAAACTACAGTCCATGGGCCAAATCTGGTTTCGTAGAGCTGATGAAGTGAAAAAAAAAAAATGTTTTTTTTTTTTTTTTTTTTTTT
>NW_027528977.1:11271576-11305736 GCF_008692635.1 Crocuta crocuta | reverse complement strand
AAAAAAAAAATTTTTTTTTTTTTTTTTTTTTTTTTACAATTTTAAGTGGTTAGGAGCAATCAAAAGAAAGACAAAATTGTATAAACATGAACATTGTATGAAATTCAAATTTCAGCGTCCATAAATGAAGTTTTATTGGAACGTGGCCAGACCCAGTCCTTGGCATATTGTCGATGGCGGCGTCAGCACCCAAAAGCCTGAAAAATTTCCTATCTGGCCCTTTGCGGAGAAAGTTTGTCAATCCCTGTGTTAGGTTATCATTGAGGGCTTTACCTGGTTTACTTTTTTTTTTTTAAGTTTTTTAATGTTTTACTTATTTTTAGGAGAAAGAGAGAGAGACAGCGTGAGCAGGGGAGGGTCAGAGAGAGGGAGTCACAGACTCTGAAATAAGCTCCAGGCTCTGAGCTGGCAGTCAGCACAGAGCCTGATGCAGGGCTCGAACCCATGAACCGCGAGATCATGACCTAAGCAGAAGTCCGATGCTTAACTGACTAAGCCACCCAGGCGCCCCTTTACCTGGGTTACTAACTCAGCCTTCATGACTCCATGTGGTAGAGGCAAACATACTAAACCTTGTTTGGCAAGCAGATGCTCACAGGGGACAAGTAGCCACACGTATAGTATCAGAATGGGGACGTGATTGCTGCAGTGCTCACAAAGGAATGACAATGTCTCCCTTTGGTGAATTCCTCCTAAGACTCATCAGCCTCTTTACTCTCCTCAAAGAAAATTAAATGACTTCAAATGACTCTATTCGAGGGACTTAAATTAAGTGGAGGATGTCTTTGCAATAGCTTGATAAAGCAGATGGTGGGTGGTTGGGGGTGGTGTTGGGCTTGGCTGGCCCAAATGGATGATGGGAAGGAAAGGGGTGGTGGTCAGAGCCGGTGGAGGGTGGTAGCGGTCAGACAGACAAGCTTCAGTCTGAGTGGTCACCAAGGGGCTCAGAGTTCAGGACGTGGGCTTGAGAGCACCCTGGGGGACGGCCGAGGTCCTTGCTACTGGGAAGGAGTTCAAGACACACTTCAAGAGAAGGCTATGTCAGTGCCAGGGTCCTTCCTACCCAGGGTCTTTTTTTGTACAAGGTGGGATAGGCACTCAGGGCATCCTGGTCTTCTTCTCCTAAGTGTCAGAGATTCAGCAAGGTGGTGAAGAGTAGAAAAATCCAGAAGCAAGGGCCAGGTGATGAAGATGAGGATGGGCTTTCCAGGTAACTAATACTAGGAGCCAGCATTTCTTGATGCTTACTGTATACCAGCCATAGCTCCAAGCCTGGTATGCATGTATTTACTTAAATCTTATCGCCCTGCAAGGCCAGTGCGGTTCATTCTTGTTATTCATGGCAGTTTTGTTGCATAAATTCTCCACAAAGACTCTGAATTCATGAATTCTGAACCGTTGCTCCAAGGGAAACGCAAGAGGCAAGCCGCTGGTCACAACATGTTTGCCAACCGATCAATACATATCCTTGTTTTATGTATCTCTGTTTAGACATTCCCATTTCATATATTGTTGATTCATTAACACAAAACTCATGGCCAACAGCACTGTAGCTCCTGCCCGAATGAAGCTCAGCTAACACACATATTCTCTCCATAACGCACACTGCAGCCTTCTGGCGCCTGGGAGCATCAACAGAGTTTCCACACCATAAGATCACCCACAACCAGCACAAAAATGAGAAACACTGAATGCGCTGCAAGAAGGACACTCGTTTGGAACAGGAGGGCTGAAACAAGAAGCAGAGCGGCATCTCGGCTGACCTCAGCTGGGAAAGGGCCTTGCAGACAGCTCACACTTTCCCCGCCGCGTAAATGTCCGTGAATGATCATGAAACACTGCAAATGTTCATTTCGGGGTCACAAGTCATGGTACGCCAGTAGCTGAATCCGCAAATAGGGAGCTCATGAGTCGTGAGGACCAACTGTACTATTATACCCCTGTTTTCTGGGTGGGGAAACTGAGGCATGGGGAGGTGAAGTGCCTTGCCCCAGGTCTCCCCGGTAAGCGGCAGAGCCAGGATATACTCTCAGGCGCTGACATAACCTCTGGGCCACACTGCTCTCTTCTCCCATGTGCCCATGGATGTGTGCAAGGGGCGGCATGTGGAAGGCTGGGATGTGTTTGCTGTAGATGATATATGTGCGCTGTGGGCAGATCTAGCAAAGTGGGGAGACTCAGAGTCCCCACCTCCCGGGATTGGGTTCAAGGGAGCTAATGCATAAGGCAGCACAGCATGCCAGCAATACTTAACAAAATGGAACCCCCTCCCCACAACAGACAGAGAAAAGACTAAGCCTCGGACAAACCCTAGAGACTGCACACGTGGCACGTGATCTGAGAACGGACGTAGTTGTGCGTGTCCGCATCCCTGTGTCCTTGAAATCCGACTAGAAACTCACCCGACACCCAGGATCCTACATAAATGTGAAATAGTCACGGAAACCTGACTGCCAGGGAGATGCCGACAACCCCGTTCAGGACGCGATCTGATCTACATTTCAAAGCTCGGTAAAACCAATCTGCAAAACCTTCAAAACCGTGACAGCCGCAAAGGAGATCGCGACTTTTTTCCCTGTATTCAAAATGGTCAGGAGACGTGTTTGGAGGTTTATTCATTTAGAAAACTCTGTCAATGGATTAGACACCAATGAACGGGGAAGATACAGAATCCAGGAAGGCTCTGTGCTCAGTCAGGTGTCATCTGTTTAATGCGGTGCTTCGCTAATTGAATGTATGATTTGAACAAATCCAGAAAGAGTGTGTCACGCTTGAACAGGTGAAGAAAGAACACAGACTAAAATGCAGAAAGAGTCAGGCAATCAAGATGATTAAAAAAATTTTTTTTGATGTTTATTTATTATTGAGACAGAGGGAAACAGAGCATGAATGGGGGAGAGGCAGAGAGAGAGGGAGACACAGGATCCGAAGCAGGCTCCAGGCTCTGAGCTGTCAGCACAGAGCCCGACACGGGGCTCGAACCCACGAGCCGTGAGATCATGACCTGAGCCGAAGTCGGACACTTAACTGACTGAGCCACCCAGGCGCCCCTCAAGATGATTTTGTAAGAGTAATGTGGAATGATAGATGCATGAAGCTGTTAACTATTGGAAACCCACCAACCCCCACTGCCCCTGGGGGGTTATAAAAATCAGAGAATTGGAGGCCAGGTGAAAAAGGCCTTCAGAGTTGCCGAGTCTGAAATGAAAATTGCTCCTTTGCACAGAGTAAGTGAGAAAGCCATCAGACACACTCCAGGGCCTGTGCTGGCAGCTGTGGGTTACATAGATACGCCAGGCAGGTGGCCCTCCAGACAGAAAACTAAAAAGGACCAAAACAAAAAAGAAAAAACAACCAAAAAAAAAAAAAAAAAGAAAGATCCATGTATCTACCTTGATGGTTGCTCAATTTTAAACTGAGCTGGAAGCCAGGAAGTTTCTGCAGAGATTGTAGAACATTTGTCTCCCCAGGGGCTGAGTTTTGTTGTTAGTGAATCTTGGGGTGGGGGGTGGGGGGAGAATAGTTTCTGCTCTCAGTGTTTCTCTGGTTCTCCTTAAAATAATGGAAGCAGTAAGCTTGACTGATGGGATAGTGGGAGATTTATGGACTTCCTCATACCCAGGACAAACCATAGCTATGTTGTTGCTGCTTCCAGAATGGACATTCTGAGCAAGACTGTGTAAGAAAGAGAAAACTATGGCTCTCAGTGCAGCTTGGAACTGTCTATTCTCCCGCCCCCCAACCCCCACCCCACCGTCAGAATAGCAGAGCCTATTATCGATCGCTCTTCACAACCTTAACCTTTCATTCCAAGAGACCTTCCCTGGCCTGGCAGGTCCTCATATCCACAGCTTGCATCTGTCTTTCTGTGACCTGCAGGGGACAATCAGACAAACCCACAGAATTTCCATAGGCTTCTCTTAGGGAGGGACCTGTCGTGGGAAGTAGTACCTTGGTAGCAGAGAGGAAATTAAAGAATCCAGTATGAGAAATAAACAGAAATTGGGGCGCCTGGTGGCTCAGTGGGTTGAGCATCTGACTTCGGTTCAGGTCATGACCTCACAGTTTGTGAGTTCGAGCCCCACGTTGGGCTCTGTGCTGACAGCTAGCTCAGAGCCTGGAGCCTGATTCGGATTCTGTCTCCCTCCCTCTCTGCCCTTCCCCTGCTTGCTCTATCAAAAATAGACATACCTTTTAAAAAAATATATTAAAAAAATAAGCCTCGTCTCGAGCTGTGGTTTTCAGACCATGAGGGGAAACTGTCTCCTGAAGGAACATAATCACCAAAGCTCACAACAGAAAAAAACGAACCATTCGCACAAGGAACGAAAACCTGAAAAAGGAAGAGAACAGGGTGGTTCTGCTGTGGGTTGCAGAACAAGCAGATGAATGCGGTGTACTTTCGCATGCGGGGCGTGTGAGAAGATCCAGGTATGGAGACAGCAGGGTGTCACAGGGGAAAGGCGCCTTCACACTCCCTTGTGAGAAGCACAGCCTGGGAGTCGTGTCTCTGGGGCTGAGCCCTTCATACCCTTCCACCGCAGGATGTAAACTCTAAGGAAATGTATAAAACGTTGGCTTCTCCTAATCCTCCACAATCTGGAGCCTGGAGAGCAACACATCGCTGTTGAGAAACTCAGAAGAGAATTCTTTAAGTTATCGATGCCCACGGCTGACTGTGGAACCAAGAGTTTGACTGGGAGATGGATGTGAATTTTGCCATATAATTGGGAAGGAATTTGCAAGACATAGAATTCCGTTAAGTAAACCCACACAGCCAGGCAGGGACATGCGCACACCGGCGTGCACACACACACACAGTCAAAGCAGGGCCTACATCCCTAAATAAGAAAATGCAGAATGGAAGAGGGAGGCTTGTTCCAGAAGCACCTCTGACTCTAGACCCTAGAATTTTAAGTGGGAAATCAGAATGAGCCCCAATTCTGACTACAGCAACCCACAAGCTAGGTCATGGAAGTGCAGAGGTCAGAGGTGGGCTGCGCCTTCCAGGAGCTCCGAGTCCAAAGGGGATCAGTCATGTGGCAGACTATCACCTCACAGCATGACAAGTGCTCCATGGAGACAAACAGAGGGGGGTGTGGTGTGTGATCCCCAGGACAGCCTTCGCCCACAACTGTGCTGGAAAGAGTCGAAGCAAGGCTTACAGAAGAGAGAGTGTTGAGTGGCCGGGTTCCTCAGACGGAAGGCCTTCATGGACCGGGGGTCTTCTGCAGGCCTGACACAATGCTCAGGGCTGTGCATATGTTATTTTCCTTAATTTAACTGTCAAAGTCATCTTGTGAAGTAAGTGAACCTTTCACAGTGAACCTCCATGCAGGGTCCACCGCACCAGGGTGTTTCCTGAGGCTTGAGCACCCACAGACTGTCAGGAAAGTGCTGGAAAATCCTTCTGAATTAGTCCACTCAGGCTGCTACAACAAAACATGATAGACTGGCTAGCTTAACAAAACTGCATTTTCTCACAGTTCTGGAGAAGGCTGGGAAGTCCAAGGATTGGGCAGATTCAGCTCTTGGTAAGGACTATCTTCCTCACTGGCAGACAGGCTTCTTGCTGTGTCCTCACGAGGCACAGAGAAAGAGAGCGAACGAGACAGAGCAAGCGCTCCAATGTCTCTTCTTAGAAAGGCACTGATCCCATCCCGAAGACCCCACCCTCACGACTTCATCTGTCCCTAATCACCTCCCGAAGGGCCCACCTCCAAATGCCATCACACTAGGGGTTAAGGCTTTCATCTACGAATTTTGGGGGGGACTAGACCGTTCGGTCTATAGCGCTTTCTATCTTCTCAAAACTCTCTGGCTTCTTAGGGTTTCGGAGCTCAGCCTCTGGATTCTCTTTTGCCCGGGTTTAAATTCAGACTGTCTCTTGCCAGATGTGCAACATTAGGCCAGGGGGTGGCGAATGGTAGCCTGCTGATCAAATATGACTTATGTCAAGTATGACATATGTCCGTTATTGTAAGCAAAGTTTCAGTGGAGCACAGCTCCACCCAGTCATTTACAAATTGTCCTCCTGATTTCCTGCTGGGATGCAGAGCTGAGGAGTGGTTAACAGACCGTATGGCCCGTGAGGCCTAAAGTACTTACTATCTGGTTCTTTATAGAAAATGTCTGCCAACTGCTGCTTTAGGTAAATGATCTCACCTCTCTGGGCTTCAGTTTCCTCTTTGGAAAACGGGCAGACTAAATGCCTGCCACACTGCTATTGTGAATTTTCACTGAGGGGTTCTCGAAGCTTCTGAGCTCATGCTTTGTATCGGGCCCAGATGTAGACAAGGTTGCTTAATACAGCTTTCTGTCTTCTTTTTTTTTTTTTTAAGTTTATTTATTTATTTTGACAGAGAGAGCATGCATGTGCGTGTGAGCAGGGGAGGGGCAGAGAGAGCATGCGCAAGAGAATCCCAAGCTGTCTCTGTGCCATCAACGCAGACATGAGGTTTGAACCCACAAACCATGGGACCATGACCTGCACTGAAGCCAAGAATTGGATGCTTACCCGACTGAGCTACCCAGGCACCCCTTCGTAGAGCTTTCTGGATGTAACTCTCCACCCAGAAAACTGTGAAAAAGACACTGGCTCATAGAAATTCTAAAAATCCAGCTTGGAACTCCTCTGCTTCTACTACTCTGAGGATGGAAAATGTTTTCCATTTAAGAGCCAGGTCAGCTCACTGGGAGCCATTCCCTCATCCATGTTCTTTTTCACCCTTGTTTCTGTTCTCTGGACATTGTCCTCTGAGATGTGCATTCTTTCGTCTCTACTCTTTCATTCGTTTATTCATTCTTCTCAAGAAAAGAGCCATGGTTATTGCTGAGGGTTTTTCACAGTCTATTTCTCCCTATGGAAATTTGGGAGTCCCAAATCCCTTTTTATTTTCTGCTTTCTCTGCCTAACCTTCTAGCACTCACTTAAAACCTTTCTGGGTTTCCAGTGGTGGTTAACTCCATGCCTGAAAGCCACGTTCACTATTTTCTCACGGTTTTCTCTACTTTGGAGTGTCAGGATGCTGAGAGCCACTCTAAAGATTCTTAGAAGCCCTCTTGTCTAAATGAGAGGGTCTGGGAGACAGCGTCTTAATTTTTTCTAAGGTTTTAACTAATTCCAAGAGAACTGCCTCATCTCAGCTTTGGAAGGGACCTCCCCTGTCTTCAGCACCCTCTCAATTCTGCAGAATATTCTCACCATGTCATCCAACTGGTTCTTGTAACAACCCAGGCAAGGAGACTTTCTCCTCTCTTGCTTCAGATGAAGAACCTAAGCCTTCAGAAAGGAGAGGTCCATTGCCTGAGGTCACAGAGCAGGGGGTCCAAGCCACCTCCGCCCACCTGACGGAAGCTGGCTTGAGGTTACCCTGTTCTTTGCCAGGATGGCTGCCCCGGAGAAATGACTGCCTTAGACCACACTCTACTCAGAGGAAGAGAGCACAGAGGGGAGGTTATTACAGTGAATAAAGTACTTTCTCAAGCTATACTTCACTCTCTGATACCCGCTCTCTGATCGCTTGACTTCAAAACTGCAGTGACTGTCTTAGAGTTTTTAATCAAACACTCACCTTCTCAGCATACGCTCCACTATTTTAAAGCACTTTTATATACACGATCTCCTTTGACTCTCACAGCAACCATGCAAAACAGGTAGAGCAGCTATAAGAATGGGAAACTCATACAGAAGGAGAGACTCAAAGCAAGTCATCCTAGGACAGAACAATCTCTGGGCGTGTGGTGCTGGAAGTAAACATGGTTACCATCACCTCTTTATTTTCCAGATATGGAAACTGAGGCTCAAAGAGGGGGTGGGGGCAAGGCAAAGCCTCCTTAGCTAGCTAGCTGCAGGGTTAGGACTTGAATTCAAACCCCCTGTCTCAGACTAAGCTGTCTAAGCACAGCCCGTGGTGTTGTTTGATCTGATTCTCTATTTCCTTTACCAGGCAAGAGTAACTCCTCATTTATGGGGAGTCACGCATGCAAAGGCAAAGGGCTTTATTACGGGCTCGGGCTCGGGCTCACAGACCTCACCAATGCAGTGGATCTGTGCTGTGAGCCCCGAACAAAGGCAGAGTAGGGTTTTTATAGGGTTTGTGATGGGGGAGTTACCGAAATTGTGGCATGGAAACAGTGATCCAATCCTAATTATACAACATTATTGACAGCGGGTTTAACCATACATGTTATCCAGAGTATCTGTTACTTTTGACAGCATCCAATTACAACATTCAGGGTACCCTTAAATTCAACCAACCATAGAGTGAGCCTAGAGTCTTGTTCGGCGACTAATGAGTTAACTTTTACATTAGGCAGTTGAAATTTATCTATAGTTGCTGGCCTTTTCTTGATTGGGCGTTGCCAAGGTAGTGTGGTGGAGTGATGTGGTGGGCAGTTTCTTCGGCCTTGGGCAGTGTGTAGCTGCCTGATAGTTCCAGGGAAACTGAAACTTAGGCCTTCTAGTTTAGAGGAGAAACTTAAAGCCTGTTATGGAGTCAGTCTGGTTTAGACTCGTGTCCTTACACTGCTTTTTGTAAATACAGTATGTGCTTCCCCTTTGGTTATGCCCAAGGTAGCAAACCCTACACAGCGTTCAACAACTTGTTTTTTGACTTAACAAAATACCCAGAAAGCCACTCTAAACTCTACATGGAGCTATTTCTCATGGATGTTTCCGGCCGCAGGAGAGTCTACCGCGTGAACATACCCCTCGTTTACTCAACCGTTCTTTGAGTGATGCCCATTTGAGTTGTTTCCAGTCTTTCTGCTCTTGGTCTTGGAAATAATACAGTAGAAATATATAAAACAGGGAATGTTCTCCTAGTCCTGGAAGTCTCCCCTTAGGGTAAATTCCTGCAAGTAAGATTACCAGGTCGAAGGATCAATACACATGCAACAACCATTACATGTTGCAAAATTGGTAGGACTTGAACCTTTTGCCCTTTTACCAGCAACACAGGAGATGGGTGGTTTCTTTGCAAACAATGCACTTGGATTCAGGCCCGTCTGGGAGGTGGCAGATGGCCTTTCAGTGTAGTTGAAATGTGCATTTCCTTTGTGCTGAGTGAGACTGAGTATCTTTTCCTTTGTTTAGAAGACCTTCACCTCTCCTTTGCTCTGAACTCCGTCTCTTAACCATTTTAATCTCAGTTTTGAAGAGCTTTTTAAGGTTATTAATGAGATGGGCCCTTTAGGATATAAACTGCAAATCTTTACTCTGACCTTGTCATTTCACTTTGACCCCATGTGCCGTTTTGGGTCATACAGACCCTTAAAAAAATCGATCGTTAAATTTATCACTCTTTTAACATGTCTGAATTGTGAGCCATAGAAAAAAAGGTTCTTGCCACTCCCACGGCTAAAGGAATGTGCCTGTGTCTTTTTTTAATAGACAATACATAAACCACAATTTAATGTGTGGTTTCCATATTTCATGTTTAGATTTCTGATGCATTTGGAATCTAACCTGACGGATAGGTTGAGGTGTGGACACAACTGGATCATTTTCCAAATGTCTATCCAGTTATCCTAACAACACTTCTTTACAAGGCCCCTTTTCCCCCTGGAATCCGAGATGTCAAGCTTCCCTATAGCAAGTTTCTACCTGTCCTGGTTCATACTTCTGGATTTTTTGGTCTGTTCACATTTGTTCTGTCTATTCTGGTGCCGATAACACTGTCTTAATTATGAACCATTCCATTTGTCTTCCACTTCCCTCTCCAGACCCTCTCCCCTTCTTCTGGATTCTGGTCTCAGCCCTGAGAGGTTGTCCTGAAAAGATTTCAATCACTGCCTCTTTGCCTCGGGTTGGCTTGGGTTGGGTTTGGCTATTGGTGAGCTCTGGCAGGAAACCAGGAGGGAGGAGGGCAAAGGTCAAGTTGTTTCTTATCCTGGATCCTTCCTATGGGGTCTCCTTTTCGTCTGTGTTCCCGGACAGAAGGCCACCACACCTCTTCATGCCGGCCCTCTACCCAGCCTCATCTTCCGGGTACTGCTACCTCCTATACCCCCTCACATTGACCTAAGCCTACTCTGATCACTATGGCCAGGGATATGGAATTTTTTGATTGGGACAAGACTGGTTCATGAGATCCAGCCTGGCACAGAAAGATAGTTAGTTCCACCTAAGGCACACAGAAATGACTGTTGGAGAGGAGGTCATTTTCAAAAGAAAACTGGGTTGCAATCGCCAGATATAAAGAGCCAGAGTAGACAACGACAGCAACATGTCTGGTATAAAGAGTAGATATGCAGATAGAGGCACTATTCTAAATATTTCCAATGCATTTTACACAATGATTGCTCCCAAATTGAAGTTTGGCAGAGGAAGTGATTTATTCAAGGTCACCCACAGTTGGTGAAGGAGAGGAGTCTTCAGGCTATGTTAACCGCAGGCCAAGTGAGTCTGAAATAGAAACTGTTTTTTTTTTTTTTAATGTTTTATTTATTTCGGAGAAAGAGAGAGACAGCATGAACAGGGGAGGGTCAGAGAGAGAGGGAGACACAGAATCTGAAATAGGCTCCAGGCTGTGAGCTAGCTGTCAGCACAGAGCCCGTCGTGGGACTTGAACCCACAAACTGTGAGATCATGACCTGAGCCGAAGTCGGACGCTTAACCGACTGAGCCACCCAGGCGCCCCTGGAATAGAAACTCTTTAATCACCTCTGATTCCACGCCTCGTCTCCTTGTCTGCACTCTTTCCAGAACATCTCAAATATTCTCACTAAAAAAAAAAATAACAATCAGTCTCCACAGTAGTAAAATGAGGTCTGGGTCGTTCAAATTTGCTGCACTTTCAAATGCCCCACTTCCTCTTCCTCCTCCTCCAATCTATTCTCACCCAAAGAACAGCATCTTGTTTTTAATGAGAGGCCCAATGTGGGTGGGCTCTTACTTTGCCTGAGCAGTCCTTAACCCTGCTGGGGGATGAATGTTGCGGGTGGGCTGAGCGAAGTTCACATCCCAGGGACCTCTCCTTTCTCTCCTTCATAAACCACTTCTCTGTTCATTTGCGTCTCTCAGAGACCATTCCCAGGACCAGCCTGCTGCCCAGGGACGTGGTGAATTAGAGGATGCCTCCTTCCAAGTGACCTCCTCCCTGGCAGGCCCTTCCCCCAGGTACCTGGTGGCTTCATGCTCTTGAACTTCCCCAGCCCCATGTCGACATTTCTCTAGACTCTGGAGTACACGGAGCTCATCGATATATCTGGTGACACGGACGGACTGATTTGCTGAGCAGGATAAGCAGTTTGAAGGAATTTCGAAACTAGGTGCAAAATGCAAGCCTGCAAATACACACACCTCTCTGTGTTTAATCCCTAATTCCCTTCCTTTATATTCATCACCATCAAAAGAAGACAAGAACTCTTAGGGAAGTACAGAAAGAGCAGCTCTACAAAGCAGCAGGCCCCTGGAGGGAAGAGGAACCTAGGATGCAGGTTATTCTAACCTAAAAGGTCAATGAAACTAACACTTCCTGAGTCCCTTCCCCAGGCCAGATGCCATGTCACAAAAGCATGTTCATAAGTACCTCACCAGGGCTTTACCACAGCCCAGTGAGATTCTCCCCACCTCACATATAACAAAAGCGGGTCGGAGTGGTCAAGGAGGTTGTTATAGTCCCCAAGGTTCATGGGCAACAGAGGCAGCATTGAGAGCTTAGTCTGTGCTTCTTCTACAGGCCAGCTGCTTGCCATTCCCCAGGTGGCTTTCTGAAATAGCCTCCCCTCCTACCTGCTGGCCTGCCCGGCCACCAGGGAGCAAATAAAATAACGGCTATCAGCTTGTGCCGAACTCCGCTGTGTAATGAGAGATTTGGGGAATGAACTTGCTCTTCCAAGAGTCAGGTAGAAACACCGGAATTACAGCAATAGAGCTGGGGCTTCCTCCTGAGGCTGGGATAATGCCTTGTAGCGGCTTCTCTGCTGGAATTCCAGAGATTAAGCATCTGAAAAAGACGTAGCCAAAAGAAGTGAGCAAAGCTAAGGACCAGAGGTCTGCGAGCTCAGGCATGCAAAAAAACCGTGCAAAGATGGGGAATGAAAACCATAAATATAACATGCTCTGCCCAGCACATATATGGAAGCCTCCCTCCCAGCCAGTTCCCACGATTAGGGACGGGTCGCTGAAACACACAGGGTCACTGATTTCCTGGCATCTAAATGCTTCTGTTGTAGAGTCCTCCCAAAATTCATCCCCCATCCAAATAATGACTGAAACCTCAGGCAGAGTACGGCATCCAAAGCAACAACAAAAATGGAAACCCATGGGCATGGATGGGTCCTCTGGTCCTGCCAACTCTTGCTAGATGGTTCCAAACACATCTTCTCTAAGCGACACACCCAGTCTGAGAAATATTATTTCCTCTACTTTGCAGATAAGGTAACTGAGTCTCAGGGTGGAGAATTCCTAATAATCAAGTAGCTGATTAAGTGGTTGAGCTAGACTGGAACCGGCATTTTTGGCTCTGGTTTTCCCTTACCACTGCCCCTCCTTGACATTATGGAAAGTCTCTAGCCTGACACTGATACCCTGGCCTTGACCTTCCCAAACCCCTCAGATACCCAAGAAGCAGTTTGCTTTCCAACTGTGATTCGCCAGTTCCTTGAGAGGAAACTTGGCTGGCCAAACAGACTCTTCTGTGAGCTTCAGACCTTGAACCCCGCAGAGCCCCTGTTTCCTCAGGGTCTAGCTTATTGATCTGGATTATCTCATGAACTGCCTACTTGTTTTCAAGGCCACCATACTCAATGGCCACCTCTTCTTGGAGGCTGCCTCTCACTTTTCCCAAGCCTGATCAAGGGCGCTCATTGCAAACCTCTAATTAGGCTTACCATTGTAGAAACTACTTCTCTGGAATGGCCTGGCTCATGATACAGCATTCCCCTAGAAACATCCCTCAAACCCTGGCATAGGTAAGCCTCCGGGGGCTGCATTTGTTGTGAGAAGGTGATTGAAAAGTATATGCATGACCTCACCTGGGCCGATCAGAATTTCTGTCCTGGAAATAGGAAGTCTTCTTCTAGGAAGTGAGGGGAGGCACTGGGGGTACTTGGTAACAAGTTGTGTTAATAGCAGCACTCCAGACAAAGTGACCATGACTGCGTTAGCCATTCCTTTCCTCCCTCTCAAAGACTTATTTCACGAAAGAGTCAACATCCATCCACTGTGTTTCCCTTTTGTTCAAGATGGCTAGAGTAGATTTCTATGTGCCACCAAAACAGAAATACAATATTTTTACTTTCTTTTTATCTTCTTTGTCTTCTCCACTCAACCGAGCTCCTCAAACACTGCAACTTTGTCCTAAATATTTGGTCTAGAAAAAGTTCTCAATCAGAGATGGCCAAGTAAAAGCCGTATTGCCTCACTTCATTTCTTTTGCTTCAGGTCATCTGCAAACTTGCATATCCTTTACTTCATCTATTTTCTCTCAAACCATGTTATTAAGGAGCCACTATGTCTTGAGATCTTGCTCGAACAATAAGGAATTCAAAGAATCATCACAAACATGCCTGCTCTTGTGTACTGGCAGGCCATTTGAGTGAAGCACATAGCAAACACAATGAATGGCACAAAATGCAAACAGAAGTCAACAGAAATGGTAACAATGATACCTACCATTTATTGAATGTCTACTGCATGCCACACAAAGCACGTTTACACACCGTCTTAAAATCTCACAGCAACTTTAGAGAAAAATGTTATTGTATCTGGTTTAAAGAAAGGAGACCTAAGACTCAAAGAGTTTAAGCAACTTGCATAGCGTCATAAAGGTAATAAGTGACGGGCCAAGACCCAGCCCAAGCTCTATTTCCAGAGTCCTTGGTATCTCTGCCCCCATGTAATCATATTAAAAGATTTTGACAGGAGCAATGGCTCTGAGGACCAGGCAAGGGAAGATTTTAGGGAAGATTGCAATCTGGGTAGAAGTTTCTCTGAGCTGAGGGGTAGAAGCACTTGATAGGCCTGGAAAGTGAAGGATAGCTCTGTAGTCAGCTGAAACCGATGGGGTCAGCCCAGCACAGAAGGAGGTGGCCTCCAGGTCCCTGGGGCTGTCCACCAGGGAGCCAACACTCCAGGTGAACCAGCATGTAGGACGCCAAACATCCATCACTTCCATTTCCTTGCTTCCCTTCTAATGTCAACTCTGATGCCAAGCGACAAATGGAAGAAGTCTCCTTTTTAGGCACAAAGGATAAACCCAGACAGCAGCATCTCAGCACTAGTACAAAGTACAAAAGTTCTCTTAAGTCTATTTGGGCCAACCCAAGAGGCCAGCGGGAGGTCTTCAGATCTATTTTGTATTTGTTCTGGGGCAAACCTATTTCTGTATTAGTCAGCTTTCTTTGGACATAAATCCAACTCAAAATGCCTTAAACTAAAAAAAAAAAAAAAAAAAGGAATGGATTGACTCATGTAATGGAAAGGTCAAAAATAGGGTATTTCAGGAGGTGTCTGATTCCAGATACTCAATCAGTGTCCTCAGAGATCTGGCTGTGTCCCCTGCTTTTTTGTGGTGTTGGCTTTATTTTGTCCCCATAAGGCAGCACGACAGCACCTAGGATGTCCAAGTTCATCTACCAACTTGACGTAAGCATGATTGGTGGGCTACAATGGACTGGACACTTCCTGTGTGCCCTAAGTGCTTTTCAGGCATTGCCCCTGAATTTGAACCCCAGCCAGTCTCCTCCAAACCCAGCGTTCCAACTGTATCCTGCCTTCCAGCTCACAAAAATGTTTCAGAAAGGCAACCTCTGGAACGGGACGTGCTGTCATCTTTCAAAAGCTCAAGGAAAAGAGGTTTGTGTTTTGGACAAAGAAAAAGAACTTGAGATATTGCAAGGTGGCCAGCAAATGCATAACATTTCTTTCTTTGTATCGCTAGGGGCTGACCCACAGTGGCACTCAAGTTTTGCTCGTCTAAGTGGGACGAATTGGAGGGGTTTTCATATGCATTGAGTTGGATGGAATGGAACTGGGTCCAATGGAAAACTGATAAAGGTAGAAAATGCATCGGTTACATGGATAACGGTACCCCTGATTAAACCGTGAGCCGAAACTGATGGGAAATTTCCTGAAATAGCATCGATCCCTGCTACCCAAGATACACTATTTTCCATTCTTCCTTATTCAGGTCTCTTCTAATCTGTTCTTTCTTTACTTTTTTATTTTAATTCTTTTAGTCCCAAACCCACTGAACTGATTTTATTCTTCTTGAATAGGTTGAACCTACAGTATGGAAAATCCTGTTCTGCTGGTAAGGGCTCTCAGTAGACCTGGGGTTGAGTCCAGTTCTTCATTCCCTCTCTCTGTGACTCCATGATCTTTTAGAATCTCAGTTGCCTCATCTGTAGAAGGGAGGTGAGAAGTCCTCTGTCAGGGTCTTTGGGACAAACAGAAGGCATTGCCCCTGTAAGCTCCCTGCATAGTGCCCAGTACACAGTGCCTGGGCGAGTGGCCCTTGACGTCACCAAGCCACAGAGCTGCACTTGACTCAATATAACAATTCCCAACTCCTCTCTAATCAAGGGGAATGAAAGGGAGAGGAAGCATTCCCATCTCTCACGCCTCTCTGCCACCATCTCTCTTGGTGCTCAGTGGGCCAGCCCTGATGAAACCGCTAGCCTGGGGCCATGGCTCATCCAGGTCAAGGCTGGAGGTTCACGGTGCCCAGACAAGTTCTCAGGCCGCTCTTCTGTTCTTGGGTCACTTCAGAGAGACGCAGTGTTTCAGGTAATGAATTGCCATGTGCTGGGGCCTGTCTGGCTCATGCCAGGGAGCCGGGAGCAGTCCGCAAGAGCTGGCAACTGGCCCCTGAGAGCCTGCGCTGCATTAGTCGGGATTAAAAAGTTTGACCTGCCAGGGAGCAGAGAGATAAGCCAGCTGCACCGGCTGGAAATGGTGCGATAAAAAGTTGAAAATAACAATGAGCAGTGTGGACCCAGAGAGAGAGAGAGAGAGAGAGAAAGCTGCAGACTCTAAACAACCTTCTTCCTAAGTTTCCTGCTCATTTGTCTGTTTGTTACCCCATCTGTTCATCCATTCAGTACACTTGGGCACGCACCCTGTTTTCAGACTGCTCAGGCTCTAGGGAGATCAGAAGTCGATCTCCTCAAACCACCCTCTGTGTTTGAGGAACTCGGTATGAGACCCAAGAGAGGAGAGAACAGCACAAGGGACCCCACTCACAGGGGCTGTGGACCCACAGACGGGGTGCCTGATTGGCTTGGGAGAGCAATGGAAGACAAGATTACCAGGAGAGAAGACCGCAAGGGGCATTCCAGGCAGAGGGAACCGCAGAGACAAATGCACGGAAGCCCACCAGTAACCCAGAAGGAGTCTAATGGAGCTGGGGTGTGAAAGGAAGGCACAGGCAGAGGTGACACAGGAAAGAGGGGGTGGGAAGATTATAAAAGAGCCTGCAGAGTGTCAAACCCTCTCCCGCAGGCAATAGGGAGCCATTAAAGGACTTGAGGTAGGGGAGTGACCACTTCAGCTCTGTGATTTACAAGGGGCTCCGTGGAGCAGTGTAGTAGGTGCATGGAATGGAGACCCTGGAGGTGAGGAGATCATTTTGGAGGCTGTCCCAACAGCCCAGGTAAGAGACAATAAGGAACTGGAGAAACGTAAACACTAGCTGGATACTTGTTAAAATGAAGGGATTAACATCCATTTGTTTTAGGTTTGACATTATTGCACTTAAAGTTTTTTAGAAGTGAGTCTTTATCTCCAATAGATACCTGCCAAAGTGATTATGAACAAAATAATATGATATCTTGGATTTTCATCACAACAATCTGGATATAGGAGCCGCAGGAATTCGTGGAGGGGTAATAAACAAAACACAAGGATCTCTAAGTCGGTCATTGTTAAAGCTGGGCGGTGAACACATCAGAGTTCATTCCCTATTCTCCCTACTTTTGTTTATGTTTGAAACCTTCCATAATAACACTTTTTAAAGATCATGGAAGTTTAGTGAAGAAAAGGAAATAATAATAGCAAGAGCTAATACAGAGGGAGTATACTTACTGCGTTTCAGAAGACCTTGTGTAGTAGGAACCCCTCCCTAAGAAGAGAAAAAAAAGGAGAGGACTTCAAGGTCACCTAGATATGCGCCCAGGTGCCTACATCCCCCATGGCCTTGTAAACTGAAACAACTTAATCAGACTGCATGTTTATGTGTGTTACCATATATGGGAGACAAAGAAATAAAAAAATGTATAAAAATCCATGCCATGTGATGCAGGCCGCTCAGTTCTCTGGGTACGAACCCAACTGAGCGGTGCCGGCACAAATAAAGTTGCTTCCTGGAAAGAGAAGCCTCAGTGTCATGACTCTCTGTGCAGAATCCTGCAACACTTGTGTATATTAGGTCGATCCACAGAGGAGCTCTGCAGAAAAGCGTGTGCATAGCAGGCCTATCTGCTGCCTTCGGAGATGCTTGCTTACAAAGTTGGCCCTCGGGTGGCCACTGGGAACTTGATTTGAGGGGGGGTCCCATTATCCTCTGATAAGAAAAATAAGGGCCTCTTCCCCCTGCCCTTTCTGTTTGTACGGACAGCATGGCTTGTGCTGAAGCACCTGCCCTCCTCCAGGAGCGAGGAGTCTGGGTTTGTGCTCTGCAGGAAGGCCCTGGGTGACGGGGCCCAGTGAAAACCCTGGTAGATAGGGCTTTACACACCTTGTCACAGCCTGCCTCTGGGGTATTCAGGATGTCTCCTGCCATTCCATTGTCGAAGCTTGTGTCTGGTTTCCCCTGGCCTTTGCCCTACCTGCCTTTTCCTTTTGATGATTGTGATTCATATCCTTTGTGCTGCTGAAATAAATCACAGCCTTGACAGTGACAGTGCAACGAAGGGTGTCTTAGGGACCAGAAATGATTGCTCTCTGACATTAAAAAAAATTTTTTTTAATGTTTATTTATTTCAGAGAGAGAAGCAGAGTGCAGGTGAGGGAGGGCAGAGAGAGAGAGGGAGACACAGAATCCGAAGCGGGCTCCCGGCTCCGAGCTGTCAGCACAGAGTCCGATGTAGGGCTCAAACTCCCGAGCCGGGAGATCATGACCTGAGCAGAAGTCCGCACTCAACTGACTGAGCCACCCAGATGCCCCCGATTGCTCTGACATTTTTCAGAAAGATACTGGTGCTGCCTTATTGAAGGGGTCAAGGGTGGACTCAAGGAGACTACAGAGGAAGCTGTTACAATAATCCAACCAGGAGACAGTGACATCTTGGATAGGGGTGGCTCTGGTGACGGTGGTGAGGGGTTCTGGATTTACAAACACCGGGACATAGGGGCAGGGAGAGGAAGTCATCGGCCGTGCCCATGAGGACCCGATCTGCTAACTGGAGAGCTGTGCTCGCTCAAGCCCTTTGTTCCACGCTACCTGTCCCTTCACTTGGAGAGACCTGTGGCAGATGCCCACTGTAACCCCCAGGAGCGTCTCTGACCCGTAATGCAAACACAGCAGGCGAAGATCTCCGCCTCTTATCCAGCTGCTGTTTGCACAGACCAGCCCAAGGGTGACCCTCCCCCCACGAAAGGCCACATGTAACGGTAAGCTGCAAGTGTCCTTGGCAGAAGAGAACAGCGGACGGGAAATTTTACGGGAAACCCGTCAAGAAAAGGTGTGTAACCAGCCCATCCCTGCTTCCTGACCTCAACACTTCCAAGACTTAAAAGTGGGCAGGGAGATCTTTTTTAAAAAAAAGTTTTCAAGGACAAAAAAGAAGAAAAGACTGCCTTTTCGGTGAAGAATACAGGTACCGTGGGCTGCTTTTGCAGTGGGAGAAAAAGACATCTCTTTTTATGACTTAGATTACACAAACTTTCCTGAACTATAAATTTGAAATACCACGTTTCAAGGCAGGTGGGTGGATGGGTGTGGAGGAGGGAAAGGCAGAAAGACAAAAGGAAGCGGGCCGGGTGAGCCCCCCGGAGCTGCTGGAGAGGAGCGCGCTCCCGGATTTTGAAGCTGAGGAGCGATATTATGTTAATCTATGTTCTAATTGCTCAGCAATAAACAACGCCCACTTGCAGCATAAATGTCAGGACCAAAACTATTTCTAAATCTGCTTTGAAACAGTGTCAGTCACCAAGAAGGGCACAAAGAGATTGAACGCTTTAATTAGCATAAAAGGTGTTAAATATATATGACTGAAGGATATTCGTTACAGAAAGAAACAGAGCTCAGAGGCAGAGGACTGTTGGGGGGGGTGGCCCTTGGGTGCAGGGCTGAGGCGGGAGGGGCGGCTGTGGTGTGCCCAGGGTGCTCATCACCTATTGCTGGAAGTGTCCCAGACCAAGTGGCCACCAGGCTGGGACGGCACTGGGGAGCCAGGGGGCTGCGGCCTTTCAAACAAAGTGGAGGCCGGTGGGACAGCTCTCAGGGCTTCTGTCCACCGAGCCTGCACAGATGTCAACAACGGCAGTTCAAGGAGAATAATAAAATAACTAGATTCCTGGTCTGCTCCAGTCGCAGGCTGGGGACAGCTCAAGGCTGCTCCTGGGCAGTGTGGAAATGGTGTCGATCTGGGAGCCCCACATCTGAATCCTCTCTTCTCTCTTCACGTCCTGCATGTCAGCAGGTAGGCACTCAGTGTCTCTGAGCCTCACTTTCTCTGAAGATAAAGGAAGATCATGATACTCACCTCTCTGAGTGAGCATGAGTATCAAGGAGCCAGTGTGTGTCTATGTAGGCACGTGAGAGTCTCTTGACCACGTGAGGGGCGTCACATGTGTTCCCGTACCCGCAAGGACGCCCCTGTGCTTCTTCTGAAGTGCAGTGAGTCCGCCCTGCTCCCCAAATCTACACATCACTTCCACTCACCTGCAAGGACCGTGCTGATTGATGGGTATCTAGGAAGTTCAGGTCAAGCATCTTACCTGGGGAAGGGACTCCGCAAAGCAATGGCTGCCTTCACCTTCAGCCTCCTCGTACTTCAAGGAGGGGTGGGTGAGGAGGGAAGCTTCGTGGTTGAAAGTGCGGACCGTAGCAGCAGACAGATCTTGACGGTGGCTCCGGGTGTTGCCATTTCTAGCTGGGTGACCTCAGACGAGTCATATAACCCTTCTGACCCTGGGTCATCTGAATGGAAGTGGCAGGGGGAGACTCTTTGGGGGCTCTTTGTGGATTATTAAATCTACCGTGACTTCTCAGTTTCAGAAACAGAGCCACATCAATTACTTTAGCAAGAGGGAAGTTGTTTGGTCTTCTAAAATGCTCCCAGGGACTGAAGAACTTAGAATCCGGCCCCCTCAGACACCAAGCGGACTGCAGATCGTTCTCATCTTGCTTTTACAAGATACTTTCTTGTTGCTGCTGCTGCCATGTGGCAGTTGCATATGGTCAATGATTTTATTTTGCCTTGGATGCCAGTAAAAGGGTACGCTCTTCAATCGTTAAAACCCTGAGGAGATTTAGAGATTTTAAAAAAAAACAGCAGAATGCATCTTCTCCAACTAGCAGGGCTCTCCCTAAATACCCCCAAGCCTTGTCCTTCCCAGAGTCGCGCGCGCGTGTGTGTGCGCGCATGTGTGCACGTGAGCGTGCACACCATGGGTGTGCATGAAAGCATTATCTATATGGGGATGTACACAGTAGGGGCATGAAACTAAAGTTCTTCCCCTAGAGATTTCTTTTCAGGCAGGAAACCCAAGGAGTCGGTTGGAAGCAGGTAAGTTTGATTCGTGTACCGCTCAGATCTCAGGGCTCCAGGAACCACCAGAATGATCCGCCATCTCCTGGAAAGCTCCGTCCAGAGCTGCCGGGTAAAGGCACCCCTGCATGCCCTAGGGACCGCGTGACAGCCCTAGAGTGAGACACAGGCCGCCTTCATCCACTGTATGCAGGAAAGTGATGGTCCCCTCCATCTGTGCCCACAAGGGACAATATGTAGAGCATTTCAGGGAGAGGCGGGAAATATCCCAAGATGCCAGGAAGACTTCATTTCCAACTCAGTGACACACCATGGGAGTGACGGATCTTCCTCCCAGACACGTAAGAGAAAGGCCGCCAAAGGGTTAACCTTTTAAAGAGAAAGCCTGTGGCTTGTTTCTTCTGAAAGAACTAGTTAGACAGGTGAGTGAGAAAACCTCTGTAGCATCTCTGCAGCCGCCTGAGTGCTGGCGGGGGAGGGTCCGTGAGCCGTGCACAATCAGAGAGATGTCCACTCAGAGGAACTGGGACCCCAGCCAGCCACGAGCACCTGATGCCAGATGCACAAGGGTGAGATGAAGGTGAAATTGCAGAGCGGAACCCGAACTGTGTGGTCCAGGACCGACTATGAATCGCACGGGAGGAGGACGCCCAGAGTCAGGGCTGGAGGGAACATCTGGTGCCCGGGCTCAGTGGCGGGTGGAACATCAACAGCACAGGTGTCCTGGGCGAGGACCACGTGAGCGGGGAGAGCAGATGGGGCGAGGCCGAGAGGTCGAGAGACCAGCCGGGGGCCAGATGCCTCACGCTGGCTGCTCTCGTGTTCAGGAAGAGGCTGGGCCACGTGGAAGGAGAGCACCGGGCAGGTATGGGGGAGGGGCGGAAGGAAGCGGGAGAGCCTCTGGGGGTGTCAGCAGGGCCCATGGGCCAGGCCTGCAGGAGGAAGTGTAGGAGTTTGCCATACTGTTTGAGGAGATGCTGTGACTTCTCCGTGCGAGATGGCCAGTGAGGCGAGCATGGCCATATCCTTCTCCAGCTGGTATCTTTCTGCCAGCCGCTCTGGTACATGCTAGACGATTCCCCTGAATGCCTCCTGGATAGCTTCTCCCAGTACGAGCCCCGAACTGATATTTCCCCTATCTGTTTCCTCCTTCCGCAGTTAATGCACACTTAGGCCCACTCAACATGGGAGCATCTGATCTGACAAGTTGACCCAGAATCACACTAAGAGGAAGGACTCTGGGTTAGGAGGGACCATACGGAAGCCCCAAGAGGTCACTTTTAGGTTGACCAAGGGAGGGAGGGAGTATAGTAAGCAGCATAGCAGGCAGACCGTCCTGGCTGTGTAACATTGACCTTTGCCCTCTGAGTCCCATTTCCTCATCTGTAAAATTCAGATACAATACTGAGGACTCACTCTATCAGGACCCTTTCAAAGTTCTTACATTCAACAAGAATCCTTTCATCTGTAGCTAAGAGGACTATTGACTAATTGTAAAAAAACAAAATAAAAAAAGAAGTCACTTCATGATCTCACCTAACACAAAGTCTGCAAGTAGATGGCTCTAGGTTTGGTGCAAGGACTTAGTGACTGCGACACATGTTACTCTTTGTAGTTCATCATCCTCAGTATGTTGACTTGCTGCCTCATGGTCACAAGACGGCTGCTGCTACTCTAGGCATCATGTCCTCACACCTGCAACCTAGGTAGGAAGGAAGATGGGGCAAAAGGCTTTCTCCTGGAGACTTTGCTTTCTATTTATACCTTATTTCAAAAACAAATCAGACCATTTTCGTTAGCGTTACCATATAGAATCATGGTGAGACAACTCTATGATGCATAGGAAAATAACTGGTACCATATGGGCATTCCGTAAGTGTTAGTTCCTTTTTTGAGAAAGAAGTACAGCAAGATCTCAGCCTCTGGAGTCCCACTGCCTGGGTGAGATCATGAGCAAGCTACTTCCCTCTCTGTGCCTCAGTTGCCTCCACTGTGAAAAAGGGCTAGGAGCCACCAACCAAGAAGATCTCTAGAAACATTCACTATCCTTGTGGAGATTTCTTTTTTCCAGCCTGTGTAGTCCCAGGCTCAGCACGATGTTGAGAATTTACCTTTCAAATCCAAGTNGTTTTTTTTTTTTTTTTTTTTTTTTTTTTTTTTGGTTGCCATAGTGTTGTCAAGAGTAGCGTTTAGCAAGGATTTCCACAATGTGTCAGCTGTCCTTCCGTCTTGGAGGTGCTGGGGAAAGCCAGCAATAATTACCACCTAGCTGGGCTCCTGTTAGAACTAAGGATGCTTTAATTACGTAGATGAGTAATTTGATGCCTCATTAGAAAACAGGCAGTTAGGACGTAAATGGGGGATTATTTACCACCAGGAAAAATATTGCTGTGTTTGCCCAGGCCTGGTAGGTTTGCTGCTCATGAAGGGGCTCCTTGCACTGGGCTAGGACACAATTTACTTACTTTGTAAATTTAACAAATATAATCAGATGGGAGAGAGAGACATATAACTGGAGTCTATACACTCAGTTTAATTCTTGGTGCCACTAATTGATCTGAACTGTCGATATTTTATCATCAGAACCCGAGGCTGTTATGTGGGCAGCATTCATTCATTAGATGACCCCTTGCGTATCCAACCATCATTTATTAGCAGCCGCCCTGGGCCGGGTGGACAGTGGACCACCGGGCTCGGGGAAGCCTGCTGGGGGACAGACATGGGCACAAACGATTCACATGCTAAGGCTGGCAAAAGGAGGGGGTGCTCAGAACGGAAGCAGCTCTGAGAGGGGATGATGGCCCCTGCCCAAGCTGGTGAGTGGGGTCAGGAAGCCTTCCCAGAGGAGCCGACCTGTGAGCTAGGAAAGGGATTTCCAGGGGGAGAAAGCAGCACATGCACAGGTGTGGAGGCTGGAAACAGCATCGTGAGGGAGGAGACTGTATTCAGTTGGGGGATAAAAGGGAGAAGAGAACGCAGCAGGAACCGAGGGGAACGTAGCTGGGCCAAATGGCAAAGAGGTCTGTTCTGCATGGGAAGGAGTCGGAGCTCTCTCCTGAAGCCCGCGGGGCTCAAGGGAACGTTGCCCTTCCTTCTTTCTTCCCTCCCCTTCCTCCTCCCCCTCCCCCTCCCTTCCTCCTTCTTTCTTACCTTCCTTTCTTCCTCCCTCCTTCCCTCCCTTCCTCCTTCCCTTCCTTCCCCTATCCCTCCCCTTTCTCTCTCCCTCCCCTCCCTTCCTTCCTTCCATCCCTCCTTCCTTCCTTCCCTCCTTCCTTCCCTCCTTCCTTCCCTCCTTCCTTCCCTCCTTCCTTCCCTTCCTCCCTTCCTTCTTCTCTCCCTCCCCTCCCTCCCTCCCTTCCTTCCTTCCTTCCTTCCTTCCTTCCCTCCTTCCTTCCCTACCTCCCTTCCTTCTTCTCTCCCTCCCCTCCCTCCCTTCCTTCCTTCCTTCCTTCCTTCCTTCCTTCCTTCCTTCCTTCCTTCCTTCCCTCCTGCTTGGATTTTGGGTTCTGTAAGACTACTCTGACTATATCACAGGGCTTTTGACATAATAGGTTAGCTCCAAGCTATACCAAAGGAAGCAAGTGGTCAGGAAAAGGTCAAGATTTGAGTCCTGGCTCTGTTGCTAACTAACTGGGTGGTCAGGTGAAGGCCACTTCACCCTGTCAGCCTCGGTTTTCTCACCTGGAAAATGGCTTATGTGAGCCAGGTTATCTCCAAGGTCTCTCAAAATGCACAAGTGTTGAGCTCTACATGTTCAAATTCACTGACTGCAACGGCATCAAAAAGTTGGGAACATTTCTGTCAGAGACCACTGTTTACCCATGGGACACCAAGGTGGCTGGGTCCCCGTGGCTAGCATCTGCTCTGACCCCACATGACCTGGAAGGAGGACTCACCCCTGCCCTCGCCAAACACTGAGGCAATCCCATAACCCAGTGATGATCTTGGTAGATTTTCCGGAACGTTTCCCAGGGAGACAAGGAAAGGGCTTTATCCACACACACCTCACAGCAACAATGGAGAAGGTGGAGGGAAACCCCAATTGGAGGACTTAGGAGAAAAAGACCCATTCCTCAGATTTAAAGCAAAACCTGCCTTTTCTAGCTTTTGGCAAGAAAAAACAATCTTCAGATCCTAAGCAAGTGAGACAACTATAAAAAATATATATAAACTTTGCATGAGGGATTTAAAAATAAAAACCACTGTGAGGGGCACCTGGGTGGCTCAGTCGGTTATGTGTCTGACTTTGGCTCAGGTTAAATCTCGTGGTTCGTGAGTTCAGGCCTCATCTCGGGCTCTGTGCTGACAGCTCAGAGCCTGGAGCCTGCTTCAGACTCTGTGTCTCCCTCTTTCTCTGCCCCTCCCCTGCTCATGCTCTCTCTCAAAAGTAAATAAACATTAAAACATTTTTTAGGGGCGCCTGGGTGGCTTAGTCGGTTAGGCGTCCGACTTTCGCTTGGGTCATGATCTCGCGGTTCGTGGGTTCGAGCTCCGCGTCGGGCTCTGTGCTGACTGCCAGCTCAGAGCCTGGAGCCTGTTTCAGTCTATGACTCCCTCTCTCTCTGACCCTCCCCTGCTCACGCTGTCTCTCTCTCTCTCCTAGAAATAAATAAAAACATTAAAAAAAATTAAAAAAAAAACATTTTTTAATTAAAAAAAACATAAAAACCACTGTGTATCCCCACAAAAGCATTGATAATACTCAGCAAGGAATACGAAGCCAATTAAGTCACCTTCGTTATGGAGTCGATACCATTGCATTTCTTTCTATCCAATAAAAAACAAGAGGAACAGGTGGAACGAGAGGAAAGGTGCTTGTTAGTATCATGCTTCCCTTCCCTCCAAATTTGGTTGGGGGTTGGATTGTTGTATCTCCAAGGACTTTGAGAAAAAGGCCTCACTGTGCACATGAACTTAAACGTGGACCGAGACTGAGCCATGCAGCATGTTCCCTTCTTGCTGAGGACCTCAAGCAGAGGGGAGGTGGCGGGGAAGGCTGTCCAGCAGACACAGTGCTGAAAATCCCTCTCTCTCTTCTCATCCCAGGTATAGGAGGAATCGCCACACCCAAAAAATGAGAGGAAATTGGACTGAGGAAAAAAAAGTCTATCCACAGGTAAACTTTCAAAATTAGTGCATACTTCCATGTCTTTCTTGAACTACAGTGTGAGGCTTTAGAGAACAAATTAGACTCCATTTTAACAAACAGGTTGGTTCCTTGCTCACCAAGTTGGCTGCCCTAAGTAGAGAAGTTTAGAGACATTTCACACCCAACTCAAGTGGACTTTGACAGCAGACAGGACTTTGTGATGCTTTTCAACAGAGAGAAGGCATGGGCCGCGGGAAGGGTCACGGGCACTGAAACGGTGCACCCGAGGGAACGTGGCTCTGGGATTTGCCAGCCTTGGGTCTTTGGTCTACTTATTTAATTTGATGAAGGCTCATTTTTTCCTGCATAAAACTGCGATGACTAACCCTATTCTCAAAGGCCCAGAGCTTGTATTTCCTCAGGAGGCAGGTAGGAGGTGTTGTGTGGAGATGGTCGGTTTTGTAGTGAGGCAGACCTCCATTCAGTGCCCGTCTGAGACATCGGGAAACTGAGGCTTATTTGTACTCCAGACCCTGAAGGACAACCACTCCCCTGTTCTCACCCTCACGTCCCTTGTCCCCTTTCTCGCCTTCCCCTCGTCCTCCCCTCTGCCTTCAGCAATCAGGGGCTCTAGTGTGAACTCAGCCGACCAGAGGTTAGGGGACCTTCCATCTCACTCCCACGCAGAGGATCACGGATGCTTCCTTTTGTTTTTCCCCTTTATAATTGTTTCTTTCTGCCTCATTTTCCTTTTCCTCTTGCCATAGCTTCCTGCAGTGTGCTTGCTCCAAGCGAGAAGAAAGCAGTTGGAGAGATCGGGCTAATAAATGCAGGAAGTTTCCTGGGATTGGACGTCTCACCACTGCAAACAGCAGCACGCAGCACACACGCACGTGCATGTGTGCGTGTGGTGTGTGTGTGTGTGTGTGTGCATTCACGCACACATGAGCTGTGTTCACAGCCTGACCTGCAGAACCACAGGCTGGCACTGACCGATTACACCCACCAGCAGACCAAGACTTCCGAGCCAAGTTGGCACAGCGAGGGGCTGTATTGTACATCGGTTAAAAATATGAATCTTTTAGGGGTGCCTGGGTGGCTTAGTCGATTAGTGTCCGACTTTCGCTTAGGTCATGATCTCGCGGTTCGTGGGTTCGAGCCCCGCGTCGGGCTCTGTGCTGACTGCCAGCTCAGAGCCTGGAGCCTATTTCAGAGTCTGTGTCTCCCTCTCTCTCTGACCCTCCCCTGCTCATGCTGTCTCTCTCTTTCTCTCCTAGAAATAAATAAAAATATTTAAAAAAAAATACAAATCTTTTTAAAGGACTTGGGTTCAGATCCCTGTTCTACTATGTACTAGTGGGGAAGCAGCGTCATCTTTCTGAGTCTCAGGTCCCACCCTGGGCAAATAGGGACGGTATTGCCTACAACAGTGGCTTGTTATAAGAAGTTATAAGATGTCATCGGGGCTGTGGGCATGCAGCTTCCGGCACGTAGTACGGTGACCAGGATCCTCACGGTCCTCTGTCTCCTCTCTGCTCCTTCCAGCCCCGTTATGACGTGCAGTTGTCCGCGGCTCTATGAGTCATTGAAGATAAGCATCCTGCTTTGTGAGGGTGGGAAGTGTCTGGACAGATTTGGGTCTGCCGCTGTGTGGCTGAGTGACTGTGTCCCAGGATAATGAGATACTGAAATTAGAGCCCAAACAACCACCCACTCCTGTGGGGAAAGAGAAAGCCATAGAAGCGCCTGGTGAGTCAGAACTGAGAAGGCGACGCAGCAGCCTAAGGACAGAGGGAAGCGGAGAGCTGTGCCAAGAAGTTTCCACAGCCATGACTCAGGAAGAGCTTTTCTCAACTTTCTGGAACAGCATCCCACCGGAACTAGCTGGCCCTCTCTGGTTAGGCAGTCTGCTTTTTAATAATTCTTGAAAAGCTTGGTGAATGAGACAAAGGCTGCTAATGTTTATCGGGTCATCCCTTCTGTGACGTCCTCAAGAAGCCCTGAGAGGTAGGTATCGATACCCCCCATTTCCAGATAAAGAAACCAAGGTTCAGAGAGGGAAGGCCACTTGTCTGATGTCGCACAGCTTGGGATATGAAATGGGGGTCTATTTGTCTGTAAAGCCCTGCTTTTCCCACTTGGCTTTACTGCATTTGTTAGAACACTCATTTTGCGAGGCTGGGGTAACAGAGATCGTTGGAACACAGCCCTTTAAAACAATCGGGAGGTCTATGCACAAGTTTTCTGGCTTAATTGAAGGCTCCCTCACACCCTCAGTGGGCCTGCTGTAGCCCTCACAACACGCTGACCGGATAAAAGACTTATGGTAATTGCTAATATTTATTGAGTTTTCTATGCACCACACTCTTCCTTGGGCACGTTTTCTATCATAACCCATTTAAGCCTCACAATAACACCTAAACGTTAGGTGCTATTATTAGCACCATTTTACAGATGAAGAAACAGAAGCACAGAGAGGAGAAATAACTTCCCCGGGACAGCACAGCAAAGAAGCGGCAGACCCGGGATTCAAATCCAGGTAGCTGTTCTGGCCATGGAGTGCATGTTCCCAAGGCCACTGTTATGGAGACCTTTCCTAACTGGAAAGAGGATGGACAGACAGATGGACGTCAGGCAAAGGTGAGATGGGAACCATTGTCTCTTGAGGGTCTCCCATGCAGCATGCCCGGTGCTGGGCTCTTTGCCTTTTCCACCACATTGAACCCTCACGACTCTGCGGGGTTAGTGATGCCTCCAATTCTCACACCAGGAACCTGGGCTCAGAAGGTTGACCAGACTTGAAAGAGTCAACTCAGCACAGAGCTGAAATTTAAAGCAAAACCGTCTCCCCCACCCTAACACCCAAGGTCTTTCCAGTCCTGTGGGGCGCCCCTCGGGACTCAGGGGGGAAGTGCACCCCACGGAAGGTGAGGGGAGGGGTCCCTAGCGTGGGGCACCTTGCTGGGTGTGGAAATCTAGCCTCAGCTCCCCCGGGCCCCGCGCCACCGACTGGCAGCCTTCTGTGTGAACTTGGATCGTGGCAGGTTTTCATTTTCTGTGATGCTCCTGACAGCTTTTGTGGGATGATTGCAGGGTGGAGGAAGGCACCCTTTAAAGGTTTGGTGAAATCTCAGCAAGTGGGAGGTCTGTCGTCTTCCCCGGGGCGTGTTGTCAGCTGCTGCTTCGAGATGTTTCTTTACAAACTCCGGTGCCTGGGTTCCTGGCGAGGGACAGCCTGAACTCGGGCAAAGGCTAGGACGCGGAGGGAGGGGGAAACCAGGAGAGATGTAAGGTGACAGGCTGGGGCTCCGTGGGGTGGCAGGCACCTGGACCCCATTATCTCAGAGCATCTCTGAGGCCACAACTGTAGTCCCTGTGGCTGCAGCCAGGCCTGGGGAGAAGCTAGCAGTCCGTCAGGACACGATTCCTTCTGGGCCCCCTAGAAATCTGATTCCAGACCCCACCTTGCCTTCTGGCTCTTTGCCTCTGTGTCCCTTTTCTCTACTCTTAGGGGGCTTGAGTCACATTGAAGCTGAAGCTTGCCAACCCGACCCCTTCCCATTTCTCCTACGCCCTGACTCCTGCATACCTTCGTGGAGGCAAGCCCTGGGGGTGCCGAGACATAGCAGGTGCTGTCGCTGTCTCTATCTTAGGATCGTCACAGCCCAGGGGGACATCTGTAGATTGCCGGTGGCTCCCGCCACAGGGGAAGGGCTGCAGGGGTCCGTGGGAAGTGGGGGAAGTCTGTGTTTCCAGGGAGGCAGGGAGGCTCCGTGGGGGCCGTGGGAGGATGGGGCCCTTTCTAGGAAGAGCACGTGGGATGGGCATTCCGGGCAGACAGCCATCTCGTGGCAAGGCGGGGAGGTGGGGAAGAAAGCGGCACGTTTGAGGACAGGCAAAGGATCCCATGCCACTGGAGTATTGGTGACTGGGATCGAGTGGACAGAGAAGTGGCTGAGAGATCATACAGGGCAGGCCAAGTGCCATTCAGAAACGTTCTGGCATTTCCCGCGAGCCAACATTTTCCTCCTGAGAAAGAAGCGTGACTGCCCTCTTCTTTATGCCCCATACTGGTTTTATCTCCTGATTTGCTCCTCCCCTCTCTGTGCCGTGATGGTCGCTTCTTTGCATCAGAGCTGCATTCACTCCCGCAGAACGAATTACTAATTGCTCAGCATTCTCTGTTTCTCCAAGTGCAGCTACCCCAAGTTTCCTTTAAGGACGGAATCTTTAGCAGCAAGTTTACCAAGGAGATTTGCACCCATCACTCTGGTCCTGAGATGCCTCTGTTTGTTGTAGACTTTCCAGGAATCGGGGCCCCTTGGCCGCCCCTGGGTTCTCTAAATCTGTTCACCTTTGCAGCAGAAGATGCTAGAATATAGTATGTAAGGACACAAGTCTAAACGTCTAAACCGAACTGACTCCATGACAGGTTTTAAGTTTCCCCTCTAAACTAGAAGGCGTAAATTCCAGCTTCCCCGAAACTATCAGGCAGTTACACATTGCCCAAGGCAGGAGAAACCACCCTTGCAACACCCAATCAGGAAAGGCCAGCGACCACCCTCCACATTACTGAGGGAGAGGCCTGGAGACAGAAACTATAGATAGGACCCTGTTACCTAATGTTAGAGTTAACCCTTTAGTCGCCGAGTAAGACCCTAGGCTCGCTCTGTGATTGGTTGAATTTAAAGGTACTCTAAATGTTGTAATTCGATCCCGCCAAAAGTAACGAATACTCTAGACAATGTGTATGGTCAATCCCGCTGTCAATGATGTTGTATAATTATGATTGGATCACTGTTCCCATGTCACAACTTCTGTAACTCCCCCGTCACAAACCCCATAAAAACCTTACTCTGCCCTTGTTCGAGGCTCTCAGCACGGATCCACGGCGCTGGTGAAGTCTGTGAACCCGAGCTTAAGCCCGTAATAAAGCCCTTTGCTTTTGCATACGTGACTCGGACTTCTTGGTGGTCTTGGGATTTTGGGGAGATCGCGATCTGGGCATAACAAGTAAAAAATGCTCAGACTCTGAAGTCATTCTAAAGCAGGATCAGATCTTGGCTTTGCCTTTGAGTGCCAGAGGGGTGAGTCACTTGCTGCTCAGAGCCTCAACTTCCTGATCTATAAAATGGGGTAAATATAGTTTCTAACTCATTCACATCTTTATCCGTACAAAAGGCTTACCAGAGTGCTGCACACCTTGGCTTCACGGTCATTGTTGGTCCAAGCCAAGATTTTGATAGGGAAAGCTAAAGTTGAAAATGGATTCCCAGCCTCCCCTCCCTGGCCTCTCTGCCAAAGCCAAATCCATTCTTTCTGACCTTTAGGAACTCATTCAAGTGCAAATGTTGATTGGCCTCCTCCTTGTGGAGGCAACAGAGCATGTTGCTTGGCCAGTTAGCATCCAAATGGGAACTCACACACTGCCGGTGGGAATATAAAGTATGCAACCGCTTTGGAAAGCAGTCTGGCAGTTTCTTCTAAAACTCAACATAAATCCACCCTTTAACCCATCCTAAGCTTTACCCCCAAAGAGAAGAAAACTTATGTCCACAGAAAGACGAGTGCGTGAATGTTCATAACATCTCTGCCCAAAATAGCTGCAAGTGGGTGGGTTTGGGGGACAGCCCGTGTGTCTGTAAACAAGAGACTAGATCAACTGCCTGTGGTTTAGTCACACAGTGGGGTACTACTCAGCAACACAAAAGAACAGGCTGCAGATACCCAACAATATGGACAAATCTGGAAAACATTATGCCAGGCAAAAGAAGCCAGCCGCAAAACAGAACATCCCTTATATTTCCATTGATATAAAGCTCTGGAAAAGGAAAAACCATACCTATAATGGAAAAAAGTCAGAACAGTGATTTCCTGGGAGCAAGTGGGGTGGGTATTGCCTGAGAAGGAACACGAGGGAAATTTCTGGAGTGATGGAAATGTCCTAAACCTTGATAAGGTTTGGGTAACCCAGGTGTGTATGTTTGCTAAATTTCATTGAATGGTACAATTCAGCTTTGTGCATTTCTCTTTATATATCAATTTAAAAAAACCATAAATAAATGTGGAACTCTAGGTAATGATGCCACGTTGAAGTGTTTAAAGGTGAAGTGTACAGATTTCGTCAACTTACTATGAAATGCATCAAAAATGAGATGGGGTGCCTGAGGACTCAGTCAGTTAAGCCTCAGGCTCTGCGCTGGCTTGCAAAGCCAGCTTGAGATTCTCTCTATCTCCCTCTCTCTCTGCACCTCCCCTGCTCGCTCTCTCTCTCTCTCTCCCTCTCTCTCTCTCTCTCAAAATAAATAATAAACTTAAAAAAATGAACTGGATCAGGGCACCTGAGTGGCTCAGTTAGATTGAGCGTCCAACACTTGATCTCAGCTCATCTCAGCCTTAGGGTCATGAGTTCAAGTTCCACGTTGGGCTTTATGTTGGGATGAAACCTGCTTTTAAAAAACGGAGGCAGATTGATGGATAGATAGATGAATAGATACGTGGTAAAATAAATGTAGCAAAATGCTCACAGTTGCAGAATCTAGGGGGGAGACACACAGGTGGGTCACTGTAAACTTCTTTCAAATTTTTGGTGTATGTGACATTTTTCCTGACAGAATGATGGTGGGAGGAAGTATCCAGAACCTTCCTACCTGGGTTTGAATCTTAGCTCCACCCCTTCTTAGCTCTGTGATCTTAGACAAGTCCCTCGGTCTCCCTGTGCTATGCCCTCATCTATAAAATGGGAGTGAAAGCATTGGGTTATTCTGACAATTACATGAGTTTTTACATGGGAAGCACTCGGAACAATTCCTGGCATACAGTAGGCACTTAGTAAGGGCTTTCTTTGGCCAACCAACACCCTGAGATGTTGTGTATCTCTGTCTTCAAGGACTGTATCTATATAATCCCTACCAACATTTACCTTGAGAGGAGCTTTGCAGATAGACTCATACTGAACCTTGCAATCTAAAGTCCCAGGAGTCTCGGACAAGTGGTTATTCTCTCTCTTTCTCTCTTTTTAAAATGTTTATTTATTTTGGGGCACCTGGGTGGCTTAGTCGGTTAAGCGTCCGACTTTCGCTTGGGTCATGATCTCGCGGTTCGTGGGTTTGAGCCCCGCGTCAGGCTCTGTGCTGACTGCCAGCTCAGAGCCTGGAGCCTGTTTCAGTCTGTGACTCCCTCTCTCTCTGACCCTCCCCTGCTCACGCTGTCTCTCTCTCTCTCCTAGAAATAAATAAAACATTAAAAAAATGTTTATTTACTTCTAAGAGAGAGAGAGACAGAGCATGAGCAGAGGAGAGGCAGAGAGAGGAGACACAGAATCTGAAGCAGGCTCCAGGCTCCGAGCTGTCAGCACAGAAACTGACACGGGGTTCGAATTCACGAGCCATGAGATCATGACCTGAGCCCAAGAAGACGCTTAACTGACTGAGCCACCCAGGCGCCCCTCGTTATTCTCTTTGAACCCCGATTTCCTCAACTCTAAATTGAGAATAACTCCAATTGCTCCTGGCTTTTAAGAAGATTAAATAAAACAATGTAAATGAAGGCAACTGAAGCAGGGTTCAATAAAGGTTCATTGAATGCCTGCTTCCAAAATTAACCTCTCCTCTCTGCTGACATAATTGAAAAGGGTCGATTGAGCTATGGTCTAATGCAGGCCCCCCAGCTTGTATGCTCAACTGGATCCTAGTTGTAGGGCTCTGGGCTCCTCCGGGCACATTGAGGTGGTGGTGGAAGGGTCTGCAGCCCCTCCCAAGAATGTGGCCTTAACCTTCAGAGGCCCGTTGGCCGTTTATTTAGCCCGGAGGCTGGAATAAACAAGATTGGTCCTGGAAGGGTCATCTTGGTATTTCAGACCTATGTAGGACACCAGTGAGGTGGCATCCCCATACCTCAGACTGGCCGGCCGTTGGGTGAGGACACGCCCTGGTAAATGAATAGACCAGAAGGGGCTGTTCACAACGTCAATTGCCATCTGTCCAGCATAGGGTTGTTATACGATGATCAGACAGAGCCGGTTTCGACCTGCAGTTTCAAGACCTGTCTTGGCACAACTTTGGAATCATGTACGAAGCCATCGACTAAAATTTCATGGGAACAGACACAACTGAAACAGAAAGTGTAAACGGAGCTGCAGGGCTTTCTAAAGCCTATAACATCATGATTTTTTTAAGCATGTATTCATTTTTGAGAGACAGAGAGAGAGCACGAGCAGGGGAGGGGCAGGGGGAGAGAGGGAGACACAGAATCTGAAGCAGTCTCCGGGCTCTGAGTTGTCAGCACAGGGTTTGACACGGGGCTCGAAAACACCGTGAGAGCATGGCCTGAGTGGAAGTCAGACGCCCAACCGACCGAGCCACCCAGGTGCCCCTATTATATCGTGCTTTTTAAAAACTTTTCTAATGGC